>NC_041393.1:180284985-180396260 GCF_002162155.2 Triticum dicoccoides | reverse complement strand
CGGGGTCCGGCCGGCCGGGTTGACGAGTGGCGGTGGGGAGGAGCTCGAGCGCCGACGGGCAGAGGGCCGGCGGGGAGGCCGGAGCGGCGAGCAGGCAACGCTCGCGGTAGGCGGCGGGCGGCAGCGCGCGGTGGGATAGGATGCGGGCGACGGGCGACGGCGGCTGTGGGCCCGGCGCGGCCTGGTTCGACCCGGGGCGGGCCGGATCTGGGCCCCGGGCGGCGGTGCGCGGTGGGATTCGGCGGCGGCGACACATGGCGATGCGGGATTGGGCGCGGGGGCGGTGGCGATGATGTGTCAGCGCGTGATTCATCGGGGTGAGGTGGAGGCTGGACGTGTCCGGCGGCGCGAGCGGAGCGGGGCTAGGGTTTGGACCCGGGATTTCGGGGGAGGGGCTAATTTATAGGTAGAGGGAGCTAGGAGACTCCAAATGAGGTGCGGTTTTCACCCACATGATCGTGATCGAACGGCCGAGATCATGGATATGAATTAGATGGGTTATTGGGAAATTTTGAAGGGGTGTTGGGTTGCACACAAAAGAGGCCTTTACGGTTACCCAGTTAACCGTTGGAGTATCAAACGACCTCTAAATGGCACGAAACTTGACAGGCGGTCTACCGGTAGTATACCAAGTCCGCTTGGAAAATCACGGTCCATTCTGAGAATGTTTAACACCCGCTCACAACAGGAGACAAAAGGGGGACGCCGGGGGACATAGGAGTGTCGGATTGCAAAACGGACAACGGGAAAAATGCTCCGATGCATGAGACGAACACAAATGCAAAATGAGATGCACATGATGACATGATAAAATGCAACACGCAAACAAATGACATGGAAACAACGGCGAATATCTGGCGAACACCTGGCGCATCAAATCCGGGGCGTTACACTCCGCCTAGCCCCTCTGCCGTTGGCCACTCCGGCCACGGCGGCCACCAGCCTCCCGACAGTGGCCACTCCGGCGCCATCGGCCAATCAAAGATCTTCGTCCCCGTCGCTACCCTAAGCCCTCCATGGCCCTCTCAGATCTCAGATTTGAGCCAGGCTTGGCTTTTGAGTCGTTCATCTGGAAGCAGTTTGGCTTACCTGTCAACCATATTGAGGGAGGCAAGAATCGGGAATTCTTCCTTGTGGTGGAAGTCTGCAGATCAAAACTTCGTATCAACAATGAATCGGTCAGTCTCATCCTTCAATCTTGCTTTGGGGGTCATGCATCACGTTTCAAAGTTTCTTGCCTCCAGAATTGGTCTTTCAAGTTAAGTGTTTCTTCCAAGGAAGTTGGTTTTGCTATTATCAAAGGAGGAAATTATGTGAATGATCTTTTCAATGTGGATTTCTTTCTTTGGGGCCATGGAGGCCCAAATTTTAGCAAGGAATATGCCTCTTAAATGCAAGAATTGGACAAATAATGGACTCTGGTTGATCGATCCAGTGATCGTAGATTCTATGCCACCACAGTCCAATCACCTTGTGTGTTTTCCTCCTCTTCTCCTGCTCGGGAGACGCATAATCCACCTGTTCTTCCTGCTTCCGAGTGATTACTGCAGTCAAGGCCTCCTTCAAACTCAGCATTAACTTTCCCAAATAATACAGTTCTGGGTAGGGCAGGATCAAGGGATTTTCATAAGTCTGGGCCTGCAGCACGCGTAGCTCAGGCCCATGGGTCTCAGGCCAGCTTCTGCGTTAGGTGGCTGTCTTTGAGCCATCTTCGGCCCAAGTGCACTAGCAGGATCCGTTGCTCTGGCTGCAGGCGTCTGGGCCACTCAAGGCTAATTGTAGGTTTAGAGGTGTAGTTAACAATCCGGCTTCCAACATTAGGACCGCCCCCAATCGCCGCGTCCATCTTTGGCAGCTGGCCGTGACAACCGCCTATCTGCCGCTCCCGTCCCCACTGTCGGTGTCATAACCGGCGGATCTCGGGTAGGGGGTCCGAAGTTGTGCGTCTTAGGATCAATGGTAACATGAACACGGGATTTTACCCAGCTTCGGGCTCTCTTGATGAGATAATACCCTACATGTTGCTCGATTGACTTTAATGAGTATACGGGTTACAAGAGTTGATCTACCTCGAGATCATATGTTGTGGTCTAAACCCTAGAGGTATGATGAGTAATGTCATAATGATCTATCGACTAGCATGGCCTCGGTTTATATAATATACCAGAGGCCTAGGATAACAAGAGTCCTAGCCGAATACACTGGTGGCGAGGAGTCTTTGTCTTGATCACCAAGTCTTGTAGAATCTTCCTTGTCTGCGGCAGCCGTCCGAACTGGCCCATGAGTATACGGCTATGGGGGTCCTCGGCCCAATCTAACTGATTGGGAGACGACGTGGTGAGTACCCCCTTGTCCAGGACACCGTCAGTAGCCCCCTGAACCGGTCTTCAAGTTGGGGACGCTCCGCGATTCTTCCGAACTATTCTTCATCTTCGGTCGTCGGTCTTGAAAACTGGTTCAACAAATCTTCTTATCTTCGATCTTGAGGATCGCCGAAGTAAATCCGAAGAGTTTACACGCCGGGCATCCGATGAGCCCCTTTAAGTTATCGACCTTTATCAATGCCTTGTTATTATGCCGCACCTCAGGTTTGAAGTTATTCCCTGGCGGCAGTGTCCTCTTGCGTCCAATCTCCAACGCAGGATTGCATTCGAGGTATCTTTTGCAGCCAAGCACCAACGATGGACTGCTTCCGAGCTCCAACGCCGGAATGTATCCAAGCTCCAACGCCGGACTGTGTCCAAGCTCTAACACCGGACTATATCCGAGCTCCAACGCCGGACTATATCCGAGATGTCATAGATCATCTGGGTTCAAAAAGTTGAAGGAGTTTAGCCGAGCTTAATGTCGGAAATGCCCTCTATGGAGCCGGCCACTGGCGTCCAAGCTTTTATGCCAGACTGCTTCCGAGGTGGTGCACCACCCCTGACTGCGGGCTGATTTTTTGATTGGTGCAATTTATTCTCTACCGAGATATATAGCAAGTAGCCCTCAAGGTGTGTGCGTCGGTCTAAAACCCGAAATGCACCTGAAGTAAAACATGAAACCGCTGATCCTAGTTGCCCCTGAGACTGAGGTCGATGCACGAAATCGGCCCGAGGATCAACTCCTAGCTCGGCAGCATACATAGGAATAGAAACACGGTGTAATATACTAAAGATAATAGTGATCGGCGAACGGGCCCTTGAGAGAGGGTCTTGAGAAGTTGCCATAATATATTAGCTTGATGTCAGTTAGGTCCATATGGTACCTATTGTTGTCCGAAGACACGTTTGCGCATAGTTCGGTCAAGCTGAACCCTAAGCGCTTTGAATTTTCTACATTAAACATGCAATGCAGTAGCCCCCGAGACACTGGTCGGGTGGCAACACCAGATCAGGGGATCGATGTGCCACTTTAATATTTATAAATAATGAGCGCCAAGCCTAGTATCCCGAGCCTTAATGCGAGCACGGGTGGCCGAATTAAGGATCGATATCCATAGTAAAATCACAAATTATGTGTAATGACTCTATGTATCCAAGTACTTTACATCATTAATGTTCGAATCCGTATTGTACAAAACTTTGTTGACCGACCATCGGCTTCAACCTCTTCGGATAGTAGCCGAGGAGTGTTTTCCTACTTTATAAAGCCATTATAAGGGCAAAGATTTATGGAAAATAAGGCAATCCGGCCATACGGTTTTATAAACAAAGGTACACGGAGAGATATGTTATATTGTGTAATGGAAGAAACATCTTCCAAGGAAAATAGGCCAGCTATCGGTTCCTTTCTTTGGGTCATCATGTTTATCATGATCATGAAATCTCACCTCCGGTCAATGTGGGAGGAAAATATTGAGGATTTAGTTCAGGGAAAGTTCCCGAACTCTATGTTATTAATGAACCACAATTTTCACTTCCGTCGTTGCCGACCAATGTGATCCTTTAAGATTGCTAGCTTTCGAATTCACCCAGTCTGAGGTACTTACTCGGATGACCCGGTAGTAACAATCATAGAGGTGCTCCCTTTACCACCTAGCCGAACAATCAGGAATGTAGGGGTAGGCACAAGAGCCAGGCAACCCAGCTTGGCCAAAATCTTAAGTCAAATTGATGCATATTTATGGTTGTATAACGATGATTACGGAAGGCGGCCCTTGTATATTAAATACAAATGCCGATGATATGTTTATTTTGACTCCGTTGTGACCGTTTATTAGTAGAAAGTGGCCCATCGTCGGATTCTACCCCTTTGTAGATACTATGCAGGGTGTTTCCTCAATAACAAGAAAACCCTTAGCCGACGTCTCGGTGCCCGAAGGCGGTT
The DNA here is from genome assembly GCF_002162155.2 of Triticum dicoccoides. Lineage (NCBI taxonomy): Eukaryota > Viridiplantae > Streptophyta > Magnoliopsida > Poales > Poaceae > Triticum > Triticum dicoccoides. The sequence goes on along the minus strand of NC_041393.1, from coordinate 180,391,949 downwards.
GTGTTAGCGGAAACGAGGCAATCAGATATGCAGGCTTTATAACTTTCACTTAGTCATAGGAGCTTTAAACTGGGGAAGCTAGCTACAAGCCCCGGGTTAGTGTTCGGCGATAGCGGAGGTCAAGCCATAAACACTTCGGCCAATGTTATGAATGGTCCATCATTTAACATAGTCATCGGATTGCTGACCAGTTTACGCTTATTATGACAGTCAGTTTTCGGCTTTCTCCACTGAGGTGCTTAACCATGCGAGATGGAAGCACAATCGCAGTGGTTCTCCCTTTCCACACCTAGCCAAACAGGAGCCGAGCAACCCAACTATTGACAAAAGACACAATTTGAAACCGATGCATATATAGCAATATCCGAGAATGTTTTTGCCGAATCCCTAAAGGTGTCCGACGTTGCACTGTGAGACTTGTGCTAGAAACACACAAATAGTTGAAAAGTGCCATAGGGTTGGAAAACCAAAAAACGTCAGTAAAAATTCGACGTCCGAACTAGATTAATTGTTCGGTGCCAATCAGAAAATTGGTCTGAAAAAAAAATTGTGCTTCTGTCGTGCTTTAACATGACACATCCTATCTCAAGACTTCAAGCGGGTCAGACTACGGCTTCAACCTCCTATCCCGAAGGCGGAGTACTTTTCGCTAGGCAGTTTAGCAAACTTTAGCGGCTTTGAGAGGGAAATCCGGCTATTGACCACAGACTCGCGTCGAAAAAAGGAGTGATAGAAAAAAAACTTTGCAATGACTAGGAAGAAGAACACTTATTATAAAACAGCTCACATAAATTTAAGAGCCCCCAAGTTACTTGGGTAAAAGAATTTTATGTATAATGATTGTATGTACCGAAGTACTTATATCATATCTGTATCCACCCAAACTTTATACGCGTCTTAACCGACCGTTGCTTCTCCCTCTTCGGTCAAGGACCAAAAAGTGTTATGTACTCCCCCTGCCGAGAATATAGACGGTGTTTCCGATAACCAGGCAATCAGGCCATAAGGCTGTAACAGACAAAGCGCGCTCAGGGAACTTATGCTATATTACTAGCAAAGTGTAAGAAGCATCTTCTGTTGGGGATATAACTATTTGAGTAAGCCGCCCAGGAGGGGCCGAGTTACGCAAAGAAGACTTACCAGAGAGAAGGCCCAAGAACAAAGCATGAAGATGGCGGTTCATAGAGGGCTTAAGGCCCACAGGCGACTTAAGGCCCGTTGTAATAAACCGCCATAATGGCATGACTTGTATCATAAGGTAGTTTTAACTAGTCACCGAGCCGGACACTGTTATAAGCCGACCGGGACTCTGTAGGCCACAGGGCGTCAACCCGTGTATATAAGGGGATGACCTGCAGGCGGCTTAGGGCAAGAAACAACTCATCGAGAACCGGGCATAGCGTATCTCGCTCCCTGGTCATCGAAACATCAATACCAACCCAACTAGACATAGGCCTTACCTTCACCGTAAGGGGCCGAACTAGTATAAAACCTCTCATGTCCTTTGTCCCGATTAACCCCTTCAAGCTTCCTAGTTGCGATGGCTCCACAACTAAGTCCTTTCACGAGGACATCTGACGTGACAATTCCATGATAGTTGGCGCCCACCATGGGGCCAGCGCACGGTGGATTTGAGTTCTTGAAGGGCAACTTCGAAGGGCTCAAGGGATATGTAGTGGGCCGGATGACCAAGAGTCGTCGCGGCAAGATCTACATTGACGACGAAGGCTGGGGCCCCGACGCCGGCTCAATTCAGTACGGGTACCGGGTCCCCTTCGGAGGGATCCACGTATTCATCGGCCGGATTGGCGAGCCGGGGCCTGAGCCGGACAACTGCACCGACCTCGTCGAGACGGCTCAGCGTGCGAAACCCTCCCGAGCTCAACCCGGCATGAAGCGTGTCTTTGTGGGCTGCATCCACGTAGAAGAGCTTTTTGAAAGTCCTGAAGATGGTGGTGAGACGGCCGTCCACTCTGACGGTGATTCGTCCGCCGGTTCAACAGATTCTCTATATCAAGTTCAAGATGGTGTGCTCGGGGGTTGTCCCGATGGCTTCAGTATTCTGGACCCCTGTGAGTCACCGAATTGGGCAGGAGTCTTCATGGCTGGAACTCAACCCGGCCAAAACTCTACAGCTGCTGCTGTAGTTACGTCTGGGATAGGAGCGGCCGGGGCAGGAGGCCCTGTGCGCCCGCCGGCTCAAGTGCTGATAGACCTCATGGACAAACTTACGACCCTGTTAACCGCCATAGTTATCCCTGCAAACAAAGATGAGCATGACGCGGAGGTGGCATGGGTACGTGAGGAGATAGCTTAGGCCAAGGAGGCCTTGGCGGCTGAGGATACTAGACTAGCTACGGAGCGGGCGGCTCTCGACGCCCAGGCACAACATTTGCAGTCGGAGGCTTACCAGCTCACGATGAGCTTAAACGCATCCAATGAGGTAATGAGGAGGAGACACCAGAAGACCCAATCCCGGTTGCCTCCGAATTACGACCCTTGGGTTCTGTTCTCTACACCCAGAGCCGGCCCAAGTAACCCGCCAGATGCCAATCAACTTATGACATCCGGAGCAAGAGGACCGGCTCAGCATCGAGAGATGCCCCCTCCTCATGTGAGCATGGCGTCGCCACGTTATGTGCCGATACCGCCGGGTCACTTTTCCAACCCCATGGAGAACTTAATCGCAGCATCAGCGCGTCCGGTGGCTCTCCCAGTGGATGGTGATGATCCAACAGCAGTGGAGACCCAGAGAATCAGGGAACTTGTCCAGACGGTCCTGGCTTAGCAAGAGACCTATTCTTACAGCCGGGACAGGATTCATTCAACTCCTCCGCCTTGGTTAGCACCGCCTCGTCAGAACCGGACTCCGAGTTACAGCAGGCACATGGAGTCTGAAGCTTTGTCAAGCAACGCCCAGCGCCGCGACCAACATGGTGGCTATAACTCGGTGCAGGACCGAGTACGTCAGGAGAATGAGCGGGCGGCTCAGCTGGCGGCTCAACAGCCGGCACGTCCGAATGTTACAGAGTATCCAACAACTTCCACTGAGATGGGGGTAGCCACCAGAACCGGTGGAGTTCCTTGTTTGATACCGGCTTTACGTAATGTGCGCCTGCCCAAGGACTTCAAGGGACCTCGAAAGGTGCCGAATTACACGGCCGATTTACAACCTGGAGCCTGGATTGAGAGCTATGAGATGGCCATGGAGCTGTTGGAAGTCAGTGACGCGGCAATGGCTAAATATTTCACCATGATGTTAGATGGAACGGCTCGGTCTTGGTTAAAGAGTTTACCACCAAATTCCATTGGTTCGTGGGAGGAGTTAAAAGCCCGTTTCATCCAGAACTTCAAGGACACCTATAAGCAATCTATGTCAATCGTGGACTTGACGAATTGTAAGCAGGGGGAGCGCGAGTCCACCACCCATTGGGTACGCCGGGTCAAGGAAATAATTCATTCATCTGATAAGATGGATGCCGGCTCTGCAGTCCTCATGTTGGAGAAAAATTGCAGCTTTGAACCGCTGAGGCAGAAACTAGGGCGCCTTAAGCGTGACTGCAGGGATATGGGCACACTGATGGCGGCTTTAGTCAAATATGCCGATTCTGATAGTACCAAGGATCCCGCGTCTGATGATGAGAATACAGGAAAGGGAAAAATGAACGGCAATGGAAAGGGTCAGCAGCACAACCCGGGACATCAAAGCGGCAATAAGCGTAAGGCGGACGGCAGCCCGGAGCTTGTAGCCAATGCTAATACACAGGCTAACAATCAGAGACGTAAGGGTAAGTGGCCTCGATCCGGCGGGTCAGGCCCATCTCCTGAGCAGCTACTCAATGAGCCTTGCCCGAAACACGGTACTCGGGAGCACCCCGCTACACACCTGTGGAAAGATTGCGCGATCATGAAGGCATTTAAAAATTCCAATACCTTTGATGGTGGTCATGGATCGGGCGGCGGTTCAGGGGCTGGCGGCTTTCATGGCCCAGGTGGTGGTTCAAATTCCGGTTTTCAGGGACAGCCGGGCGGAAATAATCAGCAGCAATCTGGTCAGGGAGGACAACAACAGCAGCAGTCGGGTTATCAGAGCCATCCGAAATAGTTGAGTGGTGGGCAGTACCATGTGTTTACCACTAGCTTATGCAAACGTGACCAGAAGGTTCTTAAGAGGGCCGTAAATTCGGTTGAGCCAGCAGAGCCTCGTTATTAGAGATGGTCAGAGCAACCCATCATATGGAGCAGAGTGGATCACCCTCCTCGAGTGGATAATCCAGGCCAGTTAGCCTTGGTGGTGGCACCCCAGGTTGGTGGGTATAAATTTACTAAAGTACTCATGGACGGAGGTAGCAGCATCAATATCCTCTATTATGATACTTTCCAGCGCATGGGGTTGACTGATAAGAATCTGAGAACATCCAACACTGTTTTCCATGGGGTGGTTCCAGGCAAGTCAGCTTACCCAGTTGGTAAGATTGAATTGGAGGTGGCCTTTGGAGATGAGTATGATTCCAGGGCTGAAAAATTGACGTTTGAAGTGGTCAAAATCCGAAGTCCGTATCACGCTCTGTTTGGGCGACCGGCTTATGCTAAATTCATGGCACGGCCGTGTTATGTTTACTTACAGATCAAGATGCCGGGTTACAAGGGCACCATCACTGTGCATGAGAGTCGAAAGGTAGCTTTGGAATGTGAAGAAGGCGACGCGGCTTACGCTGAGACTGCATGTGCCGCGGAGGAGCTTAAGTTTTACCAAGACAATGTTGACCCGGCGGATATGACCTCCCTCAAGAAACCAACTACTGAGCATGACCCGACATTGAAGTTTAAATCGGCGCTGAGACAAAGCTTGTTGACTTTACCCCAGGAGACGCTTCTAAGCAGTTCAGTATCAGTGCCAACTTGGATCCTAAATAGGAAAGTGCGCTCATCGAGTTCATCCGTGAGAATCGGGACATATTTGCATGGAAACCGTCTGACATGCCGGGTGTACCGAGGGAACTCACTGAGCACACTCTTAATATTGATCCAAAGTATAAGCCGGTCAGGCAGTTTCTCCGACGATTCAATGAAGAAAGACGGAACGCTATTGGAGAAGAGGTTGCCCGGCTCTTAGCGGCCGGGTTTATTGTTGAAGTTTTTCATCTAGAGTGGTTGGCTAACCCGGTGTTGGTGCTCAAGAAGAACGGCACTTGGCGGATGTGCGTGGATTACACGGACTTAAACAAGGCTTGTCCGGCTGATCCCTTCGCTCTCCCCCGTATTGATCAAATCATTGATGCTACGGCGGGTTGTGAACGTTTGAGCTTCTTGGATGCTTACTCTGGTTATCATCAAATCAAGATGGCAGTTAAGGACCAGGATAAGACAGCTTTCATCACTCCGTTTGGGGCCTTCTGTTATGTATCGATGCCATTTGGACTCAAGAGTGCCCAGGCGACTTATCAACGATGTGTGCAGAACTATTTGCACGATCAAATTGGGCGTAATGTTCACGCTTATGTTGATGACATCATGGTGAAATCCAGAGAAAAGGAAACCTTAATATCCGATTTGAGAGAGACCTTTGACAATCTCCGGATTTACAAGATGATGCTTAACCCGGCCAAGTGTGTGTTCGGTGTACCTGCAGGCAAGCTCTTGGGTTTTCTGGTATCAAACAGAGGCATTGAAGCTAATCCGGAGAAGATCACGGCGATTACCTCCTTGGCTAAGCCGGCGTGTATCAATGATGTTCAGCGCCTGGTGGGACGTGTTGCTGCTTTAAGCCGGTTCATAAGCCGGTTAGGGGAGAAGGCCTTGCCGCTATATCAGATGATGAAGAAAACAGACACTTTTGTCTGGAGCAATGCTGCTAGCACTGCCTTTGAAGATTTAAAGAGACAGTTGTCTAAGCCACCGGTTCTTGCGGCTCCCATTGATAAAGAGTCGTTATTGTTATATGTGGCTGCTAACTCGCGGGCCGTTAGTGTTGCCATCGTGGTAGAGCGTAAGGAGGCAGGCAAGGAGCACCCGATTCAAAGGCCGGTTTACTACATCAGTGAGGTACTAATTGAGTCTAAACAAAGGTATCCACATTGGCAGAAGCTTGTTTATGGTGTGTTCATGGCAAACCGGAAGCTGAAGCAGTACTTCCAAAGTCATCCTATAACGGTGGTAAGTTCAGCTCCTTTGGGAGACATCATTCAGAATAGGGAGGCCACAGGACGAATCGCCAAGTGGGCTATTGAGCTTGGGCCTTATGGTTTGAAGTATATGCCCCGTACTGCCATCAAGTCTCAGGCCTTGGTGGACTTTATCAATGATTGGACAGAGTTGCAGGCACCTGGGGAGAAGCCGGACAATACGTATTGGGTTATTCACTTTGATGGGTCCAGGCAATTAGAAGGATCAGGGGCTGGAGTTGTTTTAACTTCTCCTCGGGGTGACAAATTTCGTTACGTGCTCCGGCTCATGTTTCCTTGTACTAACAATGCAGTTGAATACGAGGCCTTGCTCCATGGTCTCCGGATGGCTAAGGAGATGAATTTAAGCCGGGTAAGGTGATTGGGCGACTCAGACCTCGTGGCCCAACAGGTCTCAGGCACGTGGGATTCTAAGGATCCCCATATGGCGGCTTATCGTCGTGAAGTAGATGTTGTGGCTGGGCATTTTAAAGGATATCAGGTGGAGCACATTGATAGAAGGAAGAATGAGGCGGCTGACGCGTTAAGTCGGTTGGGCTCTCAGCGTAAGCCGGTACTGCCCAACACCTTTCTTGATGTTCTGCATAATCCTTCTGTCAAGGTACCTATAGAGGAAGAGCTTGCAGTGCCAGATCCGGAGGCACAGTTGGTGGCCGCACTTCACGTCATCCTAGATTGGACATTGCCATACTTGGCTTATATGACCCGGGGAGAGCTGCCTGAGGATGAGACCTTGGCAAGACAAATTGTCCGGCGGTCCAAATCCATGACAATTGTTAATGGCGAGTTACATCACCTCAGTGTCATGGGGGCGTTCCAGTGTTGTGTGTCACCTGTAGAGGGTCAAGAGATACTTCGAGAGATCCATGAAGGAGATTGTGGTCACCATGACGGCTCAAAGTCTCTGGTGGCCAAGGCTTTCCGTCATGGTTTTTATTGGCTGACGGCTCATGCTGATGCGGAGGACCTTGTTAGCAAATGTGATGGATGTCAAAAATTCTCACGACGAGCTCATGTGCCGGCTAAAGAATTGAGGATGATTCCAATTACTTGGCCGTTCACAGTCTGGGGGCTTGACATGGTGGGACCCTTCAAGAGGTCTAAGGATAAAAAGACACACCTCCTGGTGGCAGTGGATAAATTTACAAAGAGGATTGAGGCGGAGCCGGTCAGTCAGTGTGATGTGGCCATGGTGGTTCAGTTCATCAAAAAGGTGATCTTTCGTTTTGATTTTCTGCATAGCATCATAATTGATAATGGCACTAATCTCTCCAAGGGTGAAATGGAAGAGTTCTGTCAACGAGAGCATATCCGGCTTGACGTTTCGGCTGTTGCTCATCCTCAATCCAATGGTCAAGCAGAAAGAGATAATCAGGAAATTTTAAGGGGTATCAAACCACGGCTCTTGGTCCCCTTACAGCGGACTCCGGGTTGTTGGGTGGAAGAGTTACCCTCTGTGTTGTGGAGCATCAACACTACGCCTAACAGATCCACGAGTTATACACCTTTTTTCATGGTTTATGGGGCAGAGGCAGTTCTGCCAAGTGATATCCGGCACGATTCGCCCCGGGTGGCGGCTTACATTGAGGCTGATAATGAAAAAGCTCGACAGGAGGCACTTGACTTGCTGGATGAGGAGCGAGACTTGGCCATATCCCGCTCAGCGATTTACCAGCAAGACCTTCGTCGCTATCACAGCCGCCGGGTCAAAAGCAGAACATTTCAGGAAGGCGACTTAGTGCTCCGGCTCATCCAGGATCAGTCCAACATGCACAAGCTATCCCCTCCTTGGGAAGGACCCTTTGTGGTCAGCAAGAATCTGAACAACGGGTCATACTACCTCATTGATATTCGAGAATACAAAGACTCACATAAGTCGGAGGAGGAGACCCGCAGGCCATGGAATATCGCCCATCTTCGGTCTTACTATACTTGAGCCACCGACTCTTAGGATGTATATATTTTTGACGGTGTAAATATTATATAAAGCAATAAAGCAGGACCTCTGTCCTTTTTCCCATAAAGAATGTTTTTATGTCTTCTTTATCAGGTGAGGGATACTACCAACAGGGAGCGGATCATATCTGAATCTGGCTTTACCTTTGGTCCGGCATATGATCATATCTGAATGTAGTCATGATCACTTGGGGGCTTCCTGTTCAAACATAGGTCGTATCTGAACCAAAGAGAACATAGCTGTCGAAATCCGCTTGATCGGCATACTGCCAAACCCACTTGGGGGCTTCTTGATCATATTTGAATCATAGCTTAACCCCTTTGGGTTTGACGTGGATCGTATATGAATCAGCGTCATTAAACAAGTCTTATGGTCACTTGGGGGCTTCACATTCAAACATAGGTCGTATTGGAACCAAAGAGAACATAGCTGTCGATACCCACTTGATCGGCATCGCCAAGCCACTAGGGGCTATATGATCGTATCCGAATCATAGCTTAACCCCTTTGGAACGGTTTACTGATCGCATTCGAATCAGAAGCCTGTAAATTATTTGACTATCTTGAGACTTTGGGAAAACATTATGAGATGTTTTTATCTTTCCGGTTTAATATTGGTCACACCAGGTTATTAAGTACCAGGTGAGCATCAAATAAGCAGGAAAGGTTATCAAGGAATTGCAGGCATGCTATTATGTTTATGTTTATCAACAATATAGTTGTAAGCTAGCCTGTGTAGGGTGCCTTTGGTTCGTTTCCGGGTTACAAATACCTTATGTGACGCCCGATGTGATAAACCGCCAAGGGAGTTTTGTTTGTTTTATGTGCAGGATAAGACAAGTAAATTTAACATCAGGGAGGCAAATGGTCAACATAAGCTAAAAGTATATAGCAATGGCAGCTTATGAAAGTAGTAAGCGCCATAAACATGCGCGAAGGCATGACAAAGTTGAGAGGTTTTTCTACCCTATTACAGGACTCTCCGATTCTGAATAAATAAAGCATTGTTTTTTGCAAAGCATTTGGCCATTTACTCCTTCGGCGGGCTTGAAGCTTTCGGGTTATCCTTCTCCGCTTCTCCGTTGGCTGTTTTGTCTTGGAAAGTTGATGAGGCCCAATCAATGCTGCTCAAAGCTTCAAACTCAGCTTCATCATCTATTAAACCGGCTGGGTCCACTTCAGGGGCAAAAGTATGCTTACGAATTGGAGGGATCAGGCTGATTTGATCATATGGAGCATTTGGGATTCTCCGTTTTTCACTGTCATAAGCCGGTGCATACTTGCTAAGATCAGTGTCGTTTCCAATAAGGGTTGCCACGGGACGTATGGCTTTGACACAGGCAGTGAAGTCATGGTCGTCAAAAGCAGTGCCGTCCTCTTTCAGGCTTGGATATCCAAGGGAAAGGTCAGCCGGGTCTAGTTCTGGGAGCCATGCTTTAGCCCGGCTCAATGCGGCTACGGCACCGGCTCTTGAGGACGCCCGCCTTAAGTCTTGGATCCGCTGAGGAAGAAAAGCGAGACTCTTCAGTACGTCTTGCAGAAGGCGGGGATGTGGAGTTGATAAAGCTACAATGACCAAGGCACGTTGTGACCCGGAGTATAGCTGTTCCACTAAGGTGTAAACTGCTTTAAGCTTGATCAGCATGTTTTGCTTTAGGTTGATACTCCTGGGGCCTGTATGGGCACAAGTATAACAGTCAGCCGGAGGTAATTATTACCATAGTCATTGTAAGGTTACAAGGTTGGAAGTTTTGAACGATGACTTACCGAAGATGGCTGAGACCATTTGAGATATCTGCTGTTTTAAGTCGGACAACTCAGTTGTTGCTTCTGCAAGAGATTCTGCTGTTTCGGCCCGAGTTACCAAGGAGGCCTTTTCATCAGCCCAAGTTTTCTTCTCCGACTCAAATTTATTCTTCAGTTTCTCATTTTTAGAGACACTGAATTCAAATTTGGAGTTAGCCTTCTGCGTCTCAAGTTCTTGAGTCTCCAGACGGCTCTTCAGGACAGCAACTTCCGATTCAAACTGACTTATGGCAGCCTGCATTGACACCAGGTTATGGTAAGGATTATATTAAGGTAACATTCAAGTCCCAAGCACTTTACAAGTAAAGATACTTGGCACTTGGGGGCTAATGTATGCTGAAGAATTTTGACCTTATCCTACCGAGTCACACATATTAAGTCTCAAGCACTTTACAAGTAAAGATACTTGACACTTGGGGACTAATGTATATTGCAAAATTTTCAACTATCATGTTATAACCGGGTTAAATATATTCTCTTTGAACCGGTTCAATTAATAAGTAAAGCAGATTTCTAAGTCTACAGCATATTTATTCATAAGCAATAGACTTGGGGGCTGGTACAGTATGTAAGACTCAGATAAAAAAGTATAAGTTATACCTCAGATTTGTGCTGTATTTGTTTTACCATGTCAATTTCCAGGTCACGGCTATTATGCACTTGATTCAGATGGCCTGAGACTATATCACCAATGCTTAAGTGAGTACAGTCAGTAATGTCCTGCTTGGCTTTCTGCCGTTCGGCAAGTTCTTCTTTGGAGGAACACTTGGCAAGGACAGTAGGCCACCCTGGTTCAACAAATTGAGACCTCACAATTTCAACTTCCGGTTCGCTTGTATTGACCGGGCTAGGAGTCTCCGGGTCATCTGTGTTGAGAGTATCTTCAATAGACGGATCAGAGGTTGGCACTGGAATATCAGAAGCCGGGTCAGGCGGCGGCTGATGGGTAGAGTTGTCTGGAGCAGACGCATTAATCACCGGTTCAGCCACGACCGGTTCTTCGGATGGTTTATTCTTCTTTGCCCGTTTACTGGGCTTCACTTGCATGCTGTTAACAAAAGTGGAAGGATGAATATGCAAGCATGGGTAAAGTAAAATTCAAGGTACATAAGGTTACATTACCCGGGAGCAGTTTTGAAAGTCGGCATGTTTGACTGCATGCATTCACCGGAAGAAGGAGAGGTATCCTGATAATTGGAGTCAGACGAATTAAGAGGATGACAAATTAAGCCCGCTAAAGGTAAAACGGAACGTAAATCGGAGATAACCTCAGTCCGACGCTTCCTGGTTACGTCAGGTAAGCCGGAGGAGAGTTCTGCAGCCTTGTTGTTCCGGGTCTGTCTCCGGTTCTCAAGCTGTTGTTGCTTCAAAAGAAATTGAGGATCTTGATAAGCAAGAGCATGTGAAAGTCTTACTTCCCGGGTCACCCTTCGGATCTTTTGCTTTGGCAAAGGCTCTGAGTCGGAGGAGATTATAGTTACCTCTTCATTGGCTGCTTGACTGTTCCCCGTATCCTCCTGAAAAGATAGAATGTCAGACAAGTAATAACAAGGGAATTAAGAAAATTTAAAGATTACCTCTTCATCATCCGAAGAACTATCCTCCAATCTGAGTAAGTCGGAGGTGCTGGGTCTCTTTTTCTTCGAGGTTCCCGTCTTGGCGGTTTTCCTTTTGGTTTTCTTGGTTGCCCTGGCTTGTTTTGCAGCTTCATGATCATATTTGGCGTTCTAGAAGTTATCATCAGCCTGTGGGAAAAGATAAGGAGTTATGAGTACCAAAGAAGGTATGATATAGCAAAAAGTATTTATTACGATTGGTAACTTATAGCAGGGGCCAGGTTATTTTTGCAAAAGGGAAGTAAGCCGAAGGCGTTGCTTGTCATAGTGCCCTCCTTCAGCAGCGACTGGGTCGTGGCATCCACCACGTCATCTGGTAAGTCGTTTGGGCTATGGCATAACGGGTCATCCTTTTCGCGTGTATAAGTACACATTAAGCCGGAACAGCAGCTTAATGGAAGCACTCGCCAGGTGACCCAGACTCGAACCAGATCGATGCCGTTTAAGCCATTTCCCAAGAGAGCTTTGATCTTCTTGATGGTCGGGTTGAGAGGCAGACGTTCAATGACTGTCAGCTTATCTGGTAACGGATGGTTGGATTCAAGGCGCAGGGCGCGAAAGCCGGGCAGAGGCTTCTCATCAGCCGGAGAAGTGTCCTGACAGTAGAACCACGTTTGGTTCCAAGATTTTGGGTGACTCGACAGGTCAGCATAAGGAAAAAGGCAATCTCTCTGTCGCTGGATTGAGATGCCGCCAAGCTCAAGACTCGGCCCATTGGCACGTTCATTTTGCCGGTTCATATAGAAAAGTTCCCTGAACAGTAGCAAACTTGGCTCCTCTCCCAGGTACACGTCGCAGAAGACTTGGAAATTGCAGATATTTGACACGGAATTGGGTCTGATGTCTTAAGGTCTAAGGTCAAAGAAATTCAAAACTTCCCTGAAGAATTTTGAGCCGGGAGGGGCAAATCCCCGTCTCATGTGATCCGTAAAAACTATCACCTCCCCGTCTTTGGGATGAGGCTTTTCTTCAGATGGGTCGGGGACACGATAAGACATGACCTCCTTTTTTGGCAGGTGGCCAGATTTCACGAACTCAGCCAGTTTACTCTTGGTAACTGTGGATGGGACCAAATTGCAGGTTACAGGGGCCTTGGCTGCCTTAGGACCATGACAACAGTTGGCCTATGATGAAATAAGAAGATCCGGTTCAATTTTAACCCGGGAGAAAAATCCTCAATTATTCAAGGTCGCGGCTTAATGAGGGGCCTAATGATATAAGGATGACTGTGCAACAATATTTAAGCCGCTACAAGTATCAAGCGCAGTTCGAAATTCTTCAGGTCATGAGGAGCAACTAAGGTTCTGTGTCATTTATTTAAACCGGATGCCTCGACAGTTGTGTTTAAGGGCATTTACCAGAAAGAAGTTTTCCGTGTGATAAAAACAAGTTTCACAGATGACAGTTATTCGTCAGGATCAAAATATTGCTCTGAAAGGAAAATTTTCTAGACCTAAAAACAGGGCAAAGAAGTTCATACACTCAAAGAGGGTTTTCAAACAAGGGAAATGAGATCTATTTCTATGCAAGATTAACACAAACAAGTACCGCAGCAGTTCTACGTAACTTTTAAGATCTAAACAGGGCATTGGGGGTAAGAACTAGTGAGGGTTTGCGTCGGGCGGTGATGAACGCCAACGAACTCGACAAAGTCTCAATGCAGATCTAAGAAAGGGAAGGAGAAGAACTCACGGAGGCGGACGAGCTGCGGAGGTTCGCCGTCGATCTTTGGTTAGAGTCAGGTTGATGCAGCGGCCCGAGTCGGTGAAGACGAGGGGTTCGACAGTGGCGGCGGCGGAGCTCGAGAGGAAGAAGAGAAAGAGGACGGCTGAGAGGAGGAAGAACGAAAGACCTAGGTCGCCCTATTTATAAGGAAAGACTGACTGAGATGGCGCGAGAAATGAGGAGACCAAAACATCATTATCCAACGGCCCCGACGCCTCGATTCTTGGGATAGTCCGTAAAGGCAAAGATTCATTGGAAGATATGACGGAGTCAAAATAAATTTTATTGAAGATGACGTCATGAAGACTTAACCCGGATCCAGATGATGATGTCACGGTGGGTTAAAACCTTCATTCAAGACGAAAAACTAAGGACAGTTCCATAAGGTATTTTAAGATTGACATGAACAGGTTCAAATCAATCTGGGGCCTAATGTTGGGGATATAACTATTTGAGTAAGCCGCCAAGGAGGGCCGGGTTACGCAAAGAAGACTTACCAGAGAGAAGGCCCAAGAACAAAGCATGAAGATGGCGGTTCATAGAGGGCTTAAGGCCCACAGGCGACTTAAGGCCCGTTGTAATAAACCGCCATAATGGCATGACTTGTATCATAAGGTAGTTTTAACTAGTCACCGAGCCGGACACTGTTATAAGCCGGCCGGGACTCTGTAGGCCACAGGGCGTCAACCCGTGTATATAAGGGGACGACCTGCAGGCGGCTTAGGGCAAGAAACAACTCATCGAGAACCAGGCATAGCGTATCTCGCTCCCTAGTCATCGAAACATCAATACCAACCCAACTAGACGTAGGCCTTACCTTCACCATAAGGGGCTGAACTAGTATAAAACCTCTCGTGTCCTTTGTCCCGATTAACCCCTTCAAGCTTCCTAGTTGCGATGGCTCCACAACTAAGTCCTTTCACGAGGACATCTGACGTGACAATTCCACGACATCTTCGAAGAAAATAGTACCCCCACGATACCTTTCTTCGGTTGCTCATTATTATTATGAGACTTGTGCAATAGATTTTTTGTACTCATGAGTTCCGTTGTGTGTCGACCATTGTTGAAAACAATAAGAGCGCTAGCTTTCGGCTTCACCCAGTCTGAGGTCCGAACTCGGATGAACCGGTCGTGACAATCGCAGAGGTGCTCCCTTTACTCCCTAGCCGAACAATCGGGAATGTAGGGGTAAGCACAGGAGCCAGGCAACCCAGCTTGCAAATCTCTTAAGTCAACATGGTGCATATTGTGGCGTAATACACGAACAAGGAACGAAGCCATACAAGTATAATCATATGCAAGAGGAAAAGCTCCATCAAGGGAGCCCCCAAATAAATGGGGTATTTGAATATGTGTGTCACAAACGAAGTTATGACAAGGAATTTTTTCGCAAACAACTTTTTGCCAAAAAAGTTATAATGCTTGGTCGAGCCGAACAAAATTTTAAACTGGAAGTTTTTGAGCATAAGAGCGACTTAGCTGGTTAATGTATTCAGCATTGATGACGCGGTCCGAGCTTGATGCGGGACAAGGTTCCAGCCACTCAGGCTGGTCCCCAGGTGGCCGAGCAGAGAGTTCGGCACTCCGAGAAGATGAGGCCCTCAGTCCAGCCGCGGTAATGGAGCAGGTCGGTGTTCCAAGGCGACAACACAATTCGGTCGAAGGAGGCGACAGTGCGGCTCAGTCTGAGTCAATTGGCTGCATAGAAAAAATAGTGCAAACCAAAAGTAATGACAAATAAAGATAATAATGTATATATAAAAAAATCTTGTACTTATTTAATACAAGTGAAGTAAATAATGAAAGAGATATGACCTGAGCATCGAGGTCAATGTCGATGAAGGGCGTGATGTGGTAAAGGCGTGGCAAAGCCCGAATTCATAGGTCGGTCCAAGTTCCAGATACGACATTCGCCGAACTATGTATGGAAACTGACCGAACCACCACGCGACTGTTGTTAATGCGGCCACCATTTGATAGGCCTGTGTATAGATGATGGAACAAAGCAGAGTAATAATTCCTTGAGAAAAATAAACCCAAACAAGCAAAAATTGCTGGGATTAATAGCACTTGGTTTATTTGTTGTAGCGATCCGAAGAAAGGTTACTCCCAAAATTGGGACTCAATCCGCACACCCATTGCCTGATGGGTGATGAAGTGAAGGCATGATGATGCTGGCAAAGGTTAGCTCGCCGAGGCAAAGCCCGTGGTCTAGCTAATGTGATGAAGCTGGTCGGTCGGTGACGCCGGAGTCTCTGAGGTAAGTTGATGAAGGGATGACGAAGCCCCTAGTCCATGCGAGGAGACGGAGCAGGTCGGTGAGGAGATGTGTCAGCCGAGGTGTTGAAGTAGTTTGGCGTGATGGACATCGACTCGATGAAGCAACAGTTTGGCCATGCCGGTGCAGATCATAGCTTGTAACGTGATAAATGCTGGCTTGATGAAGTGACCGTGCGGCGATGCCGGTGTGCCCGCTCCGTCTAATCAGTGGGGCGGCGATGCTGGTGATGATTTATCCTTCGCGATGCCGAACTATTGTTTGGCTGGCCGAGATGATGATCCGAAGAAGTTGAGCTCGGCTCAACAAAGTGACGACGTGCCTAGCGCAGGTCGATCGTCACGGAGTGATGTTGTCGGGCTGGTTTGACACCGGCGCGATGGTGAAGATCATATTGTAAAAATACTTTTATTATTAATGGGATGTGTTTGAGAATAAAACACAATACCCCATACGAAAACGTCCTTCAAAAAGGATGTCCGAAATCCCGTTCGTAAAGGAGATGAACTCGGGTCGGATTCGTTCTCGCGCAGAAAACAGATCCGAAAAGTGATGCACTAATCGGAAGGTTCCCGGAGTTTGGACGGTCGGATCGAGCTGAATTTTTGGTAGGTGGTAGATATGGGAATTCCACAGCCGATCAACGGTTGGATCTTCGAAAGGACGTCCAAACTAGATGCTGGACACCCCGCTCCAAACTCGTCTGGATTCTCGTCCAGATTCAACAGGGCTCCAGTATATCGGAGATTGCCGAAGATTCCTCCATCGGAACTCGACGAAATTTTTGCAGGATTGTTGTAGACTTAATTTCGCATAATTCCACTGAAGAAATCGTTTAGGCGACACTCGAGGAGGCGGTGGCGGCGGATACGAGTTTGCTGACCAGAAAAACAGCACGGTCGCCCGAGGGCAATGTTGACGTTCAGCCCCCAAGCTCCATGGATGACTCCTCCATGATCTTGATAGAGATAGGAGTTGATGTTGATGAAGGCCCTCATCCGAACATGACGATTGGAGGTAGGGCACTGATACGTCTCCAACGTATCTATAATTTTTTATTGTTCCATGCTATTATATTACCTGTTTTGGATGCTTATGGGCTTCATTCTACATATTTATATCATTTTTGGGACTAACCTACTAACCGGAGGCCCAGCCCGTATTGTTGTTTTTTTGCATATTTCAGTATTTCGAAGAAAAGGAATATCAAACGGAGTCCAAACAGAATGAAACCTCCAGAAGCGTTATTTTTGGAACAAATCTGATCCGGAGAGCTTGGGGTGCAAGTCAAGAAAGCTCCAAGGGCCCCATGAGATAGGAGGGCGCCCCCTGTCTTGTGGGCCCCTCGGGCGTCCACCGACGAACTTCTTCCTCCTATATATACCTACGGACTCCGAAAACATCCAGGGGCACCACGAAACACAATTTCCATCACCATAACCTTCTATATCCGCGAGATCCCATCTTGGAGCCTTCGCCGGCACTCTGCCAGAGGGGGAATCGACCACTGAGGGCCTCTACATCAACACCCTTGCCCCTCCTATGAGTTTTGAGTAGTTTACCTCAGACCTATGGGTCCATAGTTATTAGCTAGATGGCTTCTTCTCTCTTTTTGGATCTCAATACAATGATCTCCCCCTCTCTTGTGGAGATCTATTCGATGTAATCTCTTTTTGCGGTGTGTTTGTCAAGATCAGATGAATTACGAGTTTATGTTCAGATTTATCTATGGTTATCAATTGAATCTTCTCTAAATTCTTTTATGTATGATTGAGTTATCTTTGCAAGTCTTTTCGAATTATCGGTTTGGTTTGGCCTACTAGATTGATCTTTCTTGCCATGGGAAAAGTGCTTAGCTTTGGGTTCAATCTTACGGTGTTCTTACCCAGTGACAGAAAGGGTTGCAAGACACGTATTGTATTATTGCCATCGAGGATAACAAGATGGGGTTTATATCATATTGCATGAGTTTATCCCTCTACATCATATCATCTTGCTTAAAGCGTTACTCCGTTCTTATGAACTTAATACCATAGATGCATGCTGGATAGCGGTCAATGTGTGGAGTAATAGTAGTAGATGCAGGTAGGAGTCGGTCTACTTGTTTTGGATGTGATGCCTATATACATGATCATGCCTAGATAACGTCATAATTATTGACTTTTCTACCAATTGCTTGACAGTAATTTGTTCACCCACCATAATACTTATGCTCTCGAGAGAAGCCTCTAGTGAAACCTATGGCCCCCGGGTCTATCTCTTATCATATTTGCTTTCAATCTACTTTTATTTGCATCTTTACTTGTCTTGCATCTATATCATAAAATACCAAAAATATATCTATCTTATCATACTATCTTTATTAGATCTCAGTTTCGCAAGTGGCCATGAAGGGATTGACAACCCCTTTATTGTGTTGGTTGCGAGTTCTAGGTTTGTTTGTGTAGGTGCGTGTGACTTTTGAGGAGCCTCCTACTGGATTGATACCTTGGTTCTCAAAAACTTAGGGAAATACTTACGCTACACTTGCTGCATCACCTTCTCCTCTTCGGGGAAAACCAACGCTAGCTCAAGACGTAGCAAGAAGGATTTCTGGCGCCGTTGCCGGGGAAGTCTTCGCTCAAGTCAAGACATACCAAGTACCCATCACAAACTCATCTCCCTCGCATTTACATTATTTGCCATTTGCCTCTCGTTTTCCTCTCCCCCACTTCACCCTTGTCGTTTTATTTGCCCTCTCTTTCCCAATCTCCTCCTCTCTTTTCGCTCGCCTCTTTCCGTTTCCGTTTTCTATTTGCTTGTGTGTGGATTACTTGTTGCCATGGCACAAGATAATACCAAGTTGTGTGATTTCTCGAATACCAATAATAATGATTTCCTTAGTACTCCGATTGCTCCTCTTAATGATGTTGAGTCTTGTGAAATCAATACTGCCTTGTTGAATCTTGTTATGAAAGATCAATTCGCCGGCCTTCCTAGTGAAGATGCCGCTACTCATCTAAACAATTTTGTTGATTTGTGTGACATGCAAAAGAAGAAAGATACGGATAATAATATTGTCAAATTGAAGTTATTTCCGTTTTCACTTAGAGATCATGCTAAAGTTTGGTTTTCATCTTTGCCTAAAAATAATATTGGTTCTTGGAACAAGTGCAAAGATGCTCTTATCTCTAAGTATTTTCCTCCCGCTAAGATCATCACTCTTAGGAACGATATTATGAATTTTAAACAACTTGATCATGAGCATGTTGCCCAATCTTGGGAAAGAATGAAATTAATGCTTCGCAATTGCCCTACTCATGGTTTGAATTTATGGATGATCATACAAAATTTTTATGCCGGTTTGAACTTTGCTTCTAGAAATCTCTTAGATTCGGCCGCGGGAGGCACGTTTATGGAAATTACATTAGGAGATGCTACAAAATTACTTGATAATATTATGGCTAATTATTCTTAATGGCACACTGAAAGATCTTCTAGTAGAAAAGTGCACGCTATAGAAGAAATCAATGTTTTGAGTGGAAAGATGGATGAACTTATGAAGATGTTTGCTACTAAAAATACTCCTCTTGATCCCAATGATATGCCTTTGTCTTCTTTGATTGAGAATAATAATGAATCTATGGATGTGAATTTTGTTGGTAGGAATAATTTTGGAAACAATGCTTATAGAGGAAATTTTAATGCTAGACCGTTCCCTAGTAATCCCTCTAATAATTATGGAAATTCCTACAATAATTCTTATGGTAATTTTAATAAGATGACCTTTGATTTTGAGAATAGTGTAAAAGAATTTATGATTTCTCAAAAGAATTTTAATGCTTTGCTTGAAGAAAAGTTGCTTAAAGTTGACGATTTGGCTAGGAACGTTGATAGACTTTTGCTTGATGTTAATTCTCTTAAACATGGACCCTCTTATCCTAAGCATGATATCAATGAGTCTCTCAAAGTAATGAGAATCTCCATTGACGAGTGCAAGAAAAGAACCGCTAGATTGCGTGCTAAAAAAGAAAGCTTTATAAAAGCGTGCTCTTCTAATCTACACGAAAATAATGATGAGGATCTTAAAGTTATTGATGCGTCTCCTATTAGATCTATGTTTTGCAATATGAATTTTGATGATTATGGGACTGATGATGAATCAACTTTGCCTAGAAGGCATCCCAAAAATTCGCAATCTTTAGATCTTAATGCTCAATTTGGTAAAAGAGAGATTGGAGAATCGTCAACTTCTAATAATGTTGAACCTACTATCTCGGATTTCAAGGAATTTGATTATGATAATTGCTCTTTAAAAGGTTGTATTTCCTTGTTGCAATCCGTTGTTAATTCTCCTCATGCTTATAGTCAAAACAAAGCTTTTACCAAACATATTGTTGATTCCTTGATGCAATCCTATGATGTAAAACTTAATTTGGAAGTTTCTATACCTAGAAAACTTAATGATGAGTGGGAACCTACTATAAAGATTAGAATTAAAGATTTTGAGTGTTTTGCTTTGTGTGATTTGGGTGCTAGTGTTTCCACAATTCCGAAAACTTTATGCGATATTCTAGACTTCCATGATCTTGATGATTGCTCTTTAAATTTGCACCTTGCGGATTCCACCATTAAAAAGCCTATGGGAAGGATCAATGATGTTCTTATTGTTGCTAATAGAAATTTGGTGCCCGTAGATTTTATTGTTCTTGATATAGATTGCAATCTTTCTTGCCCTATTATTCTTGGTAGACCTTTCCTTAGAAAGATTGGTGCGATTATTGATATGAAGGAAGGGAACATTAGATTCCAATTTCCTTTAAAGAAAGGTATGGAGCACTTTACAAGAAAGAAAGTCAAATTACCTTATGAATCTATCATGCGTGCTACTTATGAATCAAGTGCCAAAGATGGCACTCGTTAGATCTATCCTTGCTTTTATGCCTAGCTAGGGGCGTTAAACGATAGCGCTAGTTGGGAGGCAACCCAATTTTCTTTATGTTATTTGTTTTTGTTCCTGTTTAGTGTTAAATTTCGTTTCTACATTCTGTTTAGATGTGTTTTTATCTTTTGTTTAGTTTTTGTGCCAAGTAGAACCTATAGGATAAACTATGGTGATGGTTGATTTGATTCTGCTGAAAAACAGAAACTTTGCGCTCACGAGAAAAAATTCAATAAATCACAGAAAATAGCTTTAGCATTGATTCTTTTTTATGCTGATCAACAAACAAATTTTCCAGTACTTCCTATTTTGGTAGGAGTTTTAGAGTTCCATAAGTTTGTTTTAGTTACAGATTTCTACAGACTGTTCTGTTTTTGACAGATTCTGTTTTTCGTGTGTTGTTTGCTTATTTCAATGCATCTATGGCTAATAAATTAGTTTATAAACCATAAGGAAGTTGGAATACAGTAGGTTTAACACCAAAATAAATAAATAATGAGTTCATTGCAGTACCTTATGTGGTGGTTTTCTTTTCTTTCACTAACGGAGCTTATAAGATTTCCTGTTGAGTTTTGTGTTGTGAAGTTTTCAAGTTTTGGGTAAAGCTTTGATGGACTATGGAATAAAGAGTGGCAAGAGACTAAGCTTGAGGATGCTTATGGAACCCCAAGATATTCAATAATAGCCAAAAACCTAAGCTTGGGGATGCCCCGGGAATGCATCCCCTCTTTCGTCTTTGTTCATTGGTAACTTTACTTGGAGCTATATTTTTATTCGCTACATGATATGTGTTTTGCTTGGAGCGTCGGGTATTATATTGATCTTTGCTTGTTAGTTTACCACAATCATCATTGCTGTAACACACCTTTTTGGAGAAGCCTATTTGATTATAATTTGATTAGAATACTCTATGTGCTTCACTTATATCTTTTGAGCTTGATAGTTTTTGCTCTAGTGCTTCACTTATATCTTTTAGAGCATGGTGGTGGATTAATTTTATAGAAATTTCTAGTCTCTCATGCTTCACTTATATTATTTTTAGAGTCTCTTAGAACAGCATGGTATTTTCTATGGTTTTAATTTGGTCCTAGAATGATGAGCATCCAACTTGGGTATAATAAAAACTATCATAGAAAGTGAATTGGATGCTATGATCAATTTGATGCTTGATAATTGTTTTGAGATATGGAGGTAGTAATATTAAAGTCATGCTAGTTGGGTGATTATGGATTTATATAATGCTTGTGTTGAAGTTTGTGATTCCCGTAGCATGCACGTATGGTGAACCGCTTTGTGATGAAGTTGGAGCACAATTTTATTTATTGATTGTCTTCCTTATGAGTGGCAGTCGGGGACGAGCGATGGTCTTTTACTACCAATCTACCCCCCTAGGAGCATGCGTGTAGTGATTTGGTTTTTGATGACTTCTAAATTTTTACAACAAGTATATGAGTTCTTTTGATTAATGTTGAGTCCATGGATTATACGCACTCCTTTCACCCCTCCATTATTGCTAGCCTCTCTTGTATCGTGCAACTTTCGCCTGTACCATACACCCACCATACTCCTTCCTCAAAACAGCCACCACACCTACCTATTATGGCATTTCCATAGCCATTCCGAGATATATTGCCATGCAACTTTCCACCATTCCGTTCATATGACACACATTACTTTTGTCATATTGCTTTTTGTATGAACATGTAGTTGACATTGTATTTGTGGCAAAGCCACCGCATAATTCTTTCATACATGTCACTCTTGATTCATTGCATATCCCGGTATACCGCCGGAGGCATTCATATAGAGTCATATTTTGTTCTAAGTATTGAGTTGTAATTGTTGAGTTGTAAAAAAATATAAGTGTGATGATCATAATTATTAGAGCATTGTCCCAGTGAGGAAAGGATGATGAAGACTATGATTCCCCCATAAGTCGGGATGAGACTCCAGACGAAATATAAAAAAAATGAAAAAAGGAGAGGCCATAAAAAAGAGAAAAGGCCCAAATAGAAAAAAAAATGAGAGAAAAAGAGAGAAGGGACAATGCTACTATCCTTTTACCACACTTATGCTTCAAAGTAGCACCATGATCCTCATGATAGAGAGTTTCATATGTTGTCACTTCCATTTACTACTGGAATTTTTTTCATTATAGAACTTGGCTTGTATATTATAATGATGGGCTTCCTCAAAATGCCCTAGGTCTTCGTGAGCAAGCAAGTTGGATGCACCCCACTAGTTTTCTTTGTTGAGCTTTCATATATTTATAGCTCTAGTGCATCCGTTGCATGGCAATCCCTACTCACTCACATTGATATCTTTTAATGGGCATCTCCATAGCCTGTTGATACGCCTAGTTGATGTGAGACTATCTTCTCCTTTTTTGTCTTCTCCATAACCACCGTTCTATTCCACATATAGTGCTATGTCCATGGCTCACACTCATGTATTGCGTGAAAGTTGAAAAAGTTTGAGATTATTAAAGTATGAAACAATTGCTTGGCTCGTCATTGGGGTTGTGCATGATTAATACTTTGTGTGATGAAGATAGAGCTTAGCCAGACTATATGATTTTGTAGGGATAACTTTCTTTTGGCCATGCTATTTTGAGAAGACATGATTACTTGCTTACTATGCTTGAAGTATTACTATTTCTTATGTCAATATGAACTTTTATTTTGTATTACTTGGATCTTAGCATTCATGCCACAATGAAAGAAAATTACATTATGAATTATGCTAGGTAGCATTCCACATCAAAAATTCTCTTTTTTATCATTTACCTACTCGAGGACAAGCAGGAATTAAGCTTGGGGATGCTTGATACGTCTCCAACGTATCTATAATTTTTGATTGTTCCAAGCTATTATATTACATGTTTTGGATGCTTATGGGCTTTATTCTACATATTTATATCATTTTTGGGACTAACCTACTAACCGGAGGCCCAGCCCATATTGCTGTTTTTTTGCCTATTTCAGTATTTCGAAGAAAAGGAATATCAAACAGAGTCCAAACGGAATGAAACCTTCGGGAGCGTCATTTTTTGAACAAATCTGATCCGGAGAGCTTGGGGTGCAAGTCAAGAAAGCTCCGAGGGCCCCACGAGATAGGAGGGCCCCCCCCCTGTCGGGCGCGCCCCCTGTCTCGTGGGCCCCTCGGGCGTCCACTGACGTACTTCTTCCTCCTATATATACCTAAGGACCCCGAAAACATCCAGGGGCACCACGAAACACAATTTACACCATCGTAACCTTCTGTATCCGCGAGATCCCATCTTGGAGCCTTCGCCGACACTCTACCGAAGGGGGAATCGACCACGGAGGGCCTCTACATCAACACCCTTGCCCCTCCTATGAGTTGTGAGTAGTTTACCTCAGACCTACGGGTCCATACTTATTAGCTAGATGGCTTCTTCTCTCTTTTTGGATCTCAATACAATGATCTCCCCCTCTCTTGTGGAGATCTATTCAATATAATCTCTTTTTACGGTGTGTTTGTTAAGATCCGATGAATTGTGAGTTTATGTTCAGATTTATCTATGGTTATTAAATGAATCTTCTCTGAATTCTTTTATGTATGATTGAGTTATCTTTGCAAGTCTCTTCGAATTATCGGTTTGGTTTGGCCCACTAGATTGATCTTTCTTGCCATGGGAGAAGTGCTTAGCTTTGGGTTCAATCTTGCGGTGTTATTACCCAGTGACAGAAAGGGTTGCAAGACACGTATTGTATTGTTGCCATCAAGGATAACAAGATGGGGTTTATATCATATTGCATGAGTTTATCCCTCTACATCATATCATCTTGCTTAAAGCGTTACTCCGTTCTTATGAACTTAATACTCTAGATGCATGCTGGATAGCGGTCGATGTGTGGAGTAATAGTAGTAGATGCAGGCAGGAGTCGGTCTACTTGTTTTGGATGTGATGCCTATATACATGATCATGCCTAGATAACGTCATAATTATTTGCTTTTCTATCAATTGCTTGACAGTAATTTGTTCACCCACCGTAATACTTGTGCTCTCGAGAGAAGCCTCTAGTGAAACCTATGGCCCCCGGGTCCATCTCTTATCATATTTGCTTTCAATCTACTTTTATTTGCATCTTTACTTGTCTTGCATCTATATCATAAAATACCAAAAATATATCTATCTTATCATACTATCTTTATTAGATCTCACTTTCACAAGTGTCGGGGAAACTGATCCACGAACACCTATGGGGCCGGCGGACCGAGCCCCTTTCGGTTCGGCGGGGGCGGAGATCACACGAAGAGCAGATCGAGGCGAAGCACACGAGCAGTTTACCCAGCTTCGGAGCTCTCCGGAGAGATAACACTCCTACTGCTGCTTGTTTGATTATCTTGTGTTCTTGCTCCAGAGAGAGAGAGCGTAGTGTTTTTCTGGGTTCCGAACCAGTCGAACCCCCTCTACGTTGCACATGGGCCTCCTTTTATACGCTAAAGGGGTCACCGACAGGTGGCAACGCAGAGAAGGGTACAAATGTAAAAAGCGAGGTGGTTGGTACAGTTACTTGTACAGTGCACCCTACCTAACCCTGACGGCAGGGGACAAGGGCATTAAATGCCCGTCTGAGTCGCCCAAACAGTGCAGAAAAGGACCGTTAGGGGCGCCACCATTCGCCACGATGGCGATCTTGTCAGCTTCGCATGCCACTGCGCACCACTGGCTGCACAGCCTCCCGCCACGCGCGCCTGGAGAGGCCCCCAGAGCGACACGTTGGTGGATGCGCTGGAGCGTGGGCACAGAGTGGCCTCCTGCCGCGGCAAGCGCCTTGCCGCTGCTGTTATCTTGTCGGGTCCGGAAGCTTGTCGCTCACCGGGCCTCGAGGTACCTTGGTTGGTCTTCCCGGCAAGCTCCTCTTGCCGGGGCCTTGTTGCCTTGCCGGAGCGCGTGGCGCGTCGCGGCAAGTTCCTTGGAGTGCCTTGGTTGGCCTTCCCGGCAAGCTCCTCTTGCCGGGGCCTTGTCTCCTGAGCTTAAATACTTTGTTCTTGAATGGCTCCAAGGGAACCACGGAGGATCTTGGCGTTCGCCCGGCAAGCCTTGCCGCGGGGTGCTGCAACTGCCCGTGCACAAGTTCGGGGTACTAGGGTACCCCTATTCTAGTACACCGACAGGAGCCCCCGGGCCTGGGCCAGACACGGTGCCGAGCG
Source organism: Triticum dicoccoides (assembly GCF_002162155.2). Taxonomy (NCBI): domain Eukaryota; kingdom Viridiplantae; phylum Streptophyta; class Magnoliopsida; order Poales; family Poaceae; genus Triticum; species Triticum dicoccoides. The sequence continues at coordinate 180,366,278 of NC_041393.1, read as the reverse complement.
CTGTTGGGCCAGGCCCAAGACAGGGCACAGGCACACGCGGACAGGGCCACGCCGAATCTTGCTCCATATCCACCGCGCTCTCCCCTAACGGCACGCGTTGAATGCGGCGTCGTGGGAGAGATCGTGGGTGGTTCTTTATTCGGAAGGGCGAAACATCCGCCCCGTCCCTTTTTATAAGCAGAGGAAACAGGGGTAGTTCGTTCCCCCTTGCTGGTTGCTACTACTCCATCTTCACGAACCGCCGCCGCTCCCCCCCTTCTTCTCGAAGCCGAGAGAGCAGCGCTCCGTCCCCCATTGCCACCAGCATCACCAACGCCATCGACCTCCCCCACCACCTCCGCCATGGCTCCGAAAGTCGACAAGGGAAAGGGCATGAAGTCGGCCGAGGCGCAGCGGCTCGCGGGGCTGCGGAAGGAGCGGGCGATCTTCTCCCCCCAGCTCGGCGCGAAGGAGCTGAGGGAGTACTTCTACCTCTTTTGGGCGACGGAAACGTGGGCGCATCCGCGCACGAGGGTACTCCCGGCCGCTGCTTCGGAACTGGCGCCAAACGGGTACCCATTCTTCGCGCTGTTCTTCTATTGCGGGCTCTGCCCGCCCTTCTCGGAGTTCTTCTGCGATATCATGAACACCTACGGCCTCCGCCTCCTTGATTTCACCCCCAACGCCGTTCTGACCATGGCAGTTTTCGCACATTTGTGCGAAAACTTTGTCAGAGTCCACCCCAATGTTGCCCTTTTCCTCCACTTCTTCATGCCTCGGGTAGAGAGAGGAGAGCCGCTTGCCGGAGGGATCGCCTGGATCTCGAGAGTCGGCAAGAAGGAGGCATACTTGGAGGGTGAGCTCCGCAGCAAGTGGGAGGAGTGGAGAGCGGAGTGGTGCTGGATCGTCGAGGAGAATCCGCAGCCCTTCACCGCCATGCGCCAAGCTCCAATAGTGCGCGGCAATGACTAGAGCAACGTGGCCCCGGAAGACGAGAGGCTGAAGATCGCCATCACTAGGATCCTTCGCCTCAGGCTTGCCGGGCTCACTGTAGGCGCTGTTGGCGCAGATTTCCTTCGCCGCCGCATCGCCCCCTGCAGGAGAGGGGGAGGCCTGCCTGGGAATTCAAGAACTCGGCGGACATCATGAGGCTGCGGCCGGGCCTCAACTATAACTTCACCGTCTTGGAGCTGGATGCAATGCTCCGGGAGTTTTTCAAACGCGATCCCCAGCATCCATTCACGCTGGCGAGGGGCGTCGTTCCATTGTGCAATAATTCTTCGCTTGACCGGATCCGCGCCATGATGCCGTTGTGCAATTCACACGGAATCGTTCCAACTTGGCAAGAGCCTGCGGATGACGTCGTGCAAGCGTTCTTCGACAACTTGGAAGAAGTGCCGGTCCGCGCTGACGAGCAGAAGAGCCTCACCCGTGACACCACCGACGAGGAGCTGCAGCGCATCGCCACTAGGGCGGAAGAGGTTGCGCCGCAGCTGCCGCGGGCGCGCTCGGGTTCACTGTGGAGGAGGCGGAGGCGGCAGAGGCGGCAAACCTCGCTGAGCGCGCGGAGTTCATTGGCGAGGAAGAGCCTGCCGGCTCTGAAGCTGAGCCGAGCGAGGCCGGCGAGGAAGAGCCCGAGCCTTCAGAAAGCTTGCCGCAGGCGGAGCCCCCGGCCCCGCCAAGAAGGCGTCTTCACAGGGCTGCGGACGTAGCGGGGCGGCAGCCGGGTCAACAGCCGCCGAGCCGTGCGACATGCTCTACCGCGGCAAGCAATGTTGTCGCGGGAGCGCCTCACACAGCAGCGGCAACTGGAGAGGGATCTTCCCGGGCCACCGCCACTGCCCCCGCCAAGCAGGCAAGGGATCCTACTCCTCCGCCTCGCCGCACCGGAGGGGAGCCGGACTTCGAGCTTTCCGCGCTCAGCTCCGACGAGGAGGAAGAAGAGTAAGTTTCTTTGGTGCTCTTGTAGTTCTTCAATCTTGCTGTTTTTATCTTGTATCTGACTTGCTTCAATCTGAACTCCTTTCTTTTCAGGACGCTGGGCCAGAGAGCGGCGAAGAGGGCCAAGGCCGCGGTGATTGTCATCGAAGATGACCCCACCGTGTCAGCAGGGGGTGGGTCCGAGACCACCTTGACGGACCCGGCAACCACTCCTCAAAGAAGCCCCCAGCGCAGCCCCCAGCGTAAGTTCATAGTTAGCTTTCTGCTGTCAGGCGCGCATGAGTGCTTTTTCCTTTGTTGATATCTTGCTTGTTGATTTGTGTAGGAGCAGAGCAGCCACATCAGGAGCGCCTGGAAGCTGGTTCCGAAGTGCCATCTGCTTCGACTACGCCGCCAAGGGAGGAGTCCCCAGCAAGGGAGCGCTCTCCGGCAAGGGGCAGTTCTCCAGCAAGGGACAGCAACGTCGATCCTGCAGCGGCCGAGACCGCAACTGCAGATCTTGGCACAGGTAATTCACTTGTCCAAAAACTTTCCCTTGGGTTCTTCTTCTTCTGATTTTCTTCTCTTGGACTTTTGATTGATTTTTCTCCCTTCTTCGTTCTTCAGACCCATCTGCGGCTGAGCCAATGGAGACAGAGGGCACCGGCGAGGAAGGCGCGCATGGCAGCACTGACGACGCCGCCGCCAACGAAGAAGGGGCCGGTGCTGATGAGACCGCCGGCGAGGAGGCCGCCAAGGCTGCCGCCGCAGAAGCCGGCGAGGGGTCGGGCGATCGCACTGACGACCCTGAGGCCGCAGGAGCGCTAGGTGTTGCGCCGACCGCCGATCCCTCTGCCGCTGCTGCGGAGCCGGGCTCCGAGGAGCCCCAGCCCGGCGCCTACTTGAAGGTCGGCGATGATATCTTCATCAAGCTACCCTGGGCGTCGAGCTCCAGGGCGCCGGTCGAGGGGGAAACTTTCGATGAGGAGGTGCTCGCCTCCGCTGGACTGTCGTTGGTTGACGCGCCCAGCAGCAGCAGTGGCGAGCCTGAGGAGGAGCAGCTGCTGCGGAAGCTGCTGTCACTCTACCGCGCACGGCAAGCCAAGCTGGCTTCCCGGGAAGCGCTTGTTGCGAAGGCGGGAGTTGATATGGAGAAGCGCGCGGAGGAGCTCCGGGGCCACAATCAAGAAGCTCTCCGGTCCCTGGCATAGGAGCGGGAGCGACTCGCCAAGGAGCGCACGACCTTCCTTTTCGAGAAGGCCGAAGCTAAGGAGGAACAAAGGCTGGCCGCCGAGAAGCAGTCCGCGCGAGAAGGCGAATTGGTGCAGCGTAAGGCCAACCTCGACAGCTACGAGGAGGAGCTCGCCGAGCGCGAGCAAGCACTTGGCGGGCCGCTCAAGGAAGCAAAGGACGCTGCCGCAACCGCAGAGGCCGCCAAGAAAGAGCTGGAGGAGAAGGTGGCGCAGCTGGAGGCCAACATTGGGAAGAGCGGCGAGGAGCTTGCCGCGCTCAAGCGTGCACGTGAGAAGGATGCTGCCGCCCACGGTGAGCTGCAAGGTCTTCTCGCTGAGAGGGGCAAGGAGCTCAGCACCGCCAAGGATTCCAATGCAGACCTGGAGTTGAAGCTGGCCACGCTGACGCAGACACTGGACGACGCCAAGGAGCTGGAGAAGACCTTGTCGGAGAAGGTCAAGGCTGACAAGGCGATGCTGGAGAGCATCGCATTTACCCAGAACTCATTCAGAGATACTGTGGACCACTGGACCGAGGGTCTGGTGAATATTGCCGCAGTCATCGACGAGGAGCTGGCGCAGCTGGGGATGGAGGACTTTGGGTATCCCTCCGATGAGAATCTCCAACCCAGCGCCAAGCTCAGCCTGTTCTTCAAGGGCGTGGCGACGGCACTCCAGCGGCTCCGGGAGAGGATCCCAAAGCAGCTGGCAGACGAGTCGCACAGAATCTACGCTGGGGTTCTCCAGAAGGTGCTGATGAAGGTGGCCTTCCGCAATCCAGGCCTCAGCTTCACCAACGTCCTCAAGTCCTTGCCGCCAGACACCGATCGGGACGCACTCAAGGCCCTTGTCGCACCCATTGTGGACAAAGTGAGCGAGATCAAGAGGGTTGAGGGCGATCGTGTAGACTAGGCCGCCCATTTCTTTTTTTCCCTTGTCGCTGCTAATCATGTTATGAAAACAGTCTGTTAGAGCTGCGACAAGTTATCTTGTAATATAACTTTATTTCTGTTATCAATTGCTATGTTATTTCCTCTACTAGATTCCTTCCTTTGTATGATTTTACCCTACGCTTCTAGGGAACTTGTCGGCGCAGGCACCCGAGCCGCGAGCGCTGAGTGCGGAACGTCAGCAGCCTGCTGGCGGCGCTGCTTCCAACAAGAAACCTTGTCGCGACTAGATGCAGCACACTTAAGTTGTTGAGCGGACTCGAAACAAAGTAAGGGCGCAACTAGCCACGAGTTGGTTCCTCCGCGCACAGGTTTTCCATACAAAGCAGGGTCGTTCGAGGAAGATAACTCAAAAATTTAAAAACTGATTGCTCAAACTTTGGCAACTTAGCTTTTCTGTCGTTTGCTTCCCGGCAAGGCAAAACTTTGCTTGAATGACGCCTGGTCCATACCACAATCTTCTCCTTCCCCCCGGCAAACTTGTGTGCGAGGGAACCTTCTTTTCCTTTGTTGAGAAAAAAAAGATAGAAGAGAAAATAATGATATGGAGCCCTTCGACTTGTTATTGCTTACCGGATGTAGGTGCTGCACAAAGTGTCAGATAATGCATGCAAGAAAGAAACTAATGCATGAAATGGACAAGTTGTGCAGAGCACATGGGGTTTTATTTAGGCACGGGATCTGCGCCCGGCTTTGTACAAAGGATTACATGCAACAGCGGCAAGACTTGTACAAAAGGTGGTTGCCGGAACGGGTTCCGGCAACCACGCCCTATGGGAAAAACTTACGAAGATGTTCTATGTTCCAGGAGTTTCTCACCGGAATGCCATCTTCGGTCCCAAGGCGGACAGCGCCGGGCCTTGTGACTCGTTTCACCCGATAAGGGCCTTCCCACTTCGGCGTCAACTTGTTGGAATTCTTGGCGGACTGAACGCGCCGAAGAACAAGGTCGCCTTCCTCGAAGCTTCTGGCCTTAACTTTGCGGCTATGGTAGCGGCGCAAAGCTTGCTGGTATCGAGCAGCTCGTACAGCAGCCTGAAGACGATCTTCCTCAAGGAGCAGCGCGTCGTCTTGTCACAGCTGTTCTTGCTCAAGCTCATCATAAGCGAGCACTCGAGGCGATCCGTATACGAGTTCCGTGGGGAGAACTGCCTCTGCTCCATAGACTAGAGCGAAAGGCGTCTGGCCAGTGGCTCAATTTGGCGTCGTTCTGATCGACCAAAGAACCACTGGCAGCTCCTCGATCCAGTTTCTTCCGCACTTGCGCAGCCTGTCGAAAGTTCTGGTCTTCAGCCCGCGCAGCACTTCAGCATTTGCCCTCTCTGCTTGACCGTTGCTTCTCGGATGAGCAACAGAAGCGAAGCAGACCTTGGCACCAAGGTCTTGGACGTACTGGATGAAGGTGCGGCTCGTGAATTGCGTGCCGTTGTCGGTGATGATCCTGTTAGGGATCCCGAAACGGCAAACAATTGACCTGAAGAACTTGACTGCTGACTGTGCTGTCACCTTCCTCATCGGCTGCACTTCCAGCCACTTTGTGAACTTGTCGATTGCGACGTACAAGTACTCAAAGCCCCCGACAGCTCGGGGGAAAGGGCCGAGGATATCGAGCCCCTAGACCGAAAATGGCCAGGATAAAGGGATCGTCTGGAGAGCCTGAGCTGGCTGGTGTATCTGTTTGGAGTGGAACTGGCACGCTTCACACTTGGTTACTTGTGTAGTTGCATCCTGGAGGGCTGTCGGCCAAAAGAAACCTTGCCGGAAAGCTTTGCCGGCAAGTGCTCTTGCGCCAATGTGGTGGCCACATATGCCTACATGTATCTCTGCCAACAGCTTTTGTCCATCTTCCCGGCAAATACACTTCAATTTCACACTGTTGAGTCTTCTTCTGTACAGTATGCTATCGACAAACTGGTACATACTTGACTACTGGGCTACTTTTTCCGCTTCTTCTTGCTCTTCGGGAAGTTCTCCTGTCTGAAGGCAATGGACAATCTGCTGTGCCCATGCTGGAGCTTGTGGCTCGACAACAAGGACTAAAGGCACATCTGTTGCTGCGGGAACATCCGCTTCTACGGCAAGGACTTGCGGCCCTGCCGGAGCTTGATGTTCCCCGGCAAGCTTGCCGGAGCAAAACTTGTCGGGAGCGTCTGCTTCAACGGAACAAACCATAAGGCTTGCCGGAGCAGACTGCCCCTCAGCATCCTTGGTGTTGATCTTGGGGACTTTCTTGGCGGCGGCTTCGGGGATCTCTGCCGGAAAGTAGTCACCAGAAACCAACTTCCTCTTCTTGCTTTGTCCAGTTGATGGTGTTACGGATGGTTGAGTCAACTTGTGCACAAAGATCCCTGGTTCCACAGGTAACTTTAGTGCGGCGCACTTTGACAGGCCATCAGCAATGTCATTCTGAGCTCTTGGGATATGCTCCATCTGTAGGCCGTGAAAGTGATCTTCTAGCTTCCTCACTTCATCAACATATGCTTCCATCAATGGACTCTGGTAGTTCTTGTTCACTTGGCGGACGACAAGCTGTGAGTCACCCCTGACAATGAGCTTCTTGATCCCAAGGTCTGCTGCGATTCTGAGACCGGCGAGCAATCCTTCATACTCTGCAGTATTGTTGGTTGCTTGCTCCTTGGGAAAGTGCATCTGGACTACGTACTTGAGGTGCTCTCCAGTGGGCGCGACAAGCAGCACGCCCGCACCGGCGCCTTGCAGCGAGAAGGCACCATCAAAGTACATCAGCCACTCTTTGCTTGCCTCTTTGACGGGGATGCTCGTCTCTGGAATTTCTTCATCTGGTGTTGGCGTCCATTCTGCTATGAACTCTGCCAATGCTCTGCTTTGGATAGTTGAAGTGCTCTCAAACTTGAGGCCAAAGCTTGACAGTTCCAGCGCCCACTCGACAATCCTGCCTGTCGCTTCTGGATTTTGCAGTATCCTCTTCAGCAAAAAACGAGTGACGACTATGATCTCATGTGCTTGGAAGTGATGGCGCAGCTTTCTCGAGGCCATGAGGAGGCCGAAAAGCAACTTCTGCACACCAGAGTACCTTGATCTAGCCCCCTGTAGAAGGGAACTGACAAAGTAAACTGGATGTTGCACCATTCTCTTCTGCATCTTACCATGCTCCTGCGCAGATCCATCTCTGTCGGGACCAGAGCTTGTCGGCGAAGCCCCCTGCTTGTCGCTGGATGCATCTGCCGTGGTTGCTGGCTCATCATCTTCCTCCCTCTTCGCCACTAACGCAGCACTAACCACTTGATTGGTTGCCGCTATATACAGCAGCAACTTCTCTTGCGGCTTAGGTGCGACAAGTGTCGGAGTGGAGGACAGGTATCTCTTCAAGTCCTGCAGTGCAGCCTCCGCCTCCGGAGTCCATTTTATTGGACCTGCCTTTTTCAAAATTTTGAAAAATGGCAGGGCGCGCTTAGCAGATCTAGAGATAAACCTGCTGAGAGCAGCCACGCAACCGGCAAGCCTTCGTACATCCTTGACGTGCTTTGGTGCTTCGATCTGCTTAATGGCCTTGATCTTGTCGGGATTGGCTTCAATTCCCCGCTGAGACACGAAGAACCCGAGAAGCTTGCCGGAAGGGACTCCAAACACGCACTTCTCGGGGTTAAGCTTGAGGTTGATCTTGCGCAGATTTGCAAATGTCTCGTCTAAATCTTGAATCAGGGTCGCCCTGTTCTTGCTCTTGACCACTATGTCATCCATGTAGGCTTCCACATTTCTGTGCATCTGCGGCTCAAAAGCGTGGTGGACTACCCTTGCGAATGTTGAACCAGCATTCTTCAAACCGAAAGGCATCCGTACGAAGCAGTACGTGCCACACGGGGTGATAAATGCGGTTTTCTCTTCATCCTCTTCTGCCATGAAGATCTGATGGTATCCTGAGTATGCATCAAGAAATGAAAGCAAATCACATCCGGCTGTGGAGTCAACAATCTGGTCAATGCGCGGCAAGGGAAATGGGTCTTTGGGACAAGCTTTATTAACATCAGTGAAGTCAATACAAAGCCTCCATTTCCCGTTAGACTTACGCACGACAACAGGATTGGCCAACCACGTGGGATGGAGCACTCCTCTGACAAGGCCTGCTGCTTCCAACTTCTTGATTTCTTCTGCGATGAATTCTTGGCGCTCCACTGCCTGTTTCCTGACTTTCTGCTTGACGGGCCGCGCATGAGGACAGACGGCAAGGTGGTGCTCAATTACTTTCCTGGGAACACCGGGGATATCAGACGGTTGCCACGCAAACACGTCGACATTCGCCAGCAGGAAAGCAATGAGCGCGCTTTCCTATTTGGGGTCAAGAGTGGCGCTGATGGTGAAGGTACCACCAGTGCCGTCCTCCTTCGCGGACACCTTCTTGGTCTCAGGTGGAGCTGCCATTGCCTTCTTACACTTGCCGGTGGAGCTCGATGGTGCGTCCTCGACGGTAGCGCAGCACTCCGAAGAGGTGCGTTTGCCCGAGTGGGCATCAGAGCTCTTGCCAGACTTGGTCTTCTTCTTCCCCCCGGGAGCTTCAGCAGCAAGTGTCTTGCGTTCTGCTGCGGCTGCTGCTTCCCGGTAGATCTTGTCGGCACAGATAAGAGCATCCTTCTTGTCGCCAGGGACAGAGATGACACTTATCGGGCCTGGCATTTTCAGTACGTTGTACGCATAGTGAGAGGCTGCCATGAACTTGGCGAGTGCCGGACGGCCAAGGATTCCATTGTAAGGTAATGGAAAGTCAGCAACATCAAACGTGACCCTCTCAGTCCTGAAGTTCAGCTCGCTGCCAAATGTTACCGGCAACGTGATCTTTCCCTTCGGCTTGCTCCTTCCCGGGTTGATTCCTTGAAATGTACCGGTCTCTTCGAGCTCGCTGTCAGGGATCTGGAGTTTCTGGAGCACCGCGGAGGAGATCAGGTTCAAGCCGGCCCCTCCGTCAACTAGCATCTTAGTGACCTTGAGGTTGCGGATTGTTGGTGAAACCAACATCGGCAAGCACCCGACCGCGGTTATGCGATCAGGGTGGTCCTCAATATCAAAGATGATAGGCATGCTGGACCATTTCAGAGGCTTGCGTGACTCGACGGGTGGTTCTGCTGCATTAACTTCCCGCACCCACTGCTTGAGCTGACGGTGCGAGGTATGCAGAGAAGCACCACCGTCAACGCACAAGACCTCTGTGGCTTTCTGGAACTCCTGCTCATCAGTCTCCTCATCATCCATGTCTTCATCATCGTCGTCATCTTCATCCTTGTCGCGGCCGCGAGGAGGTCTGTCTCCTTGCCGCTGCTTGGCCTTGCCGCGGCGTCCTCCTCGGCCGGGACGTTTCTTGCCGGATCCCCCAGCACCTTCCTGGGCCTTCTCCTTGTCGCGCCGCTCGTATTCAGCTTTCTGTTGCTCAACAAGCTGCTCGACTTTCTTGCAGCTCTGGAGATCATGGCCCTTGGTGCGGTGGATCTTGCAATACTGCTTGTTGGTGCCGTCCTGCTTGTCGGCGACCGCCATCTCCGCGGTAACCTCCTTGCCGGAGTCACCAGCTTTGGCTTTCTTGGCGCCACCACCGTTGCCGGACTGCTCAACAACTAGCACCTCTTTGCCTTTCCTCTTCCTGTTGTTCCGCCGCCGGTTTTTCCTTGCCGGGGCAGCATCTTCACTATCAGATCCTCCCGCTCCTACATTCTCTCCGGGGACTCCCCTCCCTTCCTCATCACGTGCACACTTGTCGGCCAGTGCATATAACTCACTGACGTCCCTGATCTTGCACATCGCCATTTCCTCCCGCATCTTGTGGTTTCGCACGTTCTGATGGAACGCGCTGATCACCGCGGCAGGGTGGACGTCTGGGATGTTGTGCTGCACACTGCTGAATCTCTGAATGTACTTGCGCAAGGACTCTCCTTCCTTCTGGGCGAGCAGATGAAGATCACTCTCCTGGCCATGAGGCTTGTGTCCGCTTGTGAAGGCGCCGACAAACTGATGGCACAGATCAGCCCAAGAGGATATGGAGTTGTCCGGCAAGTGCATGAGCCAGGATCTGACATTGGGCTTGAGCACCAGCGGGAAGTAGTTGGCAAGGATCTTGTCATCCCGTCCCCCGGCAGCCCGCACCGCAATGGTGTAGATGCTGAGGAACTCCGACGGATGCGTCCTGCCGTCGTACTTCTCCGGTACGTCTGGCTTGAAGTTCTTCGTGCTGGGCCACTGGACTTGCCGCAGCTCAAGAGTGAACGCAGGGCAACCTACCGCGTACGGCAGATCGCCTGGTTCCCCTGGCGCATGCATGTCAACAGAGGGCCCAGCGCGCTTGTCGGATTGACATCGCGCTTCTCTTCGGCGCTCGATGCGAGTTCGAGCGTCTTCTTGTTGTCGATCATGAAGAACTTGGCGCTGATCGCGACGAGCTCGTGGATCCGACGATGCGGTGGAGCCACTGTCGAGGTGGATCCGGCGATCGGCGATCTTGGCCTTCGGGGTGGTGATTGCATGGTAGTTTCACCTCCACCCATTTCGTCGCCACCGGCTCGCGCCCGGCAACCCTGCCGCGGCGGCGACGCGCTCGGCCGCCGTGGAGTGTCGCCGTTGGCGTAGCCGATGAGACTCTGAATGGTGGCCCTCCATTCGTCGATCTTGTCCGACGTCGGAGGGTAATCTAGGAGCAGTTGAGCTCGCGCCAAAGCTTCTGCTGGAGTGGTGGGTGGCAGTGGCGGACGGCGCGAGGAGCGGGACGTGCTCGGACTTCTAAAAATGTTAGAAGGAGCAGTATCCCGTCCAGGCGACCGTGCCCCGCTCGTGCCAGCACGCTGGCGTGCATGCTGGTCTTGAGCGCCCCGAGATCCACCAGCTTGGTCTTGGCCTATCATGTGTATGGCACTGCGAGTGCCATGACGCTGTTGGTCTTGCGCCTCCTGAGAGTGGCGCGGAACATGTACAGTCGCCGAGGTTTGTGCAGCCTTGTCCTTGGACCTGGCAGCATCATAAGCTTCCTCGTCGACGTCCATTCTTCCGCCGGCATCCATTCCACCACCCGTTTGCTCCAACGGTGGCGGAAGTGACGTGGACGGAGCGGCTGCCGCCGAAGTCTTCTTCTTCGGTGGCATGTTGATGAAGGGAATGAAGATCTAGCTCGTGTGAACGCCGGATCAGGTTCACACAATCTCGACGCCCCATCCCTCGTGCGCCAAAGATGTCAAGGAAACTGATCCACGAACACCTATGGGGCCGGCGGACCGAGCCCCTTTCGGTTCGGCGGGGGGCGGAGATCACACGAAGAGCAGATTGAGGCGAAGCACACGAGCAGTTTACCCAGCTTCGGAGCTCTCCGGAGAGATAACACTCCTACTGCTGCTTGTTTGATTATCTTGTGTTCTTGCTCCAGAGAGAGAGCGTAGTGTTTTTCTGGGTTCCGAACCAGTCGAACCCCCTCTACGTTGCGCATGGGCCTCCTTTTATACGCTAAAGGGGTCATCGACAGGTGGCAACGCAGAGAAGGGTACAAATGTAAAAAGCAAGGTGGTTGGTACAGTTACTTGTACAGTGCACCCTACCTAACCCTGACGGCAGGGGACAAGGGCATTAAATGCCCGTCTGAGTCGCCCAAACAGTGCAGAAAGGACCGTTAGGGGCGCCACCGTTCGCCACGATGGCGATCTTGTCAGCTTAGCATGCCACTGCGCACCGCTGGCTGCACAGCCTCCCACCACGCGCACCTGGAGAGGCCCCCAGAGCGACACGTTGGTGGATGCGCTGGAGCGTGGGCATAGAGTGGCCGCCTGCCGCGGAAAGCGCCTTGCCGCTGCTGTTATCTTGTCGGGTCTGGAAGCTTGTCGCTCACCGGGCCTCGAGGTACCTTAGTTGGTCTTCCCGGCAAGCTCCTCTTGCCGGGGCCTTGTTGCCTTGCCGGAGCGCGTGGCGCGTCGCGGCAAGTTCCTTGGAGTGCCTTGGTTGGCCTTCCCGGCAAGCTCCTCTTGCCGGGGCCTTGTCTCCTGAGCTTAAATACTTTGTTCTTGAATGGCTCCAAGGGAACCATGGAGGATCTTGGCGTTTGCCCGGCAAGCCTTGCCGCGGGGTGCTGCAACTGCCTGTGCACAAGTTCGGGGTACTATGGTACCCCTATTCTAGTACACCGACAACAAGTGGCCGTGAAGGGATTGACAACCCCTTTATTCCGTTGGTTGCGAGTTCTCAGTATGTTTGTGTAGGTGCGTGGGACTTTTGAGGAGCCTCCTACTGGATTGATACCTTGGTTCTCAAAAACTAAGGGAAATACTTATTCTACACTTGGTGCATCACCCTCTCCTCTTCGGGGAAAACCAATGCTAGCTCAAGACATAGCAAGAAGGATTTCTGGCGCCGTTGCTGGGGAAGTCTTCGCTCAAGTCAAGACATACCGAGTACCCATCACAAACTCATCTCCCTCGCATTTACATTATTTGCCATTTGCCTCTCGTTTTCCTCTCCCCCACTTCACCCTTGTCGTTTTATTCGCCCTCTCTTTCCCAATCTCCTCCTCTCTTTTCGCTCGCCTCTTTCCGTTGCCGTTTTCTATTTGCTTGTGTGTTGGATTACTTGTTGCCATGGCACAAGATAATACCAAGTTGTGTGATTTCTCGAATACCAATAATAATGATTTCCTTAGTACTCCGATTGCTCCTCTTAATGTTGTTGAGTCTTGTGAAATCAATACTGCCTTGCTGAATCTTGTTATGAAAGATCAGTTCGCCGGCCTTCCTAGTGAAGATGCCGCTACTCATCTAAACAATTTTGTTGATTTGTGTGACATGCAAAAGAAGAAAGATACGGATAATAATATTGTCAAATTGAAGTTATTTCCGTTTTCACTTAGAGATCATGCTAAAGTTTGGTTTTCATCTTTGCCTAAAAATAGTATTGATTCTTGGAACAAGTGCAAAGATGCTTTTATCTCTAAGTATTTTCCTCCCGCTAAGATCATCACTCTTAGGAACGATATTATGAATTTTAAACAACTTGATCATGAGCATGTTGCCCAATCTTGGGAAAGAATGAAATTTATGCTTCATAATTGCCCTACTCATGGTTTGGATTTATGGATGATCATACAAAATTTTTATGCCGGTTTGAACTTTGGTTCTAGAAATCTCTTACATTCGGCCGCGGGAGGCACGTTTATGGAAATTACATTAGGAGATGCTACAAAATTACTTGATAATATTATGGCTAATTATTCTCAATGGCACACCGAAAGATCTTCTAGTAAAAAAGTGCACGCTATAGAAGAAATCAATGTTTTGAGTGGAACGATGGATGAACTTATGAAGATGTTTGCTACTAAAAATACTCCTCTTGATCCCAATGATATGCCTTTGTCTTCTTTGATTGAGAATAATAATGAATCTATGGATGTGAATTTTGTTGGTAGGAATAATTTTGGAAACAATGCTTATAGAGGAAATTTTAATGCTAGACTGTTCCCTAGTAATCCCTCTAATAATTATGGAAATTCCTACAATAATTCTTATGGTAATTTTAATAAGATGACCTCTGATTTTGAGAATAGTGTAAAAGAATTTATGATTTCTCAAAAGAATTTTAATGCTTTGCTTGAAGAAAAGTTGCTTAAAGTTGACGATTTGGCTAGGAACGTTGATAGACTTTTGCTTGATGTTAATTCTCTTAAACTTGGATCCTCTTCTCCTAAGCATGATATCAATGAGTCTCTCAAAGTAATGAGAATCTCCATTGATGAGTGCAAGGAAAGAACCGCTAGATTGCGTGCTAAAAAAGAAAGCTTTATAAAAGCGTGTTCTTCTAATCTACACGAAAATAATGATGAGGATCTTAAAGTTATTGATGCGTCTCCTATTAGATCTATGTTTTTCAATATGAATTTTGATGATTATGGGACTGATGATGAATCAACTTTGCCTAGAAGGCGTCCCAAAAAATTCGGAATCTTTAGATCTTAATGCTAAATTTGGTAAAAGAGAGATTGGAGAATCCTCAACTTCTAATAATGTTGAACCTACTATCTCGGATTTCAAGGAATTTGATTATGATAATTTCTCTTTAAAAGGTTGTATTTCCTTGTTGCAATCCATTGTTAATTCTCCTCATGCTTATAGTCAAAACAAAGCTTTTACCAAACATATTGTTGATGCCTTGATGCAATCCTATGATGAAAAACATAATTTGGAAGTTTCTATACCTAAAAAACTTAATGATGAGTGGGAACCTACTATAAATATTAGAATTAAAGATTTTGAGTGTTTTGCTTTGTGTGATTTGGGTGCTAGTGTTTCCACAATTCCGAAAACTTTATGCGATATTCTAGACTTCCATGATCTTGATGATTGCTCTTTAAATATGCACCTTGCGGATTCCACCATTAAAAATCCTATGGGAAGGGTCAATGATGTCCTTATTGTTTCTAATAGAAATTTGGTGCCCGTAGATTTTATCGTTCTTGATATAGATTGCAATCTTTCTTGCCCTATTATTCTTGGTAGACCTTTCCTTAGAACGATTGGTGCGATTATTGATATGAAGGAAGGGAACATTAGATTCCAATTTACTTTAAAGAAATGTATGGAGCACTTTACAAGAAAGAAAGTCAAATTACCTTATGAATCTATAACGCGTGCTACTAATGAATCAAGTGCTAAAGATGGCACTCGTTAGATCTATCCTTGCTTTTATGCCTAGCTAGGGGCATTAAACGATAGCGCTAGTTGGGAGGCAACCCAATTTTCTTTATGTTATTTGTTTTTGTTCCTGTTTAGTGTTAAATTTTGTTTCTAAATTCTGTTTAGATGTGTTTTTATCTTTTGTTTAGTGTTTGTGCCAAGTAGAACCTATAGGATAAACTATGATGATGGTTGATTTGATTCTGCTGAAAAACAGAAACTTTGCGCTCACGAGAAAACATTCAATAAATTACAGAAAAGAGACTTTGCGTTGATTCTTTTTTCTGCTGATCAACAAACAAATTTTGCAGTACGTCCTATTTTGGTAGGAGTTTTAGAGTTCCAGAAGTTTGTGTTAGTTACAGATTCTACAGACTGTTCTGTTTTTGACAGATTCTGTTTTTCGTGTGTTGTTTGCTTATGTCAATGCATCTATGGCTAATAAATTAGTTTATAAACCATAAGGAAGTTGGAATACAGTAGGTTTAACACAAAAATAAATAAATAATGAGTTCATTGCAGTACCTTATGTGGTGGTTTTCTTTTCTTTCACTAACGGAGCTTATAAGATTTCCTGTTGAGTTTTGTGTTGTGAAGTTTTCAAGTTTTGGGTAAAGCTTTTATGGACTATGGAATAAAGAGTGGCAAGAGCCTAAGCTTGAGGATGCTTATGGCACCCAAAGATATTCAAGAATAGCCAAAAACCTAAGCTTGGGGATGCCCCTGGAAGGCATCCCCTCTTTCGTCTTCGTTCATTGGTAACTTTACTTGGAGCTATATTTTTATTCGCTACATGATATGTGTTTTGCTTGGAGCGTCGGGTATTATATTGATCTTTGCTTGTTAGCTTACCACAATCATCATTGCTGTAACACACCTTTTTGTAGAAGCCTATTTGATTAGAATTTGATTAGAATACTCTATGTGCTTCACTTATATCTTTTGAGCTTGATAGTTTTTGCTCTAGTGCTTCACTTATATCTTTTAGAGCATGGTGGTGGATTAATTTTATAGAAATTGCTAGTCTCTCATGCTTCACTTATATTATTTTGAGAGTCTCTTAGAACAGCATGGTATTTTCTATGGTTTTAATTTGGTCCTAGAATGATGAGCATCCAAGTTGGGTATAATAAAAACTATCATAGAAAGAGAATTGGATGCTATGATCAATTTGATGCTTGATAATTGTTTTGAGATATGGAGGTAGTAATATTAAAGTCATGCTAGTTGGGTGATTATGGATTTAAAGAATGCTTGTGTTGAAGTTTGTGATTCCCGTAGCATGCACGTATGGTGAACCGCTTTGTGATGAAGTTGGAGCACAATTTTATTTATTGATTGTCTTCCTTATGAGTGGCAGTCGGGGACGAGCGATGATCTTTTCCTACCAATCTATCCCCCTAGGAGCATGCGTGTAGTGCTTTGGTTTTTGATGACTTCTAAATTTTTACAACAAGTATATGAGTTCTTTTGATTAATGTTGAGTCCATGGATTATACGCACTCCTTTCACCCCTCCATTATTGCTAGCCTCTCTTGTATCGTGCAAATTTCGCCGGTACCATACACCCACCATACTCCTTCCTCAAAACAGCCACCACACCTACTATTGTGGCATTTCCATAGCCATTCCGAGATATATTGCCATGCAACTTTCCATCGTTCCGTTCATATGACACACATTACTTTTGTCATATTGCTTTTTGTATGAACATGTAGTTGACATTGTATTTGTGGCAAAGCCACCGCTCATAATTCTTTCATACATGTCACTCTTGATTCATTGCATATCCCGGTATACCGCCGGAGGCATTCATATAGAGTCATATTTTGTTCTAAGTATTGAGTTGTAATTGTTGAGTTGTAAAAAAATAAAAGTGTCATGATCATCATTATTAGAGCATTGTCCCAGTGAGGAAAGGATGGTGGAGACTATGATTCCCCCATAAGTCGGGATGAGACTCCGGACGAAATATAAAAAAAATGAAAAAAAGGGGAGGCCATAAAAAAGAGAAAATGCCCAAATAAAAAAATGAGAGAAAAAAAGAGAAGGGACAATGCTACTATCCTTTTACCACACTTGTGCTTCAAGGTAGCACCATGATCCTCATGATAGAGAGTCTCATATGTTGTCACTTCCATTTCCTAGTGGAATTTTTTTAATTACAGAACTTGGCTTGTATATTCCAATGATGGGCTTCCTCAAAATGCCCTAGGTCTTCGTGAGCAAGCAAGTTGGATGCACCCCACTAGTTTTCTTTGTTGAGCTTTCATATATTTATAGCTCTAGTGCATCCGTTGCATGGCAATCCCTACTCACTCACATTGATATCTATTAATGGGCATCTCCATAGCCCATTGATACGCCTAGTTGATGTGAGACTATCTTCTCCTTTTTGTATTCTCCACAACCACCGTTCTATTCCACATATAGTGCTATGTCCATGTCTCACGCTCATGTATTGCGTGAAAGTTGAAAAAGTTTGAGATTATTAAAGTATGAAACAATTTCTTGGCTCGTCATCGAGGTTGTGCATGATTAATACTTTGTGTGATGAAGATAGAGCTTAGCCAGACTATATGATTTTGTAGGGATAACTTTCTTTTGGCCATGCTATTTTGAGAAGACATGATTACTTGCTTAGTATGCTTGAAGTATTACTATTTATTATGTCAATATGAACTTTTATTTTGTATTACTTGGATCTGAACATTCATGCCACAATGAAAGAAAATTACATTATGAATTATGCTAGGTAGCATTCCACATCAAAAAATCTCTTTTTTACCATTTACCTACTCGAGGACAAGTAGGAATTAAGCTTGGGGATGCTTGATACATCTCCAACGTATCTATAATTTTTTATTGTTCCATGCTATTATATTACCTGTTTTGGATGCTTATGGGCTTTATTCTACATATTTATATCGTTTTTGGGACTAACCTACTAACGGGAGGCCCAGCCCATATTGCTGTTTTTGTGCCTATTTCAGTATTTCAAAGAAAAGGAATATCAAACGGAGTCCAAACGGAATGAAACCTTCGGGAGCGTTATTTTTGGAACAAATCTGATCCGGAGAGCTTGGGGTGCAAGTCAAGAAAGCTCCGAGGGCCCCACGAGATAGGAGGGCGCCCCCTGTAGGGCGCGCCCCTGTGTCGTGGGCCCCTCGGGCGTCCACCGACGTACTTCTTCCTCCTATATATACCTAAGGACCCCGAAAACATCCAGGGGCACCACGAAACACAATTTCCACCACCGTAACCTTCTGTATCAGCGAGATCCCATCTTGGAGCCTTCGCCAACACTCTACCGGAGGGGGAATCGACCACGGAGGGCCTCTACATAAACACCCTTGCCCCTCCTATGAGTTGTGAGTAGTTTACCTCAGCCTACGGGTCCATACTTATTAGCTAGATGGCTTCTTTTCTCTTTTTGGATCTCAATACAATGATCTTCCCCTCTCTTGTGGAGATATATTCGATGTAATCTTTTTGCGGTGTGTTTGTTATGATCCGATGAATTGTGAGTTTATGTTCAGATTTATCTATGGTTATTAATTGAATCTTCTCTGAATTCTTTTATGTATGATTAAGTTATCTTTGCAAGTCTCTTCGAATTATCGGCTTGGTTTGGCCTACTAGATTGATCTTTCTTGCCATGGAGAAGTGCTTAGCTTTGGGTTCAATCTTGCGGTGTTCTTACCCAGTGACAGAAAGGGTTGCAAGACACGTATTGTATTGTTGCCATCGAGGATAACAAGATGGGGTTTATATCATATTGCATGAGTTTATCCCTCTACATCATATCATCTTACTTAAAGCGTTACTCGGTTCTTATGAACTTAATACTCTAGATGCATGCTGGATAGCGGTCGATGTGTGGAGTAATAGTAGTAGATGCAGGCAGGAGTCGGTCTACTTGTTTTGGATGTGATGCCTATATACATGATCATGCCTAGATAACATCATAATTATTCGCGTTTCTATCAATTGCTTGACAGTAATTTGTTCACCCACCATAATACTTATGCTCTCGTGAGAAGCCTCTACTAAAACCTATGGCCCCCGGGGTCTATCTCTTATCATATTTGCTTTCAATCTACTTTTATTTGCATCTTTACTTTTCTTGCATCTATATCATAAAATACCAAAAATATATCTATCTTATCATACTATCTTTATTAGATCTCACTTTCGCAAGTGGCCGTGAAGGGATTGACAACCCCTTTATTGCATTGGTTGCGAGTTCTCAGTTTGTTTGTGTAGGTGCGTGGAACTTTTGAGGAGCCTCCTACTGGATTGATACCTTGGTTCTCAAAAACTGAGGGAAATACTTACGCTAGACTTGCTGCATCACCCTCTCCTCTTCGGGGAAAACCAATGCTAGCTCAAGAAGTAGCAAGAAGGATTTCTGGCGCCCGTTGCCGGGGAAGTCTTCGCTCAAGTCAAGACATACCAAGTACCCATCACAAACTCATCTCCCTCGCATTTACATTATTTTCCATTTGCCTCTCCTTTTCCTCACTCCCACTTCACCCTTGCCGTTTTATTCGCCCTCTCTTTCCCAATCTCCTCCTCTCTTTTCGCTCGCCTCTTTCTGTTGCCGTTTTCTATTTGCTTGTGTGTTGGATTACTTGTTTCCATGTCACAAGATAATACCAAGTTGTGTGATTTCTCGAATACCAATAATAATGATTTCCTTAGTACTCCGATTGCTCCTCTTAATGTTGTTGAGTCTTGTGAAATCAATACTGCCTTGCTGAATCTTGTTATGAAAGATCAATTTGCCAGCCTTCCTAGTGAAGATGCCTCTACTCATCTAAACAATTTTGTTGATTTGTGTGACATGCAAAAGAAGAAATATACGGATAATAATATTGTCAAATTGAAGTTATTTCCGTTTTCACTTAGAGATTGTGCTAAAGTTTGGTTTTCATCTTTGCCTAAAAATAGTATTGATTCTTGGAACAAGTGCAAATATGCTTTTATCTCTAAGTATTTTCCTCCCGCTAAGATCATCACTCTTAGGAACGATATTATGAATTTTAAACAACTTGATCATGAGCATGTTGCCCAATCTTGGGAAAGAATGAAATTGATGCTTCGCAATTGCCCTACTCATGATTTGAATTTATGGATGATCATACAAAAATTTTATGCCGGTTTGAACTTTGCTTCTAGAAATCTCTTAGATTCGGCCGCGGGAGGCACGTTTATGGAAATTACATTAGGAGATGCTACAAAATTACTTGATAATATTATGGCTAATTATTCTCAATGGCACACCGAAAGATCTTCTAGTAAAAAGTGCATGCTATAGAAGAAATCAATGTTTTGAGTGGAAAGATGGATGAACTTATGAAGATGTTTGCTACTAAAAATACTCCTCTTGATCCCAGTGATATGCCTTTGTCTTCTTTGATTGAGAATAATAATTAATCTATGGATGTGAATTTTGTTGGTAGGAATAATTTTGGAAACAATGCTTATAGAGGAAATTTTAATGCTAGACTGTTCCCTAGTAATCCCTCTAATAATTATGGAAATTCCTACAATAATTCTTATGGTAATTTTAATAAGATGCCCTCTGATTTTGAGAATAGTGTGAAAGAATTTATGATTTCTCAAAAGAATTTTAATGCTTTGCTTGAAGAAAAATTGCTTAAAGTTGACGATTTGGCCAGGAACGTTGATAGACTTTCGCTTGATGTTAATTCTCTTAAACTTGCATCCTATTCTCCTAAGCATGATATCAATGAGTCTCTCAAAGTAATGAGAATCTCCATTGACGAGTGCAAGGAAAGAACCGCTAGATTGCGTGCTAAAAAAGAAAGCTTTATAAAAGCGTGTTCTTCTAATCTACACGAAAATAATGATGGGGATCTTAAAGTTATTGATGTGTCTCCTATTAGATCTATGTTTTGCAATATGAATTTTGATGATTATGGGACTAATGATGAATCAACTTTGCCTAGAAGGCGTCCCAAAAATTCGGAATCTTTAGATCTTAATGCTAAATTTGGTAAAAGAGAGATTGGAGAATCCTCAACTTCTAATAATGTTGAACCTACTATCTCGGATTTCAAGGAATTTGATTATGATAATTGCTCTTTAAAAGGTTGTATTTCCTTGTTCAATCCGTTGTTAATTCTCCTCATGTTTATAGTCAAAACAAAGCTTTTACCAAACATATTGTTGATGCCTTGATGCAATCCTATGATGAAAAACTTAATTTGGAAGTTTCTATACCTAGAAAACTTAATGATGAGTGGGAACCTACTATAAAGATTAGAATTAAAGATTTTGAGTGTTTTGCTTTGTGTGATTTGGGTGCTAGTGTTTCCACAAATTCAAAAACTTTATGTGATATTCTAGACTTCCATGATCTTGATGATTGCTCTTTAAATTTGCACCTTGCGAATTCCACCATTAAAAAGCCTATGGGAAGGATCAATGATGAGGTCGCCTTTGCCAATGTGAGAGAGATCCTGCAAGAGTTCCTCCTCTCCAAGTGCATGGGCGTAGTTTCCATCTCAAGATGCCCGTTTGGTCAGGCTTTTGTTCGGTTGAATAGTGCTACAGATAGGGATTTTCTTGTCAGTTCTGGGCCACATCAGTACGATGACATCCATTTTGTATTCCAAAAGCACAATCAGGGTATGAAGTGGAAGAATTTCTCCCTTAGCAGAGATGTTTGGTTGTTGTTAGTGGGTTTCCCGGCTGATCTCAGATCTTTCCATGAGCTCTTCAATGCCACTGCAAGTTTTGGTGAGCTTCAAGTCTGGGACCGTGTAAAATCCAGTGATGCTGCAGTTGCTTTCAAAGTTAAGATTGCTGCTCTTAGGGATGTTCCAGCTAGCATCCTTGTTTCTGGTGCTAACAGTCAAAATGGTCAGTCCTGGACCTGCCCAGTAGTGATATTTCAAGACATTCCCTCTGCTAGCCCACCCCCAGATGAAGACCCAGTTCCTGAGGATGGTAATCCTCATCCCAAACCACAAGAGGAGTTTCATCATCCCAACCAGAATAATCTAGTGGCGGGCCCTGTGGCTTTTTATCACATTCAGCAAGGAAATGATCAGGAGAATAATGAGGGTATGGACATGCAGCAGGAAGAGGAAGGGCGGGGGCACTCGGCTATATGCCTCGGCAGCAAATTGATGTTGAGCTACATGCAGGGGAATTTTTAGAGCTCAATGATCTAATGGGTCCTTTGAATATGGATGTTCCTCTGCAAGATGACAAAGATAACAGTGGTTTAACTCTATCACTTGGACTACAACCATCTGATGATGCCTCTACAAATTCTGTGGGTGGGGGTTTAGATCTTCAGGATTTTAATGAGTTGATTGTTCCACTGGTGCTTCCTGCTCTGCAGCTTGCTGTTGTTGCACAGCAGGAGGAACAATTAGCTATCCTGGACCTCAATGTGCCCGTTATTGCTCCAATGGATGATCTGATCCCTCCTGAACCTAAAAATCAGCAAGCTGGTAATGATGATATAGTCTTACCTGATAAGTTGCAGTTGCAGATGCTTTTCTGTTGCAAGAGCCACCTGTTGCATTGGGCCCCACTGATTTGTTGCAGAAACCTGCCCAATCAGTTGTGATGGATGTTGTTGTTTATAATTCTGTTGCTTCTGAGACCTTGGCGCCTAAGATGTTGCAAGATCTGCATGCTCTAGTACTGCAAGCCATCAACTCTGAGATCTTGGCACCAGTTGCTGCTCATCAGGTCAATTCTGCTGCAAGTATATCTGCTCAAGAACCTGTGCTCAATCCAGCTACTTCTGAAGGTAGCAGTATGGATGCTCCACCTAGTTTTCCTTTACCCATTTTCAGATCAAATGTTATTGCAAACTTCATGTTACACCCAGAGCAAGCTGATCCTCTCTCAAAACTGAAGCATAACTCCTTTTTCTCAGGAGATGATACTGAGGTGCTCTCTAAGGAAGGCCTTGAGATTTACAAGAAGTACTTTGCTCCAACTGATGATGCTATATCATCTATCAAGGTATTCTGGCTCTTTCCAGCCCTGATAACTTTGAGTGGGCAAAGTCTCTGTTAAGTTCTCAACTATGGACACATTTAATTGAAGGATCAACCTGGAAAAACTGCTATCCTTTTGTTCTACCTGCAACCTGCCCCTCTAACTTAAATTATGGCTGTCAGTAGGTGGCTTCTGAATAGTTAGGGGTATCTGCCTTTGGTATCTCCACCCCAGATGATGCTGCAAGCAAAAATTCACATCAGGTGGTTGCTCCTACTACCACTTCTGTAGTCCATGCTCATCGTAAGAGGAAAGAAAAAGCCCCAGTGGTTGAATCTGAGGTAAGAAGGAGTTGTAAATTGCATCAACTTAGCAAAGTTTTTAAGAAGCAGATTTGTAAGGACAGAAACTGTCTCTCATGCGCTGCTAGCCCACCAGTTATTGCTCCTAAAGTCATTAAAAACCTCTCTGTATCCTTTTGCAAGGCCTCTGCCAAGGATTGCACAGAGGAGATGCTACATTAGCCTAAGAAGAAGAAGGAAGGAAAGGCAGTGGACAAGGGGGCCCACAAGAAGGATGCCAACCCCAGCAAGGAGAATGGGCCCAAGAATTAGATTACTATCATCTAGTTTCTTGTATTTTCAGTGTTTCTGTCAGAACTATGTACTTTTGCATGAACTATGTCTTATTACCAGATTGGTCAGCTGTAATTCTATTTCTCAACACTTTGATGGTGAACCTTTATCATCTGTGCTGGTCATTTCATGTGTGTTACGTGGATATCTCTGCTTGTGCCATGATCCCTCTAAAATTATTCAGCTCTATGATCTCTATCAGTTAAGATGGGGAAACTCTCTAGGTCCTCCTCCTCTGCAAATGCAGCTACAAGTCCAGTTTATATTTTTATGCATCCCATGAATAGAGACTGGAATATTCTCAACTGGAATATCAGAGGAATTAATGAAACAAAGAAGTGGCTTGCTTTGAGAAATACAATTTCTAAAGCAAATGCAGATATTATTTGTGTGCAAGAAACTAAGAGATAAATCTTTGATAGCAGATACATGAAAAACTTTTGCCCAAGAAGAATAAACAAGTTTGATTATTTACCCTCAATAGGGGCATCTGGGGGCCTGCTAATTGCTTGGAATGACTCTTTGTTTGAGGGAGAAACACTTTTTTCTAACGGCTTCTCACTCTCCATTAGATTGAGATCAAAGCTTTCAGGTGACTCTTGGATTTTAGCAAACATCTATGGTCCATGCCAGCAGGAAGAAAGACATATTTTTCTTGAGTGGTTTAAAGATATTCAAATGCCTGGCGAAACAAAGTGGATTATTATGGGGGACTTTCACTACATAAGATACCCTCAAAACAGAAATAGAGAGGGAGGTAATTTTGCAGATATGTTGAAGTTTGATGACACTATCAGTTCCCTAGCTCTTGTGGAAATCCCACTAAAAGGGAGGTCTTTCACTTGGAGTAGCATGCAGGTGACCCCTTTGCTGGAGAAATTAGATTGGGTCTTTACTTCTAAGGCTTGGACAACACATTTCCCCAATACTATGGTTCTTCCACTAGCTAAACCTGTTTCAGATCATACACCATGTCTGGTTAAAATTGGCACTCACATTCCTAAAGTAAAAATCTTCAGATTTGAGAACTTTTGGATGCAAATCTCAGGTTTCAGAGACATTGTTAAAGAAAATTGGGAGCAGGATATTCCCGTCACAGATAGTGCCAAGAGAATCACTGCCAAATTCAAGAGGTTAAGAAAATGTTTGAAGCAGTGGGCCAAATCTATATCACATCTTTCCAACTCCATTGAACATATAAATGCTGTGATTTTGCTATTGGACAGTATTTAAGAGTTCAAGCCACTTTCAGATGTTGAATGGGATGGCATGGTTTTTCTACAGGAACATCTGTTACAACTGCTTAATTTGCAAAAGATCTATTGGCAACAAAGAGCAACCATCAGGTGGGTCAAATTTGGAGAAGCAAATTCAAAGTACTTCCGGGCAAAAGCCACTCTCAAATATAGAGTCAATCATATTGACAGTTTGAAAGATGATTCTGGCAATGTTCACAGAGATCATAGCTCTAAAGCAAACATATTTCTAAAAGCTTTCAAGGAGAGACATACCACCTCTGTCCCCACTTTCAATATGTTGAATTTGGAAGGTTTGATTGAGAGATACTCCAACCTATCTAGACTAGAAGAACCTTTTTCCAAAGAAGAAATTCATGTTGTGGTTAAAGAACTTCCCTCTGATAAAGCACCTGGACCTGATGGGTTTAACACTTATTTTGCGAAATTCTGCTAGGACATTATTGCACCTGACTTCTATGCTCTCATTGAGAATTTCTTTCATGGAAAGATAAATTTGCAAAGCATCAACTCCTCTTTTATCACTCTCATTCCAAAGACTGATGCTCCTGCAACTGCAAATGACTTCAGGACAAATCTCATTGCTCAACTGCTCAATTAAAATCATAACCAAGATGTTGGCAAACAGGTTGCAAAAAGTTATCCTCAAGCTAGTCCATAAAAATCAGTATGGTTTTATCAAGACGAGATCCATCCAGGACTGCTTGGCTTGGGCTTATGAGTACATCGATCTTTGTAATTCTTTAGGCGAGGAGATCATTGTGTCTAAATTGGACTTTCAAAAAGCTTTTGATCTCATTGAGCATCAAACAATCAAGCAAATTCTTATTGCCATAGGTTTTGTACCCAAATGGATAATGTGGATGGATATGATTTTCAGCTCTGGTTACTCCTTTGTCCTCCTGAATGGTGTTCCAGGGAAACAGTTCTTATGCAAAAGAGGAGTTAGGCAAGGTGATCCATTGTCTCACTTGCTTTTTGCTCTGGCAGCTGACTTGCTACGATCAATTATGAATGAAGCTATGCTAAACAACCTGGTCCAAAGACCCTTGGAGCATCATCCATGTCCTGATTTCCCAGCCATACAATATGCAGATTATACTGTCCTTATAATGCCATCATGTTCAGTTCAATTGGAGTAGCTCAAGAACCTTATATTGCACTTCTCTCCATATACAAGGCTAAGAATCAACTATGAGAAGTCTGCAATTGTTCCAATCAACATTTCCCCAGTCAAAATGGAAATCTTAGCCACCTCCCTGGGATGTTCCATTGGTGCCTTCCCATTCATATACTTGGGACTCCCTCTCACTCTGGTCAAGCCTAGAATGGAAGATTTTGCACCAGTCATCAAAAGAATTGATAGAAGATTATCTGGTTGTTCAACTATGCTTTCAGATGGAGACAAGCTCACTTTGATTAAGTCTGTCTTCACAAGCCTACCTACCTTCTTTATGAGTACACTTTTACTTCCTGCTGGAATTGTGGAGCAGATCAACAAATTTCCGAGGCATTGCTTTTGAAGAAAATATGGTATGGAAGACAGAGGTACATCTTTGATTTCCTGGGACAAGGTATGTTTACAAAAGGATCAAGGTGGGTTAGGAATTCTTGACATTGCTACTCACAACAAAAGCCTTCTCATGAAACATGTGCATAAATTTCTCCATCACCATGATCTACCATGGGTAAACCTGATTTGGGATTCCTACTACCCCCAAGGGACTATCACCTCTAGATCAGTGGGATCTTTCTGGTGGAGAAGTATTGTCAAACTGCTACCACAATACAAGAGTCACACTAAGGGAGTAATTGGACAAGGCAACAACATATTGTTTTGGGAAGATAACTAGGGCCTTGGATCTATGCAAAAAAAGTACGCAGAGCTATACTCTTTCTCCAGTAACAACAACTTAACAATGCAAGATTACCTGTTGAATGCTAACACACTGGATTTCTTCCACACACCTCTATCTACACAAGCATATCAACAATTTCTGGAGTTGCAGCATAGCACACAGAACATCCAGAGGACTGATAGTATTGATAGATGGGTATATCCTTGGGGACATGATTACTCTTCAATTAAGATGTACAAGATCCTGATCCAAGGAGGTTTGGCTCCACCTCTTTTTCCACAAATTTGGAAGAATGCTACCATGCTCAGATACAAGATCTTCTTCTGATTACTTATGCATGACAGGGCAAATACAAGAAATCTCCTTCACAAAAAATCCTTTCACCTGCCCTCATATAACTATGCTCTATGCAGCTCAGGCACTGAAGAAACTGCAATGCATCTGTTCTGGGACTGTAATTTTGCAGACAACTACTAGGATTCCATTCTGAGTAACAGACACAGAGGTATCTCTGTTTATGATGAGATTATGTTTTTGACACAAGCATTACCAGCACCGATTGCCATGGAAATCATTATTATGGGATGCTGGAATATTTGGATGCGGAGAAATGGAAAGATTTTCAACTCCAAGCATTTCTCTCTTCAATCATGGAAGTGTATGCTGAGAAAGGACCTTTTGCTGCTCAAGTACAGAATCAAGGATAAATATGAAGCTCTTCTCTCAAGTTGGATTGACCAAAATCTAGATTGTACCTGATTTACCATGATAGGCTTTGCTAGAGCAAGAATTGGATAGTTGTCTCCTCTTCCCTTCGTTTTTTTATTTTTGTACATACATTTCTTTTATTAATATAAAACTGTAGAACGATTGTTCTACGGGTTTCGGTTCAATAACAATGTTTGAGAATTGGCCCATGTCGTTGGTAAAATACTAGCAACACAGATTCTAGAAGAGAGTTTTGTGTTGTTCAATTGGACATTACCGCGGTGGTATGGTGTTTGAAAATGGAAGTCTTTGAGTTCTAAGCAATCAACTTGCCCTGTAAGTGGTACGTGCTAGCTGCAGCGTGTGGATGAACGGGCCTTTGACTACTTTACAAAACTGCTTGGATATATTTGCATATATTAGCTAGAATGATATGGAAGAATTTATGTGCTTACAGTGTTAGTCCCTGAATATACTAATATTATATGCAAATTGTTAGAAATAACCCTAAGATTAAATATTGTGACCAAAATACAAACGTATAGTTTATTATTGAGTTGTCTTGCTCACATAGGCTAGCGTGTTCAACACAATGAAAACAAAAATAGCAAGTAGTTCCATCAAAATCACATGCAAGGTTGACCATCAACTCGCGACCGTATGCACATTACTCTTCCTCGAAATAAATTGTAACATGAAAAATTGCAGCCCAAAAGGGCGTCAATATAACAAATGCATTGGCAGATATGCAACAAAAATGAATATAATAGACTTATATGTTACATGCGCGCTTTTGTAAAATAAGAGAGAGAATACTTTTGAAGAAAAATATTTGCATAAAGCCAATTTTTGCCTATGTGTCCCTATCAAACTTTTAGTTGAACAAAATCTTAACTTAAGAAATTCCATGGTTTAATTAAACCCAGTAAAGTTATTAAAGATGATGAGATCTCACAACAACTTCAGATATAATCACATAAAATTGTCCACAACTGTGGACACAACTAATCCTGGTCATCTTATATGCTCTCATTAGATTGTACATCCTTACCCACATGACCAAGTTAACCCCTTTTGCAATTATACTCAAGTGTATAACGACTGGATTTTTTTGAGGGAAACAACATGACTCTGCTTAACTACCGGAAATTAATCAAGATGAAGTATTTTTAAGCAAGCCCTTACCCACTGATAAATCAGTATCTACACTTTCTACATTTGCTGGTCTACCACATACAGGTACCCATAACTTAGGTAAGACATATCCCATACTGACATGTGGTTTGTACTAGAAGTAGTTAGAAATGAAACCTGCTTGATCCCTTTGAACCTATGTGGCATTCCTCTATGGGCATTGCATGGTACTCCATGGTGCCCCACTCAGCCTCAATTCAAATAAGTTCCACACATATGGTTCATTATTAAGTTTAACTTAAGTTGAAATTCTCATCGTTTCATGAAACACACTCCCCTTACCAAAACTAATTTAGCATGGCAAAAGATAAAATAAAACTTGAGCATACTATAAATGTGCAGCATATTTATAGTCAACCTACATGCATACTACTCTGGGTGGAATTCTACAATGCATAACAAAGTAGTAGAAGTAAAACATGATCAAGTATGGCCCAACTTTCCTTGAATGTTGTTGTGCTACTCTAACTCGGACAATCTATCGTTAAATGAAAAAACACAAACAAGCAACAAGACACAAAAGGGGTGCAAAGAACATGCAAATAAGATCCATTGAGTAAATATACAAAAAACTTAAACTAAAAAAGTAATATTGATCTGATAGTGTCCTAGGTTTTAGGACCAAATTTTCTTTCAAAAAGAACCCTTGGTTTGACTAAATTGCCAAAAAGGGCTTAAATAAAGAATACATTTTTTAGTAAGGACAAAGTTTTGAAAACTTGGACAAAGGTGTCCACTGGTTGAGATTTCACCTTAGATTCAGTATGAAAAAAGAATAAACTAAAAGGGATTTATAAATCTCAAGTTATAGCTAAAATAAGGTTAAATTGTAGTATGAAAGTTTCAAAAAATGAAACTCACAAATATAGGAGCCAAGAAGAAGTGTAAAGAACGAGAGCTATTGAAACTAGCATATTGGAATATAAATTGGCAACAACAACCATGGGCAGGCATGATATTATAAGTCTCTTCCTCTTGGCCAAATTTGTAAGCATAAGTATTAGCTTTCCTTTAAAGGGAGGTGATCCAAACGCATCTTCTAGTACAACTACCTTGTTATGACTTCACTCCAATAGAAAGCTTAGCCTTATGCACCCCCTACTAATGGTTAAGGGTGATGTACAAACATGGCTGACTCCTATAGTGTGATGGGAGGTATGTATGAGGCTCTGGAACCGATTCGCCGCCATATGGATGAACGATGATTAGTAGCGACTCCCGCTTCACGCGAGCGAGTTACAACCCGCAATCTGAGCTGATGATGGATTTTTGGAGTTATCTCACCCTCAAGAGATTGGATATTGAAATCGATCGAGTTATCTACTCCTTTACCCAAGAAAAAGTATTTCTATTTTCCATGTCAAGTCATAGATCCCAGAATTTCTACAACAAATTAGATAGGTAGCTAAGCTAATCTAGTTCCATGTACACAAATCTGTTGCAAGTTTCGTTTATGCCTAATTAACATCGTGTATACCGTGCTATTGTGAGAATTCTTAGTTCAAGAGTTTTAGGGAGGGACTTATGCCACCACAAACATAAACTAAAGGAGGTCTTGGATTTCAAGCTGATGATGCTAGTGAACATATATAAAGAAGTTATTGTAAAGTGTCGTTCTTCATTCAGTCATTGACCTTATCTATGTTTCTGCGATGGCCCAAGAACACACTCATTCTTCAGCCATAGAGACACTTTTGAATTGTGAGGTACCATGACATGCTATACAAGAGTCTTATTATATGAAATATCTTGAATTTCAAATATTCACTTGCTTCAACTACTCGTGCTATGGATGTGAGCGCATCAACCCCGTTCCTCTAGGGTTTTGAGGAGCGGGAGAAATTGTTGGAATTCTATGAAAGAGTCCTGGGAACCAGTTTCATACGACATGGTGGAGTGCTGCTTTTCTTATGTGTGATTTAAATATACATACATTTTCATAAATGAATTATCCAAGATGAATCATTGCGAATTTCTCTTCCCAAGAATCATGATAGATAAAGTGTCAATTCAAAGGGAATGAATCCAACATTATGCTACTAGCAAAATTAGAAATCCTTTTGTTTTCTTCTATTAAAGATTATTTAAAGTCAGTAAAGTACTTGGAAGGTTTTGTTTCGAATTGTCAAGGAAAAATATTTTTAACAAGATTTTATTATGTGCAGTAAATATTAAGATGAAGAAAAATGTGATATACTAGCTACAATGGTGCCTAAGGGCCAAAAATTCTCCAGTAGGAATTCTAGATTTCCATTCTTTTATCGCATTGGGATGTTTTTAATTCTTGAATAAACCAATTCAAGAACAGGTGAATGCCAACAAAATCATCAAAGAGTGGTATTCATTACTTTGATTTAAGAAGGTGCCATAGCTTCTTGATGTTGGCTTCAATATTTGCCTTGGAATAAAAAGAATTGTTATTGGCGTGATCTAACCTATTATGGGGAATCGGCCTTACACTTGCCCTATCATACCCTTTTTGTGTATACGAAATAGTGTACTTAACTAACTCAATCAATTTCTCTAGGGTGTCTTTCTACGGAAACATAGGCCTATTCGTTAGCTCCTACGTATGATGTACTACTTTTTGAAATGTAGGTAATGGTTATGACTGCTTCAATAGAAAAGGGGGAACATTGTGCATTTTTCATTGGGGATTCCCTGAAATAAAATGTCACGTCTTCGTTCAATTCCTTATGTGGGATGTCCAATCAATTAGAACTCAGTGGAAATTTCACTCATTAGACCTCCTCTATTGTATTCAATATTTTATTATGAATAATTCTGACAACCTCAGAAAAATGGCATTTAATTTTACAAAGATGGTGTGATTTGACTCTCTCTCCATTTGTTTTATTATCCCTACATATACCTTAGTCTACGAGAAATAGAAGGGGTTGGCACAGAGAGAACTAAAATTTTAAAGCAAACAAACCTATACATTGGGAAGGTGAGGCTGAAACAAATATGCCCTAGAGGCAACAATAAAGTTGTTATTTTATATTTCCTTATAGCATGATAAATTTTTATTATTCATGATAGAAATGTATTAACCGGAAACTTGATACATGTGTGGATACATAGACAAAACACCATGTCCCTAGTAAGCCTCTACTAGACTAGCTCGTTGATCAAAGATGGTTAAGTTTCCTAACCATAGACATGTGTTGTCATTTGATAAACGGGATCACATCATTAGGAGAATGATGTGATGGACAAGACCCATTCGTCAGCTTAGCATTATGATCGTTCAATTTTATTGCTATTGCTTTCTTCATGTCAAATACATATTCCTTCGACTATGAGATTATGCAACTCCCGGATACTGGAGGAATGCCTTGTGTGCTATCAAACATCACAACGTAACTAGGTGATTATAAAGATGCTCTACAGGTATCTCCGAAGGTGTTTGTTGGGTTGGCATAGATCAAGATTAGGATCTGTCACTCCGAGTATCAGAGAGGTATCTCTGGGCCCTCTCGGTAATACACATCATAAGACGCCTTGCCAGCAAAGTGACTAATGAGTTAGTTGTAGGATGATGTATTACAGAACAAGTAAAGAGACTTGCCGGTAATGAGATTGAACTGGTATGAAGATACCGACGATCGAATCTCGGACAAGTAACATACCGATGAAAAAGGGAATAACATATGTTGTCATAACGGTTCGACCTATATAGATCTTTGTAGAATATGTGGGAGACAAAATGAGCATCCAGGTTCCGCTATTGGTTATTGCTACCTCTGGAGCACTACGTTGGTTTTCCCTTGAAGAGGAAAGGGTCATGCAGCAAAGTAGCGTAAGTATTTCCCTCAGTTTTTGAGAACCAAGGTATCAATCCAGTAGGAGGCTCCACGCAAGTCTCTCGTACCTATACAAACAAACAAGAACCTCACAACCAACGCGATAAAGGGAAGGCCACTTGCGAAAGTGAGATCTGATAGAGATAATAAGATAAGATAAATATTTTTGGTATTTTTATGTGTAACGTCCCGGACACACCCGCCGGTGGTCGTTACTCCTGGCGGGATCTAGACTGGCCCCACAGATCAATACTAGTCTTTTCTGCGCACTTTGTCCTCACTCGTGTGCATCCGGGAGCAACTTCCCGATCGGTCACCCATCCTGAAACTACTCCAAGCTGAGCACGCTTAACTTTGGAGTTTTGTCCGAATGGGCTCCCGAAGAAGAAGGAATTCCTTATTTATATGAGTAGTCTATCATCCCTAATAAGCCAGGCTATCACATACACCCCCACTCAGAGGAACCGACATCCTCGTCGGGCCACAGGAACGTTCCCTCTTGGCACATACATCTGTGCTTCCAGTTCGGCACATGTGCCATGCAGTGTGCCACGACGGGTCACAAACATCATGCACAACATGACTGTGCACCTATCCGCAAACATCCATGTAACCGCGAGGGTCGGCTCTGATACCAACTTGTAACACCCCGGACACACCCGCTGGTGGTCGTTACTCCTGGCGGGATCTAGACTGGCCCCACAGATCAATACTAGTCTTTTCTGCGCACTTTGTCCTCACTCGTGCGCACCCGGGAGAAACTTCCCGGTCGGTCACCCATCCTGAAACTACTCCAAGCTGAGCATGCTTAACTTTGGAGTTCTGTTCGAATGGGCTACCGGAAAAGAAGGAATTCCTTATTTATATGAGCAGTCTATCATCCCTAATAAGCCAGACTATCACATTATGATATAGATTGGAAAGTAAAGATTGCAAAATAAAATAGATCGGAAACTTATATGATAGAAGATATACCCGGGGGCCATAGGTTTCACAAGTGGCTTCTCTCAAGATAGTAGAAGTATTACGATGGGTGAACAAATTACTGTCGAGCAATTGATAAAAAAGTGCATAGTTATGAGAATATCTAGGCATGATCATGTATATAGGTATCACGTCCGCGACAAGTAGACCGACTCTTGCCTGCATCTACTACTATTACTCCACACATCGACCGCTATCCAGCATGCATCTGGAGTATTAAGTTCATAAGAACAGAGTAACGCATTAAGCAAGATGACATGATGTAGAGGGATAAACTCAAGCAGTATGATATAAACCCCATCATTTTATCCTTGGTGGCAACAATACAATACATGCCTTGCTGCCCCTACTGTCACTGGGAAAGGACACCGCAAGATTGAACCCAAAGCTAAGCACTTCTCCCATTGCAAGAAAGATCAATCTAGTAGGCCAAACCAAACTGATAATTCGAAGAGACTTCCAAAGATAACCAATCATACATAAAATAATTCAAAGGAGATTCAAATATTTCTCATAGATAAACTTGATCATAAACTCACAATTCATCGGATCTCGACAAACACACCGCAAAAAGAGTTACATCGAATAGATCTCCAAGAAGATCGAGGAGAACTTTGTGTTGACATTCAAAGAGAGAGAAGAAGCCATCTAGCTAATAACTATGGACCCGAAGGTCTTTGGTAAACTACTCACAACTCATCAGAGAGGCTATGGTGTTGATGTAGAAGCCCTCCGTGATCGATTCCCCCTCCGGCGGAGCGCCAGAAAAGGCCCCAAGATGGGATCTTGCGGATAAAGAGAGCTGCGGTGGTGGAAATAGGGTTTCATGGTGCTCCTGGATGTTTTCAGGGTATGCAAGTATATATAGGCGAAGGAGGTCGGTCAGGAGAGCCACAAGGGGCCCACGAGGGTGGGGGGCGTGCCTGGAACCCTTGTGGCCGCCTCGGCTGTTTTTTGACGTCCACTCCAAGTCTCCTAGATTGCGTTTGTTCCAAAAAGATCGCTCCCGAAGGTTTCATTCCGTTTGGACTCCGTTTGATATTCCTTTTCTTCGAAACACTGAAATAGGCAAAAAAACAGCAATTCGGGTTGGGCCTCCGGTTAGTAGGTTAGTCCCAAAAATGATATAAAAATGTATATTAAAGCCCATAAACATCCAAAATGGGTAATATAATAGCATGGAACAATAAAAAATTATAGATACGTTGGAGACGTGTCAAGCATCCCCAAGCTTAATTCCTGCTCGTCCTCGAGTAGGTAAATGATAAAAACAGAATTTTTGATGTGGAATGCTACCTAGCATATTTCTCAATGTAATCTTCTTTATTGTGGCATGCATGTTCAGATCCAAATGATTTGAGACAAAAGTTCAATATTGACATAAGTATAGTAATACCTCAAGCATACTAACAAGGCAATCATGTTTTCTCAAAATAACATGGCTAAAGAAAGTTTATCCCCACAAAATCATATAGTTAGGCTATGCTTCATTTTCATCACACAAAGTACTCCCATCATGCACAACCCCGGTTTCAGCCAAGCAATTGGTTCATACTTTTTAACGTGCTTCAACTTTTTTCAACTCTCACGCAATACATGAGCGTAAGCCATGGATATAGCACTATGGGTGGAATGGAATAAGATGATGGAGGTTGTGTGGAGAAGACAAAAAAGTAGAAAGTCTCACATTGACGACGCTAATCAACGGGCTATGGAGATGCCCATCAATTGATGTCAACATGACGAGTAGGGATTGCCATGCAACGGATGCACTAGAGCTATAAATGTATGAAAGCTCAACAAAAGAAACTAAGTGGGTGTGCATCCAACTTGCTTGCTCACGAAGACCTAGGGCATTTTGAGGAAGCCCGTCGTTGGAATATACAAGCCAAGTTCTATAATGAAAAATTCCCAGTAGTATATGAAAGTGACAAAATAAGAGACTCTCTATCATGAAGATCATGGTGCTACTTTGAAGCACAAGTGTGGCAAAGGATAGTAACATTGTCCCCTCTTTTTTTGGGCCTTTCTTTTTTTTTCTATTTGGCCTTTTTTAGGGAAAATGCTCTAATAATGATGATCATCACACTTTTATTTATTTACAACTCAAGAATTACAACTCGATACTAGAACAAGATATGACTCTATATGATCGCCTCCGGCAGTTTACCGGGATAGGCAATGAATCAAGAGTGACATGTATGGGAAATTGTGCGTGGTGGCTTTGCCACAAATACTATGTCAACTACATGATCATGCAAAAGCAATATGCAATGATGATGCATGTCATAATAAACGGAACGGTGGAAAGTTGCATGGCAATATATCTCGGAATGGCTATGGAAATGCCATAATAGGTAGGTATGGTGGCTGTTTTGAGGAAGATATAAGGATGTTTATGTGTGACAGAGCGTGTCGTATCACGGGGTTTGGATGCACCGGTGAAGTTCGCACCAACTCTCAAGGTGAGAAAGGGCAATGCATGGTATCGTAGAGGCTAGCAATGATAGAAGGGTAAGTGTGCGTATAATCCATGGACTCACATTAGTCATAAAGAACTCATATACTTATTGCAAAAGTTTTATTAGCCCTCGAAGCAAAGTACTACTACGCATGATCCTAGGGGGCAGGTTGGTAGGAGTTAACCATCGTGCGCCCCCGACCTCCACACATAAGGAAGACAATCAAAAGAGCACCCCATGCAACAAATTTGTTACATAACTTTTACCATACGTGCATGCTACAGGACTTGCCAACTTCAACACAAGTATTTCTCAATTTCATAATTACCCAACTAGCATGACTCTAACATTACCACCTTTATATATCAAAACAATTATCAAGCATCAAATTGATCATAGCAT
Organism: Triticum dicoccoides; assembly: GCF_002162155.2. NCBI lineage: Eukaryota > Viridiplantae > Streptophyta > Magnoliopsida > Poales > Poaceae > Triticum > Triticum dicoccoides. The sequence continues at coordinate 180,330,241 of NC_041393.1, read as the reverse complement.
CCAATTCACTTTCTATGATAGTTTTTATTATACCCAACTTGGATGCCCATCATTCTAGGACCAATTTTATAACCATAGCAAATACCATGTTGTCCTAAAAGACTCTCACAATAATATAAGTGAAGCATGAGAGGTCAATAATTTCTACAAAATAAAACCACCGCCATGCTCTAAAAAGATATAAGTGAAGCACTAGAGCAATTATCTAGCTCAAAAGATAAAAGTGAAGCACTAGAGCAATTATCTAGCTCAAAAGATATAAGTGAAGCATATAGAGTATTCTAAAAAATTCCGAATCATGTGTGTATCTCCCAAACGGTGTGTACAGCAAGGATGATTGTGGTAAACTAAAAAGCAAAGACTAATATCATACAAGACGCTCCAAGCAAAACACATGTCATGTGGTGAATAAAAATATAGCTCCAAGTAAAGTTACCGATAGACGAAGACGAAAGAGGGGATGCCTTCCGCGGCATCCCCAAGCTTAGGATTTTGGCTGTCCTAGGATTATCTTGGGGTGCCTTGGGCATCCCTAAGCTTAGGCTCTTGCCACTCCTTATTCCATAGTCCATCAAATCTTTACACAAAACTTGAAAACTTCACAACAGAAAACTCAACAGGAAATCTCATGAGCTCCGTTAGTGGAAGAAAGAAAAACCACCACTTAAGGTACTGTAATGAACTCATTGTTTATTTATATTTGTGTTAAACCTACTGTATTCCAACTTCTCTATGGTTCATACCCCCAGATTCTAGCCATAGATTCATCAAAATAAGCAAACCACACACGACAAACAGAATCTGTCAAAAACAGAACAGTCTGTAGCAATCTGTAACTTTAAAGTACTTATGGAACCCTAAACATCCTACCAAAATAGGAAGTCCTAGGAAATTTGTCTATTGATATACTTCAAAAAGAATCAACTCAAAAGCACGTTTCTGTGATTTATTAAAATTATTCTCGTGCGCGGAAAAGTTTCTGTTTTTCAGCAAGATCAAATTAACTTTCACCCAAGATGATCCTATAGGTTCTACTTGGCACAAATACTAATTAAAACATAAAACCACATCTAAACAGAGGGTAGATGAATTATTTATTACTAAACAGAAACAAAAATCAAGTAACAAAAATAAAATTGCCTTGCCTCCCAACAAGCGCTATCGTTTAACGCCCCTAGCAAGGCATAACAGTGAGAATAGATCTAGGTATTGCCATCTTTGGTTTTTATTTTTTTAGCGGAGTCACGCTCGAATCCAGGGGGTTCTTTACGTTTCCCTTCATACTCGGAAATTTTTAGATCTAAAGAATCCAACCGCTTATTGCAAAGGGTAATCAACATATTCATGCGGTGAAGATTTCCGCTAACACTTTTAAGAGGTTCAAGAGACTTTTTTAAGATTTTTGTTACTTCGCAAATATTTTCAAAAACTTGTGTCTCTTCTTGGGTATGATGTGCCCCGCCTTTTTGAGATAGTGTTTCCACTATTCCCTCTATAATTTCATGCGCAATAATGGGATCAATTTTGATAAAATTTTCTTTGGCAACGCAATCCAAGAGTTGTCTATGGGACATATTTAGTCCAACATAAAAATTGCAAAGCAAAGTTCTAAAATTCACCTCTAAGGTGCAATTACGAGAAGGTTCCATCATCCTATACCTAGCATCTTTTAAGTTTTCTCCTTGCCTTTGCTTGAAGTGAAGAACTTCAAACTCGGGAGACATAGGAGCAGATAAAGGAATGACCATGACGACGAAATAAACAATCTAACACATGAGCACACAAGAGACAAGCGAAAAAGAGGCGAACGGAAAAGAGAGGGCAGATAAAATGACACGGGTGAAGTGGGGGAGAGGAAAACGAGAGGTAAATGGCAAATGATGTAATCAGAGGGAGATGAGTTTGTGATGGGTACTTGGTATGTATTGACTTGAGCGAAGACCTCCCCGGCAACGGCGCCAGAAATCCTTCTTGCTACCACTTGAGCACTGCATTGGTTTTCCCTTGAAGAGGAAAGGGTGATGCAGTAAAGTAGCGTAAGTATTTCCCTTAGTTTTTGAGAATCAAGGTATCTATCCAGTAGGAGGCTCCACGCAAGTCCCTCGTACCTACACAAACAAACAAGAACCTCGCAACCAACGTGATAAAGGGGTTGTCAATCCCTTCACGGCCACTTGCGAAAGTGAGATCTGATAGAGATAATAAGATAAGATAAATATTTTTTGGTATTTTTATGATATAGATTGGAAAGCAAAGATTGCAAAATAAAATAGTTCAGAAACTTATATGATAGAAGATAGACCTGGGGGCCATAGGTTTCACTAGTGGCTTCTCTCAAGATAGCATAAGTATTACGGTGGGTGAACAAATTACTTTTGAGCAATTGATAGAAAAGTGCATAGTTATGAGAATATCTAGGCATGATCATGTATATAGGCATCACGTTTGCGGCAAGTAGACCGGCTCCTGCCCGCATCTACTACTATTACTCCACACATCGATCGCTATCCAGCATGCATCTAGAGTATTAAGTTCATAAGAACAGAGTAACGCATTAAGCAAGATGACATGATGTAGAGGGCTAAACTCAAGCAATATGATATAAACACCATCTTTTTATCCTCGATGGCAACAATACAATACATGCCTTGCTGCCCCTCTTGTCACTGAGAAAGGACACCGCAAGATTGAACCCAAAGCTAAGCACTTCTCCCATTGCAAGAAAGATCAATCTAGTAGGCCAAACCAAACTGATAATTCGAAGAGACTTGCAAAGATAACCAATCATACATAAAAGAATTCAGATGAGATTCAAATATTTCTCATAGATAAACTTGATCATAAACCCACAATTTATCGGATCTCGACAAACACACCACAAAAAGAGTTACATCGAATAGATCTCCAAGAAGATCGAGGAGAACTTTGTATTAAGATTCAAAGAGAGAGAAGAAGCCATCTAGCTAATAACTATGGACCCGAAGGTTTGTGGAAAACTACTCACAACTCATCGGAGAGGCTATGGTGTTGATGTAGAAGCCCTCCATGATCGATTCCCCCTTCGACGGAGCGCCGGAAAAGGCCCCAAGATGGGATCTTGCGGACACAGAAGGTTGCGACGGTGGAAATAGGGTTTCGTGGTGCTCCTGGATGTTTTCAGGGTATGCAAGTATATATAGGCGAAGGAGGTCGGTCAGGAGAGCCACGAGGGGCCCACGAGGGGGGGCGCGCCCACCCCCTAGGGCGCGCCTAGCACCCTCGTGGCCGCCTCGACTACTTCTTGACGTCCACTCCAAGTCTCCTGGATTGTGTTTGTTCCAAAAAGATCGCTCCTGAAGGTTTCATTCCGTTTGGACTCCATTTCATATTCCTTTTTTTCGAAACACTGAAATAGGCCAAAAAACGGCAATTCGGGTTGGGCCTCCAGTTAGTAGGTTAGTCCCAAAAATGATATAATAGTGTATAGTAAATCCCATAAACATCCAAAACAGGTAATATAATAGCATGGAACAATCAAAAATTATAGATACGTTGGAGACGTATCAGTTATAGACCGGAGAGGTGTCTCAATCATGTCTACATAGTTCTTGAACCCGTAGGGTTCGCACGCTTAACGTTCGATGACAATATTGTATTATATGAGTTATGTGATTTGCTGACCGAATGTTGTTCAGAGTCTCGGATGAGATCATAGACATGACGAGGAGTCTCGAAATGGTCGAGAGGTAAAAAGATTGATATATAGGACGATAGTATTTGGACACCACAAATGTTTCGGAGGGTATCGGGTACGTATCGGGTCACTAGAAGGGGTTCCAGCCACCCCCGACAAAAGATATGGGCCTTATGGGCCAAGAGGGGAACGCACCAGCCACAAGGGGCTGGTGCGCCCCACATAGGGGCCGGCCAGTGATGGAGAAGGAAAGGGGAAGGGAGAAAGGCAACTGTTGATTAGGATTCCTACTTCCTTCTCTCTCACCCCTCTTTCCTTCCCCCTCCGTCAAATATGGCAGGGGGCGCAGGGCAAGGAAGCCCCAAGGGGGCCGACGGCCAGCACTTGGATGCCTCTTGGCCTCTCCCCTCCCCCTCCCACCAATATATATGTGGGGAGGGGGGCGCCTAGAACACACAACATCAATTGTTAGCTGTGTGCGGCGCCCCCTCCATAGTTTACACCCCGGGTCATATTCTCGCGGTGCTTAGGCAAAACCCTGCGCGAATCACTTCACCATCACTGTCACCACGCCATCATGCTGACGGAACTCATCTACTACCTCAACACCTTGCTGGATCAAGAAGGCAAGGGACGTCACTGAGTTAAACGTGTGCAGAACTCGGAGGTGCCGTACGTTTGGTACTTGATCGGTCAGAGCTAGAAGAATTTCGACTATATTGCGACCTCTTGAGCTTGCATTGGTTTTTCCCTTGAAGAGGAAAGGGTGATGCAGCAAAGTAGAGTAAGTATTTCCTCAGTTTGAGAACGAAGGTATCAATCCAGTAGGAGATAACGCACAAGTCACCGAATACCTGCACAAACAATCAACAACTTGCACCCAACGCAATAAAGGGGTTGTCAATCCCTTCACGGTTACTTGCAAAAGTGAGATCTGATAGAGATAGATAAACAGTAAAGTAAATATTTTTATAATTTTGGTTTATAGATCGGAAAGTAAAAGATTGCGAAATAGTAGATCGGAAACTAGTATGATGTAAAAGAGATTCAATATAATGGAAAAGAGACAAAAGGGCCATAGGTTTCACTAGTGGCTTCTCTCAAGATAGCAAATAATACGGTGGGTGAACAAATTACTGCCGAGCAATTGATAGAAGAGCGCAAAGTTATGACGATATCTAAGGCAATGATCATGAACATAGGCATCACGTCTGTGTCAAGTAGACCGAAACAATTCTGCATCTACTACTATTACTCCACACATCGACCGCTATCCAGCATGCATCTAGAGTATTAAGTTCATAAAGAACGGAGTAACGCATTAAGTAAGATGAGATGATGTAGAGGAATTAACTCAAGCAATATGATGAAAACCCCATCTTTTTATCCTCGATGGCAACAATACAATACATGTCTTGCTGCCTCTACTGTCACTGGGAAAGGACACCGCAAGATTGAACCCAAAGCTAAGCACTTCTCCCATTGCAAGAAAAACCAATGTAGTAGGCCAAACTAAACCGATAATTCGAAGAGACTTGCAAATATATCAAATCATGCATATAAGAATTCAGAGAGGAACCAAATAATATTCATAGATAATCTGATCATAAATCCACAATTCATCGGATCTTGGCAAACACATCAGAAAAGCATATTACATCGAATAGATCTCCAAGAACATCAAGGAGAACATGGTATTGAGAATCAAAAAGAGAGAAGAAGCCATCTAGCTACTAGCTATGGACCCGTAGGTCTGTGGTAAACTACTCATGCTTCATCGGAAGGGTAATGGTGTTGATGTATAAGCCCTCCATGATCGAATGCCCCTCTGACAGGACGCCGGAATAGGTCCCTCGATGGGATCTCACGTGTACAGAAGGTTGTGGTGGTGGAAAAGTGGTTTCGTGGCTCCCTGATACGTCTCCAACGTATCTATAATTTTTTATTGCTCCATGCTACTTTATCTAATGTTTTGGCCTATAATGGGCTTTATTTTCCACTTTTATATTATTTTTGGGACTAACCTATTAACCGGAGGCCCAACCCAGAATTGCTGTTTTTTGCCTATTTCAGTGTTTCGAAGAAACGGAATATTAAACGGAGTCCAAACGGAATGAAACCTTCGGGAACGTGATCTTCTCACCGAACGTGATCCAGGAGACTTGGACCCTACTCCAAGAAGTGCCAGAGGCAGTCACGAGGGTGGGGGGCGCGCCCTCCCCCCTGGGCGCGCCCCCTACCTCGTGGGCCCCCTGACGCTCCACCGACGTACCCCTGCACCCATATATACCTACATACCCTAAAACTTCCAGAACAGAACCTAGATCGGGAGTTCTGGCGCCGCAAGCCTCTGTAGCCACCAAAAACCAATCGGGAACCTATTCCGGCACCCTGCCGGAGGGGGATCCCATCACCGGAGGCCATCTTCATCATCCCGGCGCTATCCATGATGAGGAGGGAGTAGTTCACCCTCGGGGCTGAGGGTATGTACCAGTAGCTATGTGTTTGATCTATATCTCTCGTGTTCTCTCTCGTGTTTCCTCTATGGCATGATCTTGATGTATCCCGAGCTTTGCTATTGTAGTTGGATCTTATGATGTTTCTCCCCCTCTACTCTCTTGTGATGAATTGAGTTTCCCCTTTGAAGTTATCTTATCGGATTGAGTCTTTTATGAGAACACTTGATGTATTCTTGCGATCCACTTGATGTATGTTTTGGTGATCAACTTGTGGGTTTCGTGACATTGGGAACCTATGCATAGGAGTTGGCACACGTTCTTGACTCTCCGGTAGTAGCTTTGGGGCACTCTTTGAAGTACTTTTATGTTGGTTGGATGAATCTAAGATTGTGTGATGCATATCGTATAATCATGTCCATGGATACTTGAGGTGACAATGGAGTATCTAGGTGACATTAGGGTTTTGGTTGATTTGTGTCTTAAGGTGTTATTCTAGTATGAACTCTATGATGGATTGAGCGGAAAGAATAGCTTTATGTTATTTTACTACGAACTCTTGAATAGATAGAACAGAAAGGATAACTTTGAGGTGGTTTCGTACCCTACCATAATCTCTACGTTTGTTCTCCGCTATTAGTGGCTTTGGAGTGACTCTTTGTTGCATGTTGAGGGCTTGTCATATGTTCTATCTATGTTATTATTGTTGAGAGAACTTGCACTAGTGAAAGTATGAACCCTAGGCCTTGTTTCCTATCATTGCGATACCTTTTGCGCTCACTTTTACTACTTGTTACCTTGCTGTTTTTATTATTTCAGATTACAAAAACCTATATCTACCATCTATTTTGCACTTGTATCTTCATCTCTTCGCCGAACTAGTGCACCTATACAATTTACCATTGTATTGGGTGTGTTGGGGACACAAGAGACTCTTTGTTATTTGGTTGCAGGGTTGTTTGAGAGAGACCATCTTCATCCTACGCCTCCTACAGATTGATAAACCTTAGGTCATCCACTTGAGGGAAATTTGCTACTGTCCTACAAACCTGTGCACTTGCAGGCCCAACAACGTCTACAAGAAGAAGGTTGTGTAGTAGACATCAAGCTCTTTTTTGGCGCCGTTGCCAGGGAGGCTAGGTAAAGGGTACTCACACTCCGTCAACTAAGCCCTTTTTTGGCGAGGTGAGTGCTTGAAGGTATATCTTTAGATCTTGCAATTGAATCTTTTTGTTTCTTATTTTTATCACTAGTTTAGTTTATAAAAGAAATTACAAAAAAAATGGAGTTGAGTTTGTCTCATACGCTTCACCTTTTTAATATCTTTCGTGAGTATGATGGAAAGGAAAATTGTGCTCAAGTGCTAGAAGAAGAATTACAAAGAATTCTTGGCACTAAATCTTTGAATGATGAGCATGATTGCAATGTTGTTAGTATGAATTCCTTGAATATCCATGATGCTAATGATATGCAAAGCCACAAGCTTGGGGAAGCTATGTTTGATGGAGATGATATTTTTTGTCCCCCAAGCTTTGATGAGTAAATTTACTATGATGAAAGCATGCCTCCTATCTATGATGATTATTGTGATGACACATATGCTTTAAAGAATAATTATAACCATGAAACTTGTCATCTTGATCTTAATTTTCAATCACATGATAGTTATTTTGTTGAGTTTGCTCCCACTACTATTCATGAGAAGAAATTTGCTTATGTTGAGGGTAGTAAATTTTCTATGCTTGTAGATCATGAAAAGAATGCTTTAGGTGCTGGTTATATTGTTGAATTCATTCATGATGCTACTGAAAATTATTATGAGGGGGGAATATATGCTTGTAGGAATTGCAATAATATCAAGTTTCCTCTCTATGTGCTTAAAATCTTGAAGTTATGCTTGTTTTACCTTCCTATGCAAGTTGATTCTTGTTCCCATAAGTTGTTTGATCACAAAATTCCTATGCATAGGAAGTGGGTTAGGCTTAAATGTGCTAGTCATATGCTTCATGATGCTCCCGTTATGTTTCAATTCTTATCTTTTATGTGAGCATCATTGCCATCATCATGCCTAGCTAGAAAGACATTAAAGAAAAGCGCTTGTTGGGAGACAACCCAATATTTACCCTTACTGTTTTTGTGTGTCCACATGATTATGCTACTGTAGTAATAATGTTTTATAGCTTTTGTTTGAATAAAGTGCCAAGTAGAACCTTTGGGAAGACTTGGGTGAAGTCTTTATGATCTTGCTGTAAAAAACAGAAACTTTAGCGCTCACGAGATTAGCTGCCATTTTTTACCGGAGAGTTCTTTTCGGTTGATTCTTTTTGCAGATGATTAATAGACAAATTTCTCAGGTCCAGAAATTTATTTCATAATTTTTGGGGTTCCAGAAGTATACGTTTTATAGAGATTACTACAGACTTTTCTTTTTTTGACAGATTCTGTTTTCTATGTGTTGTTTGCTTATTTTGATGAATCTATGGCTAGTATTAAGTGGTATGAACCATAGAGAAGCTAGAATACATTAGATATTACACCAATATGAATTTATAATGAGTTCATTATAATACCTAAGTGGTGGTTTTATTTTCTTATACTAACGGAGCTTACGAGTTTTGTTTTGAGTTTTGTGTGGTTGAAGTTTTCAAGTTTTGGGTAAAAGATTCGACGGACTATGGAATAAGGAGTGGAAAGAGCCTAAGCTTGGGGATGCCCAAGGCACCCCAAGGTAATATTCAAGGACAACCAAGAAACTAAGCTTGGGGATGCCCTGGAAGGCATCCCCTCATCGGTAACTTTACTTGGAGCTATATTTTTATTCGCCACATGATATGTGTTTTGCTTGGAGCATCATTTTATTTTGTTAGTTTTTGCTTGCTGTTAGTTAGAATAATGTTTTGCATCTTTAGTTTCAATAAAAAAGTCAAGGATAGCCTTTGCCATGCTTATTTTGCTTGTTTGCATGTTGCTGTTTGAAAACAGAAAGTTTACCGCTGTTGCAAAAATTCCCTAGAAAAGTCAGAGAATGGTCTAATGTTGAATCTTTTTGAATATTGAGCTCTGATAAATTTATTACAGTGGGAATTTTAGTTCATAATTTTTGGAGTTAGAGAAGTATTGATACTCTTGCATTCTTTACAGACTATACTGTTTTGGCAGATTGCTGTTATGGTTGCATTGTTTGCATATGTTTGCTTGTTTAATGATTCTATTTGAGGATAGGAGTATTAAATATACAGAGGCATTTAGTATGCAATTTTGAATAATAATGTTATTGATTTGTTACAGTAGAAGATGATAAGGTTTTGCATTGGTTTATACTAACCTATCTCACGAGTTCTTGTTGAGTTTGTTGTGAATGAAGCTTTTGATAAAAAGAGAAACCATGATATGAGAGGAATTAAGGAGACACAAAAGTTCAAGCTTGGGGATACCCAAGGCACCCCAAGATAATATTTCAAGAATTCTCAAGCATCTAAGCTTGGGGATGCCCCGGTTGGCATCCCACCTTTCTTCTTCGGCAATCATCGGTTAGTATCGGTTGAGCCTAAGTTTTTGCTTCTTCACATGAGTTGTGCTATCCTGGCATTGTAGTTTTCTTTATCTTTGCTTGCTGTTTGAATAAAGTATCAAGATATGAAATTATTAATTGAGATAGATCCTTAGTTTAGTTGCATAATTATTTAGCTACTCATTGATCTTCACTTATATCTTTCGGAGTAGTTTTTGTTATTGCTCATAGTGATTCACTTAGATCTTTTAGAGCACCGTGGTAGATTTGTTTTAAAGAAACTATTGATCTCTCATGCTTCACTTAGATTATTTTGAGAGTCGTTAATAGCATCATAATTTGCTTAATGTTAATATACTTGGTATTCAAGATATGTGAAACTTTCTTTTGAGTGAATAGAATACTAAGATAAGTTTGATGCTTGATAATTATTTTGAGATATGGAGGTGATAATATCAAAGTCGTGCTAGTTGGGTGATTGTGAATTTGAGAAATGCTTGTGTTGAAGTTTGCAAGTCCTGTAGCATGCACGTATGGTTAAAGTTATGTAACAAATTTGAATCATGAAGTGTACCTAGCTTGTGCATCCTTATGAGTGGCGGTCGGGGACGAGCGATGGTCTTTTCCTACCAATCTATCCCCCTAGGAGCATGCGCGTAGTACTTGGTTTTTGATGACTTCTAAATTTTTGCAATAAGTATATGAGTTCTTTTGACTAATGTTGAGTCCATGGATTGTACGCACTCTCACCTTTCCGCCATTGCTAGCCTCTTCGGTACCGTGCATTGCCCTTTCTCACCTTGAGAGTTGGTGCAAACTTCGCCGGTGCATCCAAACCCCGTGATACGATACGCTCTATCACACATAAACCTCCTTATATCTTCCTCAAAACAGCCACCATACCTACCTATTATGGCATTTCCATAGCCATTCCGAGATATATTGCCATGCAACTTTCCACCGTTCCATTCATCATTATTATGACATACATTACTTTTGTCATATTGCCATTGCATGATCATGTAGTTGACATCATATTTGTGGAAAATCCACCATGCATTATTTTTCATACATGTCACTCTTGATTCATTGCACCATCCCGGTACACCGCCGGAGGCATTCATATAGAGTCATACCTTGTTCTAGTTTCGAGTTGTAATCCTCATGTTGTAATCAATAGAAGTGTGATGATCATCATTATTAGAGCATTGCCCAAAAAAAATAGAAAGGCCAAAAAAAAGAAAGGCCCAAAAAAAGGGCAATGCTACTATCTCTTTTTCCACACTTGTGCTTCAAAGTAGCACCATGTTCTTCATGTAGTGAGTCTCATATTTTGTGCTTCAAAGTAGCACCTCGTTCTTCATGTAGTGAGTCTCATATATTGTGCTTCAAAGTAGCACCATGTTTTTCATATAGTGAGTATCATAAGTTGTCTTTTTCATACTAGTGGGAATTTTTCATTATAGAACTTGGCTTGTATATTCCTACGATGGGCTTCCTCAAATGCCCTAGGTCTTCATGAGCAAGCAAGTTGGATGCACACCCACTAGTTTTCTTTTGTTGAGCATTCATAGCTCTAGTGCATCCGTTGCATGGCAATCCCTACTCCTCATATTGACATCAATTGATGGGCATCTCCATAGCCCGTTGATTATCCTCGTCAATGTGAGACTTTCGCCTTTTTTGTCTTCTCCACACAATCCCCATCATCATATTCTATTCCACCCATAGTGCTATATCCATGACTCACGCTCATGTATTGCGTGAAGGTTGAAAAAGTTTGAGATTATTTAAGTATGAAACAATTGCTTGGCTTGTCATCGAGGGTATAGAAGTTGGGAACATCTTTGTCTGACGAAAATGAAGCATAGCCTAACTATATAATTTTGTAGGGATGAACTTTCTTTGGCCATGTTATTTTGAGATGACATAATTATTTTGATTAGTGTGCTTGAAGTATTATTATTTTTATGTAAATATGAACTTTTGTCTTGAATCTTTCGTATCTGAATATTCATATCACAATTAAGAAGATTTACATTGAAATTATGCCAAAGTATCACTCCACATCAAAAATTCACTTTTTATCATTTACCTACTCGAGGACGAGCAGGAATTAAGCTTGGGGATGCCTGATATGTCTACAACGTATCTATAATTTTTGATTGCTCCATGCTACTTTATCTATTGTTTTGGACTGTAATGGGCTTTATTTTCCACTTTTATATTTTGGGACTAACCTATTAACCGGAGGCCCTGTCGTGGAATTATCACGTCAGATGTCCTCATGAAGGGACTTAGTCGTGGAGCCATCACAACGGGTTAGCTTGAAGGGGTTAAACCGGACAAGGGACACGGGAGTTATACTAGTTCGGCCCCTCCGACGAAGGTAAAAGCCTACGTCTAGTTTGTGATGGGATTGATTGGGTTTCGATGATCAGGGAGCGGAATACGCTTGCCTGAGTCTCGAGTTGTTGTCTGTTGTCCCTAAACCGCCGCCGGGTCGCCCCTTTATATACATAGGTTGACGCCCGGCCGGTTTACAGAGCCCCGAGACCGACTCATACAAAGTGTCTGGCTCGGTCTCTCCTTTCCTAACTTATACTACAAGTTTACATAGTCATGGCGGTTTACCACTATGGGCCCTAATCCGCCTTTGGGCTTCGGGCTTCTATGCTTCTTTTAGTAAAGCGCCATCTTCTGGATCTTCATGGGCTTTAACATAGTCAAGGGTGAACCGGACCCTCCTGGCCGGTTTATACTCAGTAGCTATATCCTCCACATTAGGCCCCAGATTGATTTGAATTTGTTCATGTCAATCTTCAATACTTCAAATATCCCTTGCAGGCATCTTCTTGTACTTCCGTAAACCGCCATATTGTCTTCTCCTGAAACTTTGTAAACCGCCGTGACGTCATCCTCTGAACGCAGCAACGGTCTAGCATGACATCATCTCTGTAAACAATAATTAAAAAAGATTCCCTTCACTTAATGGTTATCCCGAAAATCGAGGCGACAGGCGCACTTATTCTGCCGTTTCAGGCTCCTTGATTCCCGCGCCTGCCGTTTTACTCTCTCCTCTATAAATAAGATCCGAGGGCCCTTCTCTCTTTTTCCCCTTTTGCCTTCTTCCTCCTCGCGACGCCCAAGCTCTGGAGCTCCGCTGTCGTCCGTGACCTTCGAGATCTGGATCAACAAAGGCCGCTGCATCAACCTGAAACGGACCAGACTTTCGTCATCCTTCTTCTGCAGAAGATCTGCAGTGGTAAACTTCCTTTCTCCTTCGTCTTTAGATCTGTTTCTAGGGTTCCCGAGTTCTTCCGCACAGTTCTTCATCCTTCTTTGTTCTTCCACCTGCCGCGACAATTTTTGACCCAGTAATAGTGTAGATCTCATGCGGTAGGTACCCTTCGTCCATTTTTAATGCTAGCAGATCGTTCTTGTACCTCTGTAGAGTACATGGCCTTCCCTGCCCTATTTAGCTCCTTTAGAACTCAGATAAAAACTGCTTTACAGATGTTGGTAGATCCAAATAAATTTGACCATTGTGTGAAACCTGTTTCTGTCAATACTTAGCAGAAATGTCGAATTCTGGCCATTCTGCCTACATGCGGTTTAACTCCTTAATAGTCAACCCGCAATATAGCATTAGCCCTCTCTTAAACCGCCAACTGAACTTCCACAATATTCTTCTCCGATTTAACATTGAATTAGATACCTTAAACCGGCACTTTTATTTTCAGTTTCTCTTTCCGGAATGTCGAAGCAATTTTCTGCTTGCAACTGGGTTCCATCCCGGATTACAGAGACAGAGATCAATTGTTATGTCACCACTGGTGCCTTAGCCTCAAAGAGGGCTCTCCACTGGCGAGTTCCGGAATCGGAATGTCCACCTGAACCTCAAGAAGGAGAGGTGATTGTTTTTATGCAACACTTAGACCGGGGATTCAGTCCGCCCGGATCAAAAAATTTCTGGGATGTCCTCGCAAGCTTCCAACTCCATCCGCAAGATATTGGTCCGAACTCCGTGTCAAATATATGCAACTTTCAAGTATTCTGCGAAGTCTATCTTCAAGAAGAGCCAACCGTGGAGTTATTCCGGGATTTCTTTCATCTGAACCGCCGCACAGAATTCTCAGATGGCCCCAACACAGAGCTTGGTGGCGTGTCAATTCAAAAAAGGAAAGAAGTTGATTTCCCTCATGCCAAACATCATAGCCATCCTAAAGATTGGAACCAGACCTGATTTTACTGCCGAAACACTGCTCCTGATGGAGAAAATCCCTTGCCAGGCTACCGCCCTCATCGGCTTAGCAATGGCCATCCACTGCCTCCGCGTTTAACTCGCCAAGCTCCGGGCTCTGATGGCCAACGGTTTAACTGGCATTGATCTTGTCCACTGCTGGCTTTCTTGGGGCATTCTGCCTTTGAGCCGCCGCCCCGGATTGATGCATGAGTATACTGGCAATGTAAAAGACCCTCAATGATATCATGAAGTAGTAATGACCGACCTTGAAATCACCGAATGTGTAAAGAAGATGCTTGATGAACCGGTCTCTGCATGTAGCCAAACCGGTTTGGCTCCGTTTTACGTCTTCAATAAACCGTCGTCGGTAAGTTCATGTACATACTTCACTGATTTACTTCCGTATTGATTGTCTACTAACCTTTCTCTGCCTTAATCTCAGGCCAACAACTCTTTCTGGAAACGGACTAAACCGGCCCGTGCTCCTCGTGTAAAAACCAAAGCCACCAAGAAGCCTGGAAAGAAGAAAACCGCCGAATCTTCTGATCCGCCGGAGGAGGAAGAATCAGATGCTGAGGTAGAACTTGACTCACTTGGCTCCTTTTTCGTACATCTTATTGACAATGACCCTCTTCAGGATGACGCTGAGGCCAGCCATGCAGATCATGTTGAGGTAATTCTTCTTTCTTCCGACTCAGATCCTGTGCCGGTTCAAAGAATTCGCCGTACAGTCCGGAAAGTAAAACAATCTCACCCCCTTGCTCATTTGGATCCAAAATTTTCTTTGAAGAAACGGCAAGCAGAAGAACGTCGCACAACCCGGCATAGTGGTCAACAAATCACTTCGTCCGGTTTAGCTGATACACCCTCCCGGAAACACCGTCCAGAGGTGATTTGTTCTCCTGAAAAACAATATCCTTTAAAAGGTTTCTTCCGATGCCCTCTCAATCCGTCTGACCCTAATTACCAGGCTTCTTCCAGCTCGTCTGGCGGTTTGTCAACCACCCAATTGCCTCCTCTCAAAGTTGTCGCTGGGTAAGTGTTACCTGCTTTATAACTTTATTTGTTGGTTTACCATACTCTAACCTTTGATGTTATAGCGCCAAAGCTTGATGAAGCAAGAAGGCCAAGACCAGCGACCCTACTGTTGAAGTTGATCCGGAAAAGACGCCCGAACATCAGGACAAACACCCAGAAGTTGCCATGGACAGCTCTGCTGGGCTGAATCAAGATGGTAATGCTAATCCGCCAGAAGTTGAACCGACTGCAGAAGCTGACACTTCACATCCTCCTGCTCCGCCAAGCCCAGCAATGGAAGAACGGGACTCAATTGCTGATCCGCCAAGTCCAATTATCAAACCGCCAAGCCCTTCCACGAAAGTACCAAGTCCAGTTCAGAATATTGATTCTTCTTGCCCGACCAAGGATGATGACATTGTTGTTACAGGCACTACATATAACGCCCCTGGTAATCCGGTTGCTCTGTCAAAGCACACTTCTAAGGATGAATTTGCTGCCATGAACAAGGGGAAAGGGAAGACTGATTTGTCTGCTTATACCGATCTCACTGCTCAAGATCTTCATTCCGGCTTTCTGAACCGGCTGTATACAAGCCGCGATTTTAAAGCCGGTTTAGTAAATCTGATGAAGGAGCGCTATGAGGTAAACATTATTGCTTCTTGTTCTGTACCTTCAGTGCATTGTAGCCCCCAAGGGTCGGTTTGTCTTGAAAAAGTCAAACCGGGACTTCATATACTTCATGCGGTAACTTGTAAAATTTTCTTTGTCTGATCAAACACACATTAGCCCCCAAGTGCCAGGATTAAAACTTGTATTAATCCTTGGGACTTCAAATACCCGCATAAAAAATGATCTGCATTAGCCCCCAAGTGCCGAGTGTATAACTGGTTATATGCTTGGGACTTTGAAAAGATATTAACATGCTCTCTTTCTGTTGCAGAGTGAAATAAATCAACAAATCTCGCAAATTGCTGATCTTTGAGCAAATCTTGAAACCCAACAAACAGAATCCACCAAGGCCAAGGAGGAGCTGAAAACCGCCTTGACCACCATGGAGCATCTTAAAGAATGGTTTAAGTCTGAACGGGCCAACTGGGACACCGAGAAGGCCGGACTGGTGAAGCGGGCGGAGACTGCTAAAGCGGCTCTTGAACCGGTGGCAGAAGAATTGTCTGGACTGAAGCGCCAAATCAATGCCATGACCTCTGCCATATTTGGTAAGTAGTGGTTGCCAAAAGTTGTATCCCTTTGAAATTTCATCGTTTTAACATGTATTTCCTGAACCGATATAGGGAGTCGCATCGCTCACCTAGGTTCTGACATGCGGAAGAAGCTTAAAGCGGCATATACACTGATTGAAAAGTTGTATACCGGCCCTCAATAGGTTATATGCGCAACTTCATATGATAATGCGGCACCAACACTTATCAAAGATACTCTGGATCGTCTCTCAATGACGCCAGCACAAATAGAAGAGCTGAAGCGATCCGCTGCTCGGGCAGGCGCTTTGCTGGCGCTGACTCGAGCCAAGGCATGGATAGCTGATCTTGATCCGGCTGATATATCCAAAGGCTTCCCCAGTGCACAAGAGAGTGGCGAAGAATTTGACAATGACGCCCTCAAACGGATAACAAGGGAGATGCGTCCTTTGGTGAGTCAACTAGCAGAAGAGGCAAACCTGATGGTTCACCGATCTTCCTATGATGCAAACAACAAACGGGTTGAAGCTGTGATTCCTGAAGTGCAGAACCTCATTCCACCAATTCATAAGCACACTTACGCCCCTGATGTTGATCCGGCTGAACTTATAAGTGAAGAGGCTGTCTTTCAGGCCTTGACCCGGATTGACTGGACCACCAATGACTTCCAGTCATTGGATGAGGAGGAGGCTGAACCGACGCCAGATGACCCATCTACCTCACGTCAACCCGGTGATGAAGCTTAATCCGTCAAGGCGCTTGATATATCAGGAACGATCCATGAATAATTCCATATTTTGGGCCTTGGAGTGCCGTGTAATAGGATAGCAAAAAACTTATGATGATCTGCTGCGATCGTGCAAGAGATAGTTTGCGTGGACCCGCCATATCAATGTTAATTTTGTTCCAAGTATCATAATATGCAATTCCTGTATTCATAAAAAGACAAAGGGTCCGGGCGGTTTACCGCCGGACGGGTCATAATGCCCAAAATAGGCCGGATCGATAATCAAATCATAAAAATATGAAATTATACATACCGGTAATATAAGATCCCTGGTTAGTTGGCTGGCCAACTTGAATTGCGATGAGGGTGAAAAAACCCAAATCTGAATTATTTGTATCTCCAACATTTTCTGATGTCGTAGATTAAGTCATACCGGGTGATGATTCACGCCAGATGATCCGGGCTGCTGACAGGAAGTCAACACCAAGCCGGGTTAAGAAACTCCGGTTTAAAATGAAGGTCTGTCAACGTGTAGTTGCAAACCAAGCCGGTTTAAGGAATACCGGGCGAAGAAGATGACTGATCAAGCCAAGAAAAAATCGGTTTAACATAAAATGCAGCCAAAACTCAAATGAAAATCATGTAGTCAAGGCTTTTTGGGGGTCGCCAGGCCCAAATGCGAGGCTTTTTGTGGGCTGCCAGGCCACTGAGTTGAACCATTTAACAAAGCCTTTTAAGATGGACCTCCAACTAACCAATCACCGTTTTAACTTTGACAAGTGCAGGGTCTCAAGGAGAGTAACTGTCAAACGTTCGGAGGGCCGTGCCAGGATTACCTGGATAGGAGTGTCTTACTTGATGAAGGCAGGTTAACCCGGGGTTTTAGGTAAATGTACCAGGCTTCCAAGCCGTGGGTCGATACCCAGCTACAAGGGTCCATTCAGACTTCTTGGTATTGGACCAAGGAGCCCCCAAGTAACGTGATGAGCTGTGCTCATTAGGTGCCTATGTTTGAGTTGTGCATAGCATCGAAACTCTCTTTGGCCCTTTGGGTGTGAAGCTCCCAAGCTTTGTGGCGTGATAGCCGGTCTAACGAGTAGTACTTCTGCTTTGTCAGCTGAAGCCCCCATGTAGCTCAAAGAATATTTGAGGAAAAACAGCAGAGGCCCCGCTTTAAAGCAAGGATGCTGATTTATTTATTGATGATAATATATACATTGTCAAAATATGTACATAAAAAAGAGCCTGTGGCTCAAGTGTAGTAAGGCCGGAGGAGAGCTATGTTCTAGGGCCGCTGGGCCTCCTCCTCAGATTTGCGTGAGTCATCTCGAACGTCAATGAGGTAGTATGATCCGTTGTGCAGATTCTTGCTGACCACAAAGGGTCCTTCCCAAGGCGGGGATAATTTATGTATGCCGGTCTAATCCTGGATAAGCCGGAGAACCAAGTCACCTTCTTGAAAGGCTCTTGTCCTAAGCCGGTGGCTGTGATAACGCCGCAGGTCTTGTCGATAAACCGTCGAGCGTGCCAAAGCCATATCCCGCTTCTCATCTAGCAAATCCAGTGCCTCTTGGCGGGCTTGCTCGTTGTCCGCTTCAACGTAATTAGCAAGCCGGGGCGAATCATGACATATATCACTTGGGAGAACCGCCTCTACCCCGTAGACCATAAAGAAAGGTGTGTATCCTGTTGATCGATTGGGGATGGTGTTGATACTCCACAACACAGAAGGTAATTCTTCCACCCAACAACCCGCGTCCGCTTCAAGGGAATCATGAGCCGGGGTTTAAGACCCTTTAAGATTTCTTGATTAGCTCGCTCTGCTTGACCGTTGGATTGAGGGTGCGCCATAGATGCTAGGTCAAGCCGGATGTGCTCTCTCTGACAGAAATCCTCCATCTCACCTTTGGAGAGGTTAGTACCATTATCCGTGATAATGTTGTGTGGGTAGCCAAAACGGAAAATAATCTTTTTGAGAAATTGAACCGTCGTAGCTGTATCACAGTTGCTAACAGGCTCCGCTTCAACCCACTTGGTGAATTTATCAACTGCCACCAACAGGTGAGTCTTCTTGTCCCAGGAATGTTTAAAGGGTCCCACCATATCAAGCCCCCAAGTAGCAAAAGGCCAAGTGATGGGAATCATCCGTAGCTCCTGAGCCGGAACATGAGCTCTACGAGAAATATTTTGACAAGCATCACATCGCTTTACCAGATCCTCGGCATCAGCATGAGCTGTCAACCAGTAAAACCCGTGACGAAAAGCTTTTGCAACCAGGGACTTTGAACCGGCATGATGACCACAATCCCCTTCATGAATTTCCCGGAGGATCGCTTGGCCTTCCTCCGGAGAAACACAACGCTGAAATACGCCTGAAACACTACAGCGGTGCAACTCGCCATTGTGAATAACCATGGACTTAGAGCGCCGGACTATCTGTCGGGCCAGGACTTGATCATTTGGTAGCTCACCCCGGCTCATATATGCCAGATATGGAACCATCCAATCCGGCACGATGTGTAAAGCGGCCACCAGCCGCGCCTCCGGATCAGGGACAGCCAGATCCTCTTCTATTGGCAATTTAACAGATGGGTTATGCAAGATATCTAAAAAGGTGTTAGGAGGTACCGGTTTACGCTGAGATCCGAGTCGGCTCAAAGCATCTACCGCTTCGTTTTTGTGCCGATCAATATGCTCCACCTGGTAACCTTTGAAGTGACCCGCCACAATATCTACCTCACGCCTGTAAGCCGCCATGAGTGGATCCTTAGAATCCCAAGTACCAGAAACTTGCAGAGCCACTAGATCAGAATCTCCGAAACAACGAACTCGAGTTAAGTTCATCTCTTTAGCCACACGGAGACCATGAAGTAGAGCTTCATACTCAGCTGCATTCTTAGTACAAGGAAACATCAAACGGAGGACATAGCAAATTTTATCACCGCGAGGGGAAGTTAGGACAACTCCAGCCCCCGAGCCTTCCAACTGCCTTGATCCATCGAAATGAGTAGTCCAGTACGTATTATCCGGCTTCTCTTCCGGCGCTTGCAACTCGGTCCAATCATTGATAAAGTCCACAAGAGCCTGAGACTTGATGGCTGTTCGAGGCACATATTTCAAACCATGTGGACCAAGTTCAATTTCCCACTTGGCCACCCGGCCAGTTGCTTCTCTATTTTGGATGATATCGCCCAAGGGAGCAGAACTAACCACTATGATGGGGTGACCTTGAAAATATTGCTTGAGCTTTCGGCTGGCCATAAAAACTCCATACACCAACTTCTGCCAATGCGGATAGCGTTGCTTTGATTCGATCAGAACTTCACTGATGTAGTATACTGGTCGTTGAACCGGATACTCCTTCCCAGCCTCTTTACGCTCTACCACAATTGCCACACTGACCGCTCGGGCATTAGCAGCCACATATAATAGTAAAGGCTCATGATCAACTGGGGCTGCGAGAACTGGCGGCTCAATCAACTGTCGTTTTAACTCCTCAAAGGCTGTATTGGCCGCATCACTCCAGACGAAATCATCCGTCTTCTTCAGCATTTGATACAAGGGAATGGCCTTCTCACCCAGACGACTGATAAACCGGCTGAGGGCTGCAATCTGGCCTGCGAGACGCTGAACATCATTGATACATGTCGGTTTAGCCAAGGATGTGATTGCCTTGATCTTTTCCAGATTAGCCTCAATGCCCCTGTTAGACACAAGAAAACTGAGCAGCTTGCCTGCCGGAACACCAAAGACACATTTATCCGGGTTAAGCATCATCTTGTAAACCTGGAGGTTGTCAAACGTCTCCTTGAGATTAGCTATCAATGTCTCCTTTTCCCTGGATTTCACCACAATGTCATCCACATAGGCATGAACATTACGCCCAATCTGCGTGTGAAGACAATTTTGCACACAACGCTGATAAGTTGCCTGAGCACTCTTGAGCCCAAAGGGCATAGAAACATAGCAGAAGGCTCCAAAGGGAGTGATGAAAGCTGTCTTCTCCTGGTCCTTAACTGCCATTTTGATCTGATGGTACCTTGAGTAAGCATCCAAAAAACTCAGGCGCTCACAACCCGCCGTTGCATCAATGATCTGATCAATACGCGGGAGAGCAAAAGGATCGGCCGGGCAAGCCTTATTTAAGTCCGTGTAGTCCACACACATACGCCAAGTCCCGTTTTTCTTAAGAACCAGAAACGGATTAGCCAACCATTCAGGATGAAACACTTCAATGATAAACCCAACAGCCAACAGCCGGGCTACCTCCTCCCCAATTGCCTTGCGTCTCTCTTCATTAAAGCGACGAAGAAATTACTTGACCGGTTTAAACTTTGGATCAACATTAAGAGTGTGCTTAGCGAGTTCCCTCGGTACACCTGGCATGTCAGAAGGCTTCCATGCAAAGATGTCCCGGTTCTCACGGATGAACTCGATGAGAGCGCTTTCCTATTTTGGATCCAGATTGGTGCTGATGCTGAACTGCTTGGATGAATCACCAGGTACATAGTCAACAAGCTTCGTCTCGTCAGCCGGTTTGAAGTGTAGGGTTGGGTCATGCTCAGTGGTGGGCTTCTTCAGAGGGGTCATATCTGCCGGATCAACATTCTCCTTGTAAAACTTTAACTCCTCTGTAGCACAAACCGACTCAGCGTAAGCCGCATCACTCTCTTCGCAATCCAAAGAGATTTTCTGACTTCCATGAACCGTGATGGTTCCTTTGTGACCCGGCATCTTGAGCTGCAAGTAAATATAACAAGGCCTGGCCATGAATTTTGCAAAAGCCGGTCATCCGAACAGTGCGTGATACTGGCTCTGGATTCTCACCACCTCAAAAGTCAATGTCTCAGACCGGGAATCATGTTCATCCCCGAACACAACTTCCAAGGCAATCTTGCCCATTGGATATGCTGACTTTCCTGGTACCACGCCATGGAACACAGTATTGGACGGTTTAAGATTCTTATTTGTCAACCCCATTCGATGGAATGTCTCATAATACAGAATATTAATACTGCTTCCTCCATCCATGAGTACTTTGGTAAACTTGTAACCTCCCACCTGAGGTGCCACCACCAGAGCTAGCTGACCCGGATTGTCAACCCGGGGCGGATGATCCTTCCTACTCCACATGATAGGTTGTTCCGACCACCGCAGATAGCGTGGAACTGCCGGTTCAACCGCATTGACTGCCCTCTTATGCAGCTTCAGATCATGCTTGCACAGACTAGTGGTGAATACATGATATTGTCCACCATTCAGCTGCTTCGGGTGACTCTGGTAACCCGACTGTTGCTGATTCCCTTGACCACTCTGTTGGTTATTACCACCTTGGTTGTTCTGGTTACTATGATTATTCTGAAACCCAGAGCTTGAACCGCCGCCACCATGAAAACCAGGACCTGAACCGCCCGACGGGCTCTGATCATACCGGAAGAGATCAGAATTTTTGAACTCCTTCATGATGTTGCAATCCTTCCAGAGATGTGTTGCAGGGACTTCTTTGGTTCCATGCTTTGGACAGGGCTGATTCAACAAGCGCTCCAGATTCATCGTCCCACCACGCTGGGGCGGTTTACCCCTATGACGCTGCACATTAGCATTAGCCACAAAATCTGAATCCGCTTTACGCTTACCATTATTCCCATGGCCTCCCTGGTTGTGCTGCTGTCCCTTCGCACCACTATTCCTCTTTCCCTTCTCCGGTTTCTCATTATCAGAATCGGGATCCTTGGTATTATCAGAATCGGCGTACTTTACCAAGGCTGCCATGAGGGTTCCCAGGTCGTTGCAGTGGCGCTTGAGCCGTCCCAACTTCTCCTTCAGTGACTTAAACCGGCAATTACGCTCCAGCGTGATAATCGCCTGGCCAGCATTAATTCGGTCGGACGAGTGCAAAACTTCTGAGACCCGGCGCACCCAATGAGTTGTGGACTCGTTCTCACCCTGAACACAAGCATCCAGATCTATAATGGACATGGGCTGTTTGCACGTATCTTTAAAATTGGCTATAAACCGGGCCTTCAATTGATCCCATGACTCGATGGAATTAGCTGGCAGATTTTTCAACCACGTGCGGGCTGGTCCTTCCAACATCATTGTGAAGTACTTTGCACAAGCTGCTTCATCCACATCCAGCATCTCCATTGCCATCTCATAAGTCTCGACCCACGCCTTAGGTGGCTGATCCGCCGTATAGTTAGGCACCTTGCGCGGTCCCTTGAAATCCTTGGGTAGACGCACGTTACGGAGAGCCGGAATAAGGCACGGTACTCCCCAGGAACTGAAAGCAAGCCCGGTGCCTCTGTCAACCGACACTGTTGGCTGAACCGGGGCGGGTTGATAACGGTCCAAAGCGCCCTCCCTTCGAGCCCTGCCATGGTCCACTACCTCCTGAGCATTGCAACGCCGCGCGCTGCTAGACACCTCTGGTTCGTCCATCTGCCTGCTATAACTTGGGCTCGGACGGGGGGTTGAATGGATCCTGTCCCGGCTATATGGATAAGCCTGTTGCTGCACTACGGCGGTTTGAAGAAGATCTCTCGCCCGCCATGTCTCAACTGCCTCTATTGAATCTCCTTCCATTGGAATGGCTGCCAAGCGTGAAGCCGCAGCAATCATGTTATCCAGGGGGCTTGAAAAGTGACCCGGTGGTGTAGGCACATACTGTGGCGGGTTAATTGTTCATCGGGGTAGCTCCGTTGCCCGTGGCTGATCCGGGGCGATCCTTGGTGCTTTGGCTCGGTCTGCGGCTTCCGGATTGCTCGGCCCAGCGCCTGGGGTCTGAAAGAGATCTAACCCTTCGTAAACCGGCGGCAGGCGCGACCGATACTTCCTTCGTAACACCTCCTCTGACGCGGTCCGGTCCAGCATGAGCCGGTAATTCTGTGCTTGTATCTGTTGTGCTTGAGCATTCAAAGCGGCCTGTTCCTCAGCCATCCTATTATCCTCAGCCACCAGGTCTGCCTTAGCCTGCGTAATCTGCTCCTTCAGCCTCGCAACTTCCGCATTGTGCTGATCCTGCGTATCCGGGGTGACTATCGCGGTTAACAAGGTCGCCCAAGCATCCATTAAACTGGAGAGAACCTGCGTCGGCCGGTGCGCCGAGGTACATGCCGCGGCCGCTGATCCGGTAGTCATTGCTGTGGTCGATGAAGACTGTAACACAGGTTGCGTGCCGGCCATGTAAATAGCAACCCGGCTCGGCGTTTCAGGGAGGTCCGGAATATTGTTGCCATCGGAATATCCCTCGGGCATATCGTCATGAATCTGGTACAAGGACTCAGTTTCGCCAGTGGATGACTCGCCGTCGGAATATACCGCCGTGTCGCCCTCAGACACCGGTTCAGATCCAATCCCATGGACACATCCTACGAACGCACGCTTCACGGCGGGGGTAACCCGGGCTGGACTCGCACGCTGAGCCGTCTCGACGAGGTCGGTGTAGATGTCTGGCTCAGGGCCTGGTTCGCCGATCTTGCCAATGAAGACATGAATTCCGCCAAAGGGGACCCGGTACCCGTACTCGATTGAGCCGGCCTCAGGGCCCCATCCTTTGTCGTCGATGTAAAGCTTGCCGCGACGACTTTTGGTCATCCGGCCGATCATGTACCCCTTAAGTCCTTCAGAGCAGCCCTTCAAGAACTCGACACCATCGTGCGATAGCCCCACGGTGGGCGCCAACTGTCGTGGAATTATCACGTCAGATGTCCTCGTGAAGGGACTTAGTCGTGGAGCCATCGCAACGGGTTAGCTTGAAGGGGTTAAACCGGACAAGGGACACGGGAGTTATACTAGTTCGGCCCCTTCGATGAAGGTAAAAGCCTACGTCTAGTTTGTGATGGGATTGATTGGGTTTCGATGATCAGGGAGCGGAATACGCTTGCATGAGTCTCGAGTTGTTGTCTGTTGTCCCTAAACCGCCGCCGGGTCGCCCCTTTATATACACAGGTTGATGCCCAGCCGGTTTACAGAGCCCCGAGGCCGACTCATACAAAGTGTCTGGCTCGGTCTCTCCTTTCCTAACTTATACTACAAGTTTACATAGTCATGGCGGTTTACCACTATGGGACCTAATCCGCCTTTGGGCTTCGGGCTTTTATGCTTCTTTTAGTAAAGCGCCATCTTCTGGATCTTCATGGGCTTTAACATAGTCAAGGGTGAACCGGACCCTCCTGGCCGGTTTATACTCAGCAGCTATATCCTCCACAGGCCCAGCCCAGAATTGATGTTTTTTGCCTATTTCAGTGTTTCGAAGAAACGGAATATCAAACGGAGTCCAAACGGAATGAAACCTTCGGGAACGTGATCTTCTCACCGAACGTGATCCAGGAGACTTGGACCCTACTCCAAGAAGTGCCAGAGGCGGTCACGAGTGTGGGGGGCGCGCCCTCCCCCCTAGGCGCGCCCCCCTACCTCGTGGGCCCCCTGACGCTCCACCGACGTACCCCTGCACCCATATATACCTACATACCCTAAAACTTCCAGAACAGAACCTAGATCAGGAGTTCTGGCGCCGCAAGCCTCTGTAGCCACCAAAAACCAATCGGGAACCTATTCCGGCACCCTGCCGGAGGGGGATCCCATCACCGGAGGCCATCTTCATCATCCCGGCGCTATCCATGATGAGGAGGGAGTAGTTCACCCTCGGGGCTGAGGGTATGTACCAGTAGCTATGTGTTTGATCTATATCTCTCATGTTCTCTCTCGTGTTTCCTCTATGGCACGATCTTGATGTATCCCGAGCTTTGCTATTGTAGTTGGATCTTATGATGTTTCTCCCCCTCTACTCTCTTGTGATGAATTGAGTTTCCCCTTTGAAGTTATCTTATCGGATTGAGTCTTTTATGAGAACACTTGATGTATGTCTTGCGATCCACTTGATGTATGTTTTGGTGATCAACTTGCGGGTTTCGTGACATTGGGAACCTATGCATAGGGGTTGGCACACGTTCTTGACTCTCCGGTAGTAGCTTTGGGGCACTCTTTGAAGTACTTTTATGTTGGTTGGATGAATCTGAGATTATGTGATGCATATCGTATAATCATGCCCACGAATACTTGAGGTGACAATGGAGTATCTAGGTGACATTAGGGTTTTGGTTGATTTGTGTCTTAAGGTGTTATTCTAGTATGAACTCTATGATGGATTGAGCGGAAAGAATAGCTTTATGTTATTTTACTACGAACTCTTGAATAGATAGAACAGAAAGGATAACTTTGAGGTGGTTTCGTACCCTACCATAATCTCTACGTTTGTTCTCCGCTATTAGTGGCTTTGGAGTGACTCTTTGTTGCATGTTGAGGGCTTGTCATATGTTCTATCTATGTTATTATTGTTGAGAGAACTTGCACTAGTGAAAGTATGAACCCTAGGCCTTGTTTTCTATCATTGCAATACCTTTTTCTCTCACTTTTACTACTTGTTACCTTGCTGTTTTTATTATTTCAGATTACAAAAACCTATATCTACCATCTATTTTGCACTTGTATCTTCATCTCTTCGCCGAACAAGTGCACCTATACAATTTACCATTGTATTGGGTGTGTTGGGGACACAAGAGACTCTTTGTTATTTGGTTGCAGGGTTGTTTGAGAGAGACCATCTTCATCCTACGCCTCCTACGGATTGATAAACCTTAGGTCATCCACTTGAGGGAAATTTGCTACTGTCCTACAAACCTGTGCACTTGCAGGCCCAACAATGTCTACAAGAAGAAGGTTGTGTAGTAGACATCACTCCCATGGATGTTTTCAGGGTATAAGAGTATATATAAATGAAGGAACTAGGTCAGGAGACCCATGAGGGGCCCACGAGCTAGGGGGTGCGCCCTACCCCCTGGGCTCGCCATCCACCCTCGTGACTGCCTCGTTGCGTCTCTGACTTCATCTCCAAGTTTCGTGGTTTTCTTCTGGTCCAAGAAAGATCATCGCGAAAGTTTCATTCCGTTTTGTGTTCCTTTTCTGCGAAACTCTAAAATAGGTAAAAAAACAGAAACTGGCACTAGGCTCTCGGTTAATAGGTTAGTCCTAAAAATAATGTAAAATAGCATATAAATGCCTATTAAACATCCAAAACAGATAATATAATAGCATGGAACAATCAAAAATTATAGATACATTGGAGACATATCAAGCATCCCCAAGCTTAATTCCTGCTCGTCCTCGAGTAGGTAAATGATACAAACAGAATTTTTGATGTGGAATGCTACGTGACATATTTATCCATGTAATTTTCTTTATTGTGGCATAAATGTTCAGATCCGAAACATTCCATACAAAAGTTTAATATTGACATAAAAATAATTAATACTTCAAGCATACTATCAAAGCAATCATGTCTTATCTAAATAACATGGCCAGAGAAAGCTATCCCTACAAAATCATATAGTCTTTCTATGCTCTATCTTCATCACACAAAATATTTAAATCATGCACAACCCCGACGACAAGCCAAGCAATTGTTTCATACTTTTGATGTTCTCAAACTTTTTCAATCTTCACGCAATACATGAGCGTGAGCCATGGATATAGCACTATGGTGGAATAGAATATGGTGGTTGTGGAGAAGACAAAAAAGGAGAAGATAGTCTCACATCAACTAGGCGTATCAACAGGCTATGGAGATGCCCATCAATAGATATCAATGTGAGTGAGTAGGGATTGCCATGCAATAGACTAGAGCTATAAGTGTATGAAAGCTCAAAAAGAAACTAAGTGGGTGTGCATCCAACTCGATTGCTCACGAAGACCTAGGGCATTTTGAGGAAGCCCATCATCTAGATACATTAAAATTGAGCACCCTCCCAGCCCTCTCAGGCCATCAACGCTCCCAGCCATCGGATCGACACTTTTAAGTATTTTCAGCCGTCAGATTTGCAATGAATCGCTCCTAATCTGCATCCTTCACTAATAACAATCACTAACCATGCCGGGCTACTACTCCGGTAGCTTTTTTGGGCGTCTGGGGTTAATATGGGCCTAATGGGCCTCTAGCAACCTCCCTGCTCCCCGCACACAGCGAGTGCTCCGGAGAAAAAGGTATGGATTCAATCCGTTGAAAAGGGCAACAACGATGCTGGTCCTATCGTGAAACCTAGGCATGCCTCCGCCGCCACCGCCACCACCACCGTCACCTCCTCCGTCGACCTCCTATTCCTTTTGGTGCCAACGCAGCTGAGAGCCACGACCTGCACACGGTGGTGTGGAGAAAGCAACGCAGCAGACGGAAAAAATACACTGGTGGAATTCTACTACGTGTACGGCTCTACCATCCTCCACGCCCACCGCGACGGGAACTCCATGGTCGACCACATCCTTGGCATCGCCTACCTCCTCCTGTGGCACTCCGACGTAGGCTAGGTACACCCAGCCCTCCTTCTCTGCCTTGTCTTGCATCCTTTGTAGCTTATCATGTTTGTCAAACTGTTCCTCTCTGTTTGTTTGAGTTGATGTTATCACGGATGGGTTGCAGAACTTGGTGAGGAATCAATGCATTACTCTATCTGGATGGCGCGTTGTACGCTCTCATTTCCTCAAACATATCATTGATAGGAACAATGGCCATATCAGGTGGGCCCAAGATTAACAAGTACATAGCGTGTCTTTAGCATTCGTGTTGACTAGATTTTTGTTAGGACACTGACAACCTCTCCTTTTTATTTGCATACAGTGGTTGAGAGATTGTCTACGGATTCTGTGTAATGTGTTCATCTCATATTTAAGTACATGACCACAAAATAACCAGGGAATGACAGTGTTCTGTATATGTTGAAGCACAATGGTAATTTATCTATTCTTTAGGAAGTCAAAATATGCACCCCATGAATTTATCAAGCAAGATTGCGACTAGCTTTTCCAAGATCATAAGTCATTTAGCTCGATCCTTCATATACTCACTTAATTTCAGTAGCAGTTACCATTCTTCAAGAATTTCTAATAGGATAAAATGAACAGTTTTAGATGTTATGTATTCTAAACTAAGACTTAAGGAATATAATTTTCAACGGTGTTGTATATAGATGGATGGATTATAATGTTATTATACTTTCATTTACTTTTTTAACTGAACCAAGTTCTAAAATTCTCGATACCCTTGCAATGGTTCACATATGTTGGGAGGATGAGTCGAGCTAGAAGCCTAGAATAGGGTGAAGCTTTGCTTTTTTCCTCCTTGTCATGAAAACATCCCGCTTCCCCGACCTCGACCTCGAACAACGGCACCTCTTGTGTGACCTCCGCCACGTGCGCTGGCGACCACCGCGGCTTTTCAACTCTACACGATAGCTGGCCAGTTGAACCGGTGTCCCTGGCATAGTGGCATGCTGTCGTCCAAGTCGTCTCATGTTGGTCATGCCTTTTTTCTACAGGTACGTTGCCACAAGAAGAATCAGATATGGAAAGTATAGTACATGATGTTAACTATGAAATGAATTTCTTGGTCTGAATAAAGGAAGTTTGCTGAATACATTTGCTTTAAGATTTGTAGATTAGTTTTGCAGAAAGGCAAGAATGTCTCGATAGCTTCATCATCTATTGTGTAAGATGTTATAGTTTATAGATTTTACCATACTTACAGAAATAAGCATCTCCGATTTTAGAATTCAGCTTTCAGTGTACCCTAAATGTGTGGCATTAATACATTACTAGTTCATATTTGTGTACTTGCATCCACTTTGCTGCTATATGACTTCTTTTTCGTTTTTTAACTAACCCACTGTAATCTGCAGTATCATTTTTAGGAAGCCGTGGACGATGTCGTGGAAAGAGAACCCCATATGAAAGAGCTAATAGATATGAATAGCTGGTCTGATGTTATTGCTGCAAAACAACAAGAGGAGCTGCAAAGGGTTGCCACACTCTTCCAGAAAATATATCCAATTCAGTATATTAGTTTATTGAACTTTATTCTCTTTCTCAAGGTTTGCCTTATTGTTATTCTTGACAGCTTAATTTTTATGAGTCAATTTAGGCAGATGAACAACAATTTGAGTAAAACAAACTTATAAAGATCCAGCATTTCCATATCTTGGTATATTTGTTACACTATGCATCCCCTTTAGTAGATTTGGATGGGAAGAATGAAAGATCACCAAGAATCATTAGAGACAGGTGAGCTATAGATGTTTAGTTTTCTGATATGCTAAGGCGCATTATAAGACTTGTAGAATACTCGTGAGCTTATCTTTCCTACAAGGTTTCTTTCTCCAATTAAACCACTGCACCAACATCCCACCATACGTACAAAGATTATAAACAAACAGAATAGCACTAACTATCACCTACCCTTTTCCATGGCTAGAATGTGTGATTGACGTGATCTTGGCACATGATACATTGGTCCAAGTCTAAGAGCAATATGCATGCATGAGGAGGAGGGCGAAGACCAATAAAGAAAAGCTAATGGCCAATACCATACCAAGGTGCCCTTTTAAACTTAACGTCAAGACCTCTTATTTGGTCTAAAGTCTAAAATGAGATTTTACATGATTGTATGTTTACATGCATGAAGCAAAGCTATTTATACACATAGCATGGTTCATAATCTTACCAATCCCTGTATTTAGTGTTCAACATGTGTTATACTACCGCCCTCTACCATGGTGTAGATGCTCATTTCACATTATATTTATGCCTGTAATAAATTCTCTTACCAAATTTTCTACCTTGGTCTATTATTATGAATGGTTACTGATAAACCACAAGTATAGGGGATCGCAACAGCTTTCGAGAGTAGAGTATTCAACCCAGATTTATTGATTCGACACAAGGGGAGCCAAAGAATATTCTCGAGTATTAGCAGTTGAGTTGTCAATTCAACCACACCTAGATAACTTAGTATCTGCAGCAAAGTATTTAGTAGCAAAGTAGTATGATAGTAATGGTAACAGTGGCAAAGGTAAAGATAGCAGTATTGTAGTGATTGTAACAATAGCAACGGAAAAGTAAATAAGCGAAGCACAATATGTGAAAAGCTCGTAGGCATTGGATCGGTGATGGATAATTATGTCAGATGCGATTCCTCATTTAATAGTTATAACATAGGGTGACACCTAACTAGCTCCAATTCATCAATGTAATGTAGGCATGTATTCTGAATATAGTCATATATGCTTATGGAAAAAACTTGCATGACATCTTTTGTCCTACCCTCCCGTTTGCAGCGGGGTCCTTGTGGAAACGAAGGGATATTAAGGCCTCCTTGTAATAGAGTACTGGACCAAAGTATTAGCACAGAGTGAATACATGAACTCCTCAAACTACGGTCATCACCGAGAAGTATCCCGATTATTGTCACTTCGGGGTTGTCGGATCATAACACATAATAGGTGACTATAGACTTGCAAGATAGGATCAAGAACTCACATATATTCATGAAAACATAATAGGTTCAGATCTGAAATCATGGCACTCGGGCCCTAGTGACAAGCATTAAGCATAGCAAAGTCATAGCAACATCAATCTCAGAACATAGTTGATACTAGGGATCAAACCTAACAAAACTTACTTGATTACATGGTAAATCTCATCCAACCCATCACCGTCCAGCAAGCCTACGATGGAATTACTCACTCACGGCGGTGAGCATCATGAAATTGGTGATGGAGGATGGTTGATGATGACGACGACGACGAATCCCCCTCTCCGGAGCCCCGAACGGACTCCAGATCAAGTCATTGAAGGAAATATGCCCTAGAGGCAATAATAAAGTTATTATTTATTTCCTTATTTAATGATAAATGTTTATTATTCATGCTAGAATTGTATTAACCGGAAACATAATACATGTGTGAATACATAGACAAACATAGTGTCACTAGTATGCCTCTACTTGACTAGCTCGTTTATCAAAGATGGTTATGTTTCCTAGCCATGGACAAAAGAGTTGTCATTTGATTAATGGGATCACATCATTAGGAGAATGATGTGATTGACATGACCCATTCCGTTAGCCTAGCACTTGATCGTTTAGTATGTTGCTATTGCTTTCTTCATGACTTATACAAAGTTCCTGCAACTATGAGATTGTGCAACTCCCGTTTACAGGAAGAACACTTTGTGTGCTACCAAACATCACAACGTAACTGGGTGATTATAAAGGTGCTCTACAGGTGTTTCCGAAGGTACATGTTGGGTTGGCATAATTCGAGATTAGGTTTTGTCACTCCGATTGTCGGAGAGGTATCTCTGGGCCCTCTCGGTAATGCACATCACTATAAGCCTTGCAAGCAATGTGACTAATGAGTTAGTTACGAAATGATGCATTACGTAACGAGTAAAGAGACTTGCCGGTAACGAGATTGAACTAGGTATTGGATACCGACGATCAAATCTCGGGCAAGTAACATACCGATGACGAAGGGAACAACGTATGTTGTTATGCGGTTTGACCGATAAAGATCTTCGTAGAATATGTAGGAGCCAATATGAGCATCCAGGTTCCACTATTGGTTATTGACCGAGAATAGTTCTAGGTCATGTCTACATAGTTCTCGAACCCGTAGGGTCCGCACGCTTAAGGTTTCGATGATAGTTATATTATGAGTTTATGAGTTTTGATGTACCGAAGGAGTTCGGAGTCCCGGATGAGATCGGGGACATGACGAGGAGTCTCAAAATGGTCGAGACATAAAGATCGATATATTGGACGACTATATTCGGAGTTCGGAAAGGTTCCGAGTGATTCGGGTATTTTTCGAAGTACCGGAGAGTTACGGGAATTCGCCGGGGAGTATATGGGCCTTATTGGGCCATACGGGAATAGAGGAGAGAGGCCGAAAGGAAGGAGGCGCGCAGCCCCCCTCTGGTCCGAATTGGACAAGGGGTGCGGCCCCCCTTTCCTTCCTCCTCTCCCCCTCTTTCCCCCCTTCTCCTACTCCAACAAGGAAGGAGGGAGTCCTACTCCCGGTGGGAGTAGGACTCCCCTTGGCGCGCCCCCTCCTAGGGCCGGCCTCCTCCCCCCTTGCTCCTTTATATACGGGGGCAGGGGGGCACCCCATGACACACAAGTTGATCTACGGATCGTTCCTTAGCCGTGTGTGGTGCCCCCCTCCACCATATTCCACCTCAGTCATATCGTCGCGGAGTTTAGGCGAAGCGCTGCGCTGGTAGAACATCATCATCGTCACCACGCCGTCGTGCTGACGGAACTCATCCCCGAAGCTTTGCTGGATCGGAGCCCGGGGATCGTCATCGAGCTGAACGTGTGCTGAACTCGGAGGTGCCGTACGTTCGGTGCTTGGATCGGTCGGATCGTGAAGACGTACGACTGCATCAACCGCATTGTCATAACGCTTCCGCCTACGGTCTACGAGGGTACGTGGACAATACTCTCCCCTCTCGTTGCTATGCCATCACCATGATCTTGCGTGTGCGTAGATTTTTTTTTTTTTGAAATTACTACGTTCCCCAACAGTGGCATCAGAGCCTAGGTTTTATGTGTTGATGTTATATGCACGAGTAGAACACAAGTGAGTTGTGGGTGATATAAGTCATACTGCTTACCAGCATGTCATACTTTGGTTCGGCGGTATTGTGAGATGAAGCGGCCCGGACCGACATTACGCGTACGCTTACGCGAGACTGGTTTCACCGCTACGAGCACTCGTTGCTTAAAGGTGACCGGCGGGTGTTTGTCTCTCTCACTTCAGCTGAATCGAGTGTGGCTACGCCCGGTCCTTGCGAAGGTTAAAACAGCACCAACTTGACAAACTATCGTTGTGGTTTTTGATGCGTAGGTAAGAACGGTTCTTGCTAAGCCCGTAGCAGCCACGTAAAACTTGCAACAACAAAGTAGAGGACGTCTAACTTGTTTTTGCAGGGCATGTTTTGATGTGATATAGTCAAGACGTGATGATATATATTTTATTGTATGAGATGATCATGTTTTGTAACCGAAGTTATCGGCAACTGGCAGGATCCATATGGTTGTCGCTTTATTGTATGAAATGCAAACGCCCTGTAATTGCTTTACTTTATCACTAAGCGGTAGTGATAGTCGTAGAAGCAATAGATGGCGTAACGACAACGATGCTACGATGGAGATCAAGGTGTCGCGCCGGTGACGATGGTGATCACGACGGTGCTTTAGAGATGGAGATCACAAGCACAAGATGATGATGGCCGTATCATATCACTTATATTGATTGCATGTGATGTTTATCCTTTATGCATCTTATCTTGCTTTGATTGACGGTAGCATTTTAAGATGATCTCTCACTAAAATTATCAAGAAGTGTTCTCCCTAAGTATGCACCGTTGCCAAAGTTCGTCGTGCCTAAACACCAAGTGATGATCGGGTGTGATAAGCTCTACGTCCATCTACAACGGGTGCAAGCCAGTTTTGCACACGCGGAATACTCAGGTTAAACTTGACGAGCCTAGCATATGCAGATATGGCCTCGGAACACGGAGACTGAAAGGTCGAGCGTGAATCATATAGTAGATATGATCAACATAATGATGTTCACCATTGAAAGCTACTCCATTTCACGTGATGATCGGTTATGGTTTAGTTGATTTGGATCACGTGATCACTTAGAGGATTAGAGGGGTGTCTTTCTAAGTGGGAGTTCTTAAGTAATATGATTAATTGAACTTAAATTTATCATGAACTTAGTCCTGGTAGTATTTGTCAAGTTTTGTTGTAGATCAATAGCTTGCGTTGTTGCTTTCATATGTTTATTTTGATATGTTCCTAGAGAAAATTGTGTTGAAAAATGTTAGTAGCAATGATGCGGATTGGATCCGCGATCTGAGGTTTATCCTCATTGCTGCGCAGAAGAATTATGTCCTTGATGCACCGCTAGGTGACAAACCTATTGCAGGAGCAGATGCAGACGTTATGAACGCTTGGCTAGCTCAATATGATGACTACTTGATAGTTTAGTGCACCATGCTTAACGGCTTAGAATCGGGACTTCAAAGACGTTTTGAACGTCATGGACCATATGAGATGTTCCAGGAGTTGAAGTTAATATTTCAAGCAAATACCCGAGTTGAGAGATATGAAGTCTCCAACAAGTTCTATGGCTAAAAGATGGAGGAGAATCGCTCAATTAGTGAGCATGTGCTCAGATTGTCTGGGTACTTCAATCGCTTGAATCAAGTGGAGTTAATCTTCCAGATAAGATAGTGATTGACAGAATTCTCTAGTCACCATCACTAAGTTACTGGAACTTCGTGATGAACTATAGTATGCAAGGGATGACGAAAACAATTCCCAAGCTCTTCGCGATGCAAAAATCGGCGAAGGTAGAAATCAAAGAAAAACATCAAAGTGTTGATGGTGGACAAGATCACTAGTTTCAAGAAAAAGGGCAAAGGGAAGAAGGGGAACTTCAAGAAGAACAGCAAGCAAGTTGCTGCTCAAGTGAAGAAGCCCAATTCTGGACCTAAGCCTAAGACTAAGTGATTCTACTGCAAAGGTACTGGTCACTGGAAGTGGAACTACCCCAAGTATTTGGCGGATAAGAAGGATGGCAAAGTGAACATAGGTATATTTGATATACATGCTATTGATGTGTACTTTACTAGTGTTTATAGCAACCCCTTGGTATTTGATACTAGTTCAGTTGCTAAGAGTAGTAACTCGAAACGGGAGTTGTAGAATAAACAGAAACTAGTTGAGGGTGAGGTGACGATGAATGTTGGAAGTAGTTCCAAGATTGATATGATCATCATCGCACACTCCCTATACTTTCGGGATTAGTATTGAACCTAAATAAATGTTATTTGGTGTTTGCATTGAGCATGAATATGATTTGATCATGTTTATTGCAATACGGTTATTCATGTAAGTTAGAGAATAATTATTGTTCTGTTTACATGAATAAAACCTTCTATGGTCATACACCCAATGAAAATGGTTTGTTGGATCTCGATCATGTGATACACATATTCATAATATTGAAACCAAAAGATGTAAAGTTAATAATGATAGTGCAACTTATTTGTGGCACTGCCGTTTAGGTCATATTGGTGTAAAGTGCATGAAGAAACTCCATAAAAGATGGATTTTCGGAATCACTTGGTTATGAATCATTTGATGCTTGCGAACCGTGCCTTTTGGGCAAGATGACTAAAACTCCGTTCTTCGGAACAATGGAACGAGCTACTGACTTGTTGGAAATAATACATATCGATGTATGTGATCCAATGAGTGTTCATGCTCGTGGCAAGTATCGTTATTTTCTGACCTTCACAAGATGATTTGAGCAGATATGGGTATATCTACTTGATGAAACATAAGTCTAAAATAGTTGAAAGGTTCAAAGAATTTCAGAGTGAAGTGGAAAAATCATCGTAACAAGAAAATAAAGTTTCTGTGATCTGATCGCGGAAACGAATATTTGAGTTACGAGTTTGGTCTTCAATTAAAACAGTGTGGAATAGTTTCACAAACTCACGCCACCTGGAACACCACAATGTAATGGTGTGTCCAAAAGTTGTAATCGTACTTTACTAGATATGGTGCGATCTATGATATCTCTTATCAGTTTACCACTATTGTTCTGGGGTTATGCATTAGAGACAGCTGCATTCACGTTTAATAGGGTACCATCTAAATCCGTTGAGACGACACCGTATGAACTATGGTTTAACTGTAAACCTGAGCTGTCGTTTCTTAAAGTTTGGAGTTGCGATGCTTATACGAAAAAAGTTTCAACCTGATAAGCTCAAACCCAAATCGGAGAAGTGCGTCTTCATAGAATACCCAAAGTTAACTATTGGGTACACTTTCTATCACAGATCGGAAGGCAAGTTATTCATTGCTAAGAATGGATCCTTTCTAGAGAAGGAGTTTCTCTCGAAAGAAGTGAGTGGGAGGAAAGTAGAACTTGATGAGGTAACTGTACCTGCTCCCTTATTGGAAAGTAGTTCATCACAGAAATCTGTTCCTGTGACTACTACACCAATTAGTGAGGAAGTTAATGATGATGATCATAAAACTTCAGATTAAGTTACTACAGAACCTCGTAGGTCTTCCAGAGTAAGATCCGCACCAGAGTGGTACGGTAATCCTATTCTGGAAGTCATGTTACTAGACCATGATGAACCTACGAACTATGAGGAAGCGATGATGAGCCCAGATTCCACGAAATGGCTTGAGGCCATAAAATCTGAGATATGATCCATGTATGAGAACAAAGTATGGACTTTGATTGACTTGCTCGATGATCAGCAAGCCATGTTAAATAAATGGATCTTCAAGAGGAAGACGGACATTGATAGTAGTGTTACTATCTACTAAGCTCGACTTGTTGCGAAATGTTTTCAACAAGTTCAAGGTGTTGAATACGATGAGATTTTCTCACTCGTATCGAAGCTTAAGTCTGTCTGAATCATGTTAGCAATTGCCACATTTTATGAAATCTGGCGAATGGATGTCAAAACTGTATTCCTTAATGGATTTATTAAAGAATAGTTGTATATGATGCAACCAGAAAGTTTTTGTCAATCCTAAAGATGCTAACAAAGTGTGCAAGCTCCAGCAATCCATCAATGGACTGGTGCAAGCATCTCGGAGTTGGAATATACGCGTTGATGATTTGATCAAAGCATATGGTTTTATACAGACTTTTGAAGAAGCCTGTATTTACAAGAAAGTGAGTGGGAGCTCTGTAGCATTTCTAATATTATATGTGGATGACATATTGTTAATTGGAAATGATATGGAAATTCTGGATAGCATGAAAGGATACTTGAATAAGAGTTTTTCAAAGCAAGACCTCGGTGAAGCTGCTTACACATTGAGCATCAAGATCTATATAGATAGATCAAGACGCTTGATAAGATTTTTCAATGAATACATACCTTGATAAATTTTTGAAATAGTTCAAAATGGAACAGTCAAAGGAGTTCTTGCCTGTGTTACAAGGTGTGAAGTTGAGTAAGACTCAAGACCCGACCATTGCAGAAAATAGAAAGAGAATGAAAAGTCATTCCCTATGCCTCAGTCATAGGTTCTATAAAGTATGCTATGCTGTCAACCAGACATATTGTATACCTTGCTCCGTGTTTGGCAAAGGAATACAATTTTGATCTAATAAGTAGATCACTGGACATGGGTCAAGAATATCCTTAGTGAGGACTAAGGAGATGTTTCTCGATTATGGAGGTGATAAAAGAGCCCGTCGTAAAAGTTACAAACGATGCAAGATTTTACACCAATCCAGATGACTCTAAGTCTCAATCTGGATACATATTGAAAGTGGGAGCAATTAGCTAGAGTAGCTCCGTGCAGAGCATTGTGGACATAGAATATTTGCGAAATACATACGGCTCTGAATATGACAGACCCGTTGACTAAGCTTCTCTCACGAGCAAAACATGATCATACCTTAGTACTCTTTTGGGTGTTAATCACATAGCGATGTGAACTAGATTATTGACTCTAGTAAACCCTTTGGGTGTTGATCACATGATGATGTGAACTATGGGTATTAATCACATGCAGATGTGAATATTGGTGTTAAATCACATAGCGATGTGAACTAGATTATTGACTCTAGTGCAAGTGGGAGACTGAAGAAAATATGCCCTAGAGGCAATAATAAAGTTATTATTTATTTCCTTATTTCATGATAAATGTTTATTATTCATGCTAGAATTGTATTAACCAGAAACATAATACATGTGTGAATACATAGACAAACATAGTGTCACTAGTATGCCTCTACTTGACTAGCTCGTTTATCAAAGATGGTTATGTTTCCTAGCCATGGACAAAAGAGTTGTCATTTGATTAATGGGATCACATCATTAGGAGAATGATGTGATTGACATGGCCCATTCTGTTAGCCTAGCACTTGATCATTTAGTATGTTGCTATTGCTTTCTTCATGACTTATACAAAGTTCCTGCAACTATGAGATTGTGCAACTCCCGTTTACCGGAAGAACACTTTGTGTGCTACCAAACGTCACAACGTAACTGGGTGATTATAAAGGTGCTCTACAGGTGTTTCCGAAGGTACATGTTGGGTTGGCATAATTCGAGATTAGGTTTTGTCACTCCGATTGTCGGAGAGGTATCTCTGGGCCCTCTCGATAATGCACATCACTATAAGCCTTGCAAGCAATGTGACTAATGAGTTAGTTACGGAATGATGCATTACGTAACGAGTAAAGAGACTTGCCGATAACGAGATTGAACTAGGTATTGGATACCGACGATCAAATCTCGGGCAAGTAACATACTGATGACAAAAGGAACAACGTATGTTGTTATGCGGTTTGACCGATAAAGATCTTCGTAGAATATGTAGGATCCAATATGAGCATCCAGGTTCCGCTATTGGTTATTGACCGAGAATAGTTCTAGGTCATGTCTACATAGTTCTCGAACCCGTAGGGTCCGCACGCTTAAGGTTTCGATGACAGTTATATTATGAGTTTATGAGTTTTGATGTACCAAAGGAGTTCGGAGTCCCGGATGTGATCGCGAACATGACGAGGAGTCTCAAAATGGTCGAGACGTAAAGATCGATATATTGGATGACTATATTCGGAGTTCGGAAAGGTTCCGAGTGATTCGGGTATTTTTCGGAGTACCGGAGAGTTACGGGAATTCGCTGGGGAGTATATGGGC
The DNA here is from genome assembly GCF_002162155.2 of Triticum dicoccoides. Lineage (NCBI taxonomy): Eukaryota > Viridiplantae > Streptophyta > Magnoliopsida > Poales > Poaceae > Triticum > Triticum dicoccoides. The sequence goes on along the minus strand of NC_041393.1, from coordinate 180,290,819 downwards.
CTTATTGGGCCATACGGGAATAGAGGAGAGAGGCCGAAAGGAAGGAGGCGCGCAGCCCCCTTCTGGTCCGAATTGGACAAGGGGTGCGGCCCCCCTTTCCTTCCTCCTCTCCCCCTCTTTCCCCCCTTCTCCTACTCCAACAAGGAAGGAGGGAGTCCTACTCCCGGTGGGAGTAGGACTCCCCTTGGCGCGCCCCCTCCTAGGGCCGGCCTCCTCCCCCCTTGCTCCTTTATATACGGGGGCAGGGGGGCACCCCATGACACACAAGTTGATCTACGGATCATTCCTTAGCCGTGTGCGGTGCCCCCCTCCACCATATTCCACCTCAGTCATATCGTCGCAGAGTTTAGGCGAAGTCCTGCGCCGGTAGAACATCATCATCGTCACCACGCCGTCGTGCTGACAGAACTCATCCCCGACACTTTGCTGGACCGGAGCCCGGGGATCGTCATCGAGCTGAACGTGTGCTGAACTCGGAGGTGTCGTACGTTCGGTGCTTGGATCGGTCGGATCGTGAAGACGTACGACTACATCAACCGCGTTGTCATAACGCTTCCGCTGACGGTCTATGAGGGTACGTGGACAATACTCTCCCCTCTCATTGCTATGCCATCACCATGATCTTGTGTGTGCGTAGGAAATTTTTTTGAAATTACTATGTTCCCCAACAGTCATACCCAATATAAACTAACAGTAATGCATGCAAATGACAATGTGCTCTCCAGCGGGTGCTTTTTAATAAGAGGGTGATGACTCAACATAAAAGTAAATAGATAGGCCCTTCACAGAGGGAAGCAGGGATTTGTAGAGGTGCCAGAGCTCGATTTTAAAATAGAGATGAATAACATTTTGAGCGGTATACTTTCATTGTCAACGCAACAACTATGAGATCTCGATATCTTCCATGCTACATACATTATAGGCGGTTCCCAAACAGAATGGTAAAGTTTATAATCCCCCACCACCAACAAGCATCAATCCATGCCTTGCTCGAAACAACGAGTGCCTCCAACTAACAACAGCCCTGGGGGAGTTTTTTTAATTATTTTGATTTTCTTTGATCTTTTTTATCATGGGACTGGGAATCCCGTTTACCAGCCATTTTCTCGTGAATGAGGAGCGGAGTCCACTCCTCTTGAGAATAACCCACCTAGCATGGAAGATACAGACAACCCTAGTTGAAACATGAGCTGCTCGAGCATACAAAACAGAATTTTATTTGAAGGTTTGGAGTTTGGCACATACAAATTTACTTGGAACGGCATGTAGATACCGCATATAGGAAGGTATGATGGACTCATATGGAGTAACTTTGGGGTTTAAGGAAATTTGGATGCACAAGCAGTATTCCTACTTAGTACAGGTGAAGGATAGCAAAAGACTGGGGAGCGACCAACTGAGAGAGCGACAACAGTCATGAACATGCATTAAAATTAATTTACACCAGGTGCAAGCATGAGTAGGATATAATCCACCATGAACATAAATATCGTGAAGGCTGTGTTGATTTTGTTTCAACTACATGCGTGAACATGTGCCAAGTCGAGTCACTCAATTCATTCAAAGGAGGATACCATCCCATCATACCACATCACAATCATTTTAATAGCATGTTGGCACGCAAGGTAAACCATTATAAGCTCCTAGCTAATTAAGCATGGTATAAGCAACTATAATCTCTGAATGTCATTGCAAATATATTTACTTCATAATAGGCTGAATCAGGAACGATGAACTCATCATATTTACAAAAACAAGAGAGGTTGAGTTCATACCAGCTTTTCTCATCTCAATCAGTCCATCATATATCGGCATTATTGTCTTTGACTTGCACAACCGAACGGTGTGTATAATAACAATAGTGCACGTGCATTGGACTAAGCTAGAATCTGCAAGCATTCAATTCAAGAGAGAAGACAAAGTAATATGGGCTCTAAGTTAAATCAACAATCATTCATATGAGAGCCAGTAAGCATTTTCAATATGGTCTTCTACTCTTGACCCTCAAAGGAAAGAAAAGAAATAAAACTATTTACATGGGAAAGCTCCCAACAAGTAAAGAAGAACGAGAAATCTTTTTGGGTTTTCATTTTAATTACTACTACAAGCATGGAAATTAAACTAACTATTTTGTTTTTGTTTTTCATAAGGTTTATCAAACACAACAGAATAAAGCTAGAAAAAGGAAATTAAGCTAGCATGGATGATACAATGAAAGAGTATGAGCACCGACAAGTAGAATAGTGTGTGAACATGAATGTAAAGTCGGTGAGAAATATGTACTCCCCCAAGCTTAGGCTTTTGGCCTAAGTTGGTCTAATGCCAAGGATCGCGTCTACTCTCCCTGGTATACTGAGGAGCGTCATTGTACTGCCACTAACTGGCGATCTCCTCCAGATCCCACTGATAAGATGATGGACGATAAGGGTCCAGTGGTGGTTCTGGCTCAGGCTCTGGAGCTGATGTCTGGCCTCGATGCACATACACAACATTTGGCAAGACGAGGTACTGACCTGTAGTTAAATCAAACAAAGAAGGCGCAAGCAGGGTAATAATCTCATTATGTTTCTTATTAAATCTCAGGTTATACAAGAGCATCTTATCATCGTTGTCAACAATAAACTCATGCGCTACCATGCTTCTGTAATCTAAAAAGGTAAGAGGCAACAGTGTCTCCTCTTTCTCATCATGCCTAATAGGTATCTCAAAATGTTTAGCAAGGCGTGCAGCATAGATACCTCCAAAGATGGGGCCCTTTGTACAGTTTAAGCTTAACCATTTAGCAATAACGGCACCCATACTAAAAGTTATATCACCGAATAAGGGATGGAATAGAATAATAATATCAGGAACACTGAGGTTTCCACTATTTCCACGACCAATTAAGCATCGACTAGCAAATATGGCAAAGTAGCGTAAAACAGGAAAATGTATGCTAGTGATCCTCGCATCGGAACCCTTTCTTGGTTCCCCTACGGTAATAGTATCAATAAAACCATCCACATCTTTACGATGTGGTTCATCTAAGCTGCCCTCAAAGGGTATTCTACAAACTGCGCAAAAATTACGTAATGACATTTCCTTAGCCTCATCATATAAATGAAAAGAAACTGAAGGAGGTCAATTCTTAGGATAATAGTAAAAGTTTTGCACGAAAGTATTTGTAAGTAAGAGATACTGTTCGATCCGATTGTGGAGGAAGTCGGTGAGGCCCGCATTTTCAGCCAAAGAATAAAAGTCTTCATAAATCCCGACTGCTCTCAAGAAATTATCACAAGGCCACTCACACGGCTGTACTTCCACTACGCGAGGAAGATTATACTTGGCCTTTTCTTTCTCCTTAGCTTGTTTGTCCTTGGAGCTTTGGCTAGAGGAGCCCCTCAAGAACAATCTCTTCATCTTTTATTATTATTGCTAGGTTGAGCATCAACATGAACATCATTATTAACATTATCACTAGGTTCATGTTCATCACCTGATTGTGTTTCAGCATCGGAAATAGAAATATCATTGGGATTCTCAGGTGTGTCTATAACAGGTTAACTAGAAGCATACAAAGTCCTATCATTTTTCTTTTTCTTCTTTTTAGAAGGACTAGGTGCATCTACATTATTTCTCTGAGAATCCTGCTCGATTCTCTTAGGGTCGCCTTCAGGATACAAAGGTTCCTGAGTCATTTTACCAGTTCTAGTAGCCACTCTAACAGCAAAATCATGTTTATCATTTAATTCATCGAGCAAATCACTTTGAGCTTTAAGTACTTGCTCAGCTTGAGTGGTAACCATAGAAGCATATTTGCTAATGAGTTTAAGTTCACCTTTAACTCTAGCCATATAATCACTCAAGCGTTCTATCTCGAAAGCATTATTCTAACATAAGCATTAAAACTTTCTTGTCTAGCCATAAAATCATCAAATTCATCTAAACATGGGCTATGAAATTTAGTAGAAGGAATTTCAACTTTATCATATCTATAGAGAGAATTTACCTTTACTACCTGTGTCGGGTTATCAAGACAATGTGTTTCTTCAACAGGCGGTATATTAAGACCATGTATTTCTTCAATAGGAGGTAAATTCTTAACATCTTTAGCTTTAATACCTTTTTCTTTCATTGATTTCTTTGCCTCTTGCATATCTTCAGGACTGAGAAATAGAACACCTCTCTTCTTTGGAGTAGGTTTAGGAATAGGCTCAGGAGTTGGCTCAATTGGCTCAGGAATTGCCTCAGGAATAGTCCAATTATTTTCATTAGTCAACATATTATTCAATAACAATTCAGCTTGGTCGACTGTTCTTTCCTTAAAAACACAACCAGCACAACTATCCAAGTGGTCCTTGGAAGCATCAGTTAGTCCATTATAAAAGATATCAAGTATTTCATTTTTCTTAAGAGGATGATCAGGCAAAGCATTAAGTAATCGGAGAAGCCTCCCCCAAGCTTGTGGGAGACTCTCTTCTTCAATTTGCACAAAATTATATATTTCTCGCAAGGCAGCTTGTTTCTTATGAGCAGGGAAATATTTAGCAGAGAAGTAATAAATCATATCTTGGGGACTACGCACACAACCATGATCAAGAGAATTAAACCAAGTTTTAACATCACCCTTTAATGAGAATGGAAATATCTTAAGGATATAATAATAGTGAGACTTCTCATCATTAGTAAACAGGGTGACTATATCATTCAACTTAGTAAGATGTGCCACAACATTTTCAGATTCATAGCCATAAAAAGGATCAGTTTCAACCAAAGTAATTATCTCAGGATCCACAGAGAATTCATAATCCTTATCAGTAACACAGATAGGTGAAGTAGCAAAAGTGGGGTCATGTTTCATTCTAGCATTAAGGGATTGCTGCTTCCATTTACCTAATAACTTCTTAAGATCATATCTATCATTGCAAGCAAAAATAGCTCTAGCAGCTTCTTCATCCATAACATAACCCTCAGGAACAACAGGAAATTCATAATTAGGGGGAGAACCTTTATCATCACTATCATCAATAATTTCATTCTCAATAGTTTCATTCTCTCTAACCCTAGCAAGTTGTTCATCAAGATATTCACCTAATGGCACAGTAGTATCAAGCATAGAAGTAGTTTCATCATAAGTATCATGCATAGCAGAAGTGGCATCATAAATAACATGCGACATATCAGAATTCATAGCAGTAGCGGGTTTAGGTGTCGCAAGCTTACTCATAATATAAGAAGAATCTAGTGCAAAGCTAGATGGCAGTTCCTTACCTCCCCTCGTAGTTGAGGGAAAATCTTAGTTCTTGCATCTTTCAACTTCTTCATAGTGATCAGCAGATATAAATCCCAAGTGACTCAAAGAATAGAGCTATGCACCCCGGCAACAGCGCCATAAATTAGTCTTGATAACCCATAAGTATAGTGGATCGCAACAGCTTTCGAGGGTAGAGTATTCAACCCAAATTTATTGATTTGACACAAGGGGAGCCAAAGAATATTCTCAAGTATTAGCAGTTGAGTTGCCAATTCAACCACACCTGGATAACTTAGTATCTGTAGCAAAGTATTTAGTAGCAAAGTAGTATGATAGTAATGGTAACAGTGGCAAAGGTAAAGATAGCAGTACTGTAGTGATTGTAACAATAGCAACAGAAAAGTAAATAAGCGAAGCACAATATGTGAAAAGCTCGTAGGCATTGGATCAGTGATGGATAATTATGTCGGATGTGATTCCTCATGTAATAGTTATAACATAGGGTGACACAGGACTAGCTCCAATTCATCAATGTAATGTAGGCATGTATTCCGAATATAGTCATATGTGCTTATGGAAAAAACTTGCATGACATCTTTTG
>NC_041393.1:180274772-180284500 GCF_002162155.2 Triticum dicoccoides | reverse complement strand
GGATATTAAGGCCTCCTTTTAATAGAGTACTGGACCAAAGCATTAGCACATAGTGAATATATGAACTCCTCAAACTACGGTCATCACCGAGAAGTATCCTGATTATTGTCACTTCGGGGTTGTCGGATCATAACACATAATAGGTGACTATAGACTTGCAAGATAGGATCAAGAACTCACATATATTCATGAAAACATAATAGGTTCAGATCTGAAATCATGGCACTCAGGCCCTTGTGACAAGCATTAAGCATAGCAAAGTCATAGCAACATCAATCTCAGAACATAGTGGATATTAGGGACCAAACCCTAACAAAACTAACTTGATTACATGGTAAATCTCATCCAACCCATCACTGTCCAGCAAGCCTACGATGGAATTACTCACTCATGGCGGTGAGCATCATGAAATTGGTGATGGAGGATGGTTGATGATGACGACGGCGACGAATCCCCCTCTCCGGAGCCCTGAACGGACTCCAGATCAGCCCTCCCGAGAGAGATTAGGGCTTGGCAGCGGCTACGTGTCGTAAAATGCGATGAAACTTCCTCTCTGATTTTTTTCACCGTGAAACGGAATATATGGAGTTGGAGTTGAGGTCGGTGGAGCATCAGGGGGCCCACGAGACAGGGGGCGCGCCCAGGGGGAGGGGGCGCGCCCCCCACCCTCATGGACAGGGTGTGGGCCCCCTAGCCTTGATCTTTTGCCAGTATTTTTTATATTTTCCAGAAGTTATCTCCGTGGATTTTCAAGTCATTCCGAGAACTTTTGTTTTCTGCACAATAAACAACACCATGGCAGTTCTGCTGGAAACAGTGTCAGTCCAGGTTAGTTTCATTCAAATCATGCAAGTTAGAGTCCAAAACAAGGGCAAAAGTGTTTGGAAAAGTAGATACGTAGGAGATGTATCAGTTACTAGCTGTGTAAATTTTATCCTTGCAACAACTTCAAATATAAACAGGAGATATTCGATTGTCTTTCTGCATATGGAACATTTTAGTTAATTGCTCCCTTTGTTCCATTGCTATTTTGGTACTGCCATACTCAGCGATGATTTGAATGGTGTTACTATAGCATGTTGATTTTTTGATTCTATAACTGTAGTTTTGAAAAAGTGTATTATGGGTTGCCTATCTACATGAAAGCAATATATTTGAAATATTCAAAGTTTCTCAACATTTCTATTTTATTGTAAAATATCCTATTTGATCACTAACCAATATGTAAACTTAGCTTTCATGTTCATATATTTACAAAATTCTTATAATTTTACATTAAAATAGACGGGCGCAGCAACACGCGCCTTCAATGATCTAGTTGGAATATACAAGCCAAGTTATATAATGAAAATTCCCACTAGTATATGAAAGTGACAAAATAGGAGACTCTCTATCATGAAGATCATGGTGATACTTTGAAGCACAAGTGTGGAAAAAGGATAGTAACATTGCCCCTTCTCTCTTTTTTCTCATTTTTTTTATTTGGGCCTTCTCTTTTTTTATGGCCTCTTTTTTTCGTCCGGAGTCTCATCCCGACTTGTGGGGGAACCATAGTCTCCATCATCCTTTCCTCACATGGAACAATGCTCTAATAATAAAGATCATCACACTTCTATTTACTTACAACTCAAGAATTACCACTCAATGCTTAGAACAAAATATGATTCTATGTGAATGCCTCCGGCGGTAGACCGGGATGTGCAATGATTCAAGAGTGACATGTATGAAAGAATTATGAACGGTGGCTTTGCCACAAATATGATGTCAACTACATGATCATGCAAAGCAATATGACAATGATGGAGCGTGTCATAATAAATGGAACAGTGGAAAGTTGCATTCTAATATATCTCGGAATGGCTATGAAAATGCCATAATAGATAGGTATGGTGGCTGTTTTGAGGAAGGTATATGGTGGGTGTATGGTACCGGCGAAAGTTGCGCGATACTAGAGAGACTAGCAATGGTGGAAGGGTGAGAGTGCGTATAATCCATGGACTCAACATTAGTCATAAAGAACTCACATACTTATTGCAAAAATCCATTAGTTACCGAAACGACGTACTACATGCATGCTCCTAGGGGGATAGCCAAAGACGAAAGAGGTGTGTACCATACATGCATGCTACGGGAATTACAAACTTTAACACAAGTATCTCTCAAATTCACAACTACTCCACTAGCATGACTCTAATATCACCATCTTCATATCTCAAAACAATCATAAAGAATCAAACTTGTCATAGTATTCGATGCACTTTATATGAAAGTTTTTATTATACCCATCTTGGATGCCTATCATATTAGGACTAAATTTATAACCAAAGAAAATTACCATGCTGTTCTAATAGATTCTCAAAATAATATAAGTGAAGCATGAGAGTTCAACAATTTCTATAAAATAAAGCCACCGCCATGCTCTAAAAGGATATAAGTGAAGTACTAGAGCAATATTGCCTAGCTCAAAAGATATAAGTGAAGCACATAGAGTATTCTAATAAATCATGATTCATGCGTGTCTCTCCCAAAAGATGTGTACAACAAGGATGATTGTGGTAAACTAAAAAACAAAGACTCAAATCATACAAGGTGCTCCAAGCAAAACACATATCATGTGGTGAATAAAAATACAACCTTAAGTAAAGTTACCGATAGACGAAGACGAAAGAGGGGATGCCTTCCGGGGCATCCCAAGCTTAGGCTTTTGGTTGTCCTTGAATATTACCTTGGGGTGCCCTAGGCATCCCCAAGCTTAGGATCTTGCCACTCCTTATTACATAGTCCATCAAATCCTTACCCAAAACTTGAAAACTTCACAACACAAAACTCAACAGAAAATCTCATGAGCTGCGTTAGTATAAGAAAATAAACCACTACTTTAAGGTACTATTTCAACTCATTCTTTATTTATGGTGTAATATATACTTTATTCCAACTTTTCCATGGTACATACCCCTCGATACTACCCATAGATTCATCAAAATAAGTAAACAACACGCGAAAAACAGAATATGTCAAAAACAGAACTGTCTGTAGTAATCTGTAACTCCCGAATACTTCTGTAACTCCAAAAATCCAGCCAAATTAGGAAACCCTGAGAAATTTGTGTACAAATACAGAGCAAAAAGAATCAGATCCAAATCACGTTTCTGTGAAATTTTAAAATTATTTTCCTGAGCGCAGAAGTTTCTGATTTTCAGCCAGATCAACACAATTATCACCGTAAGCTATCCTAAAGGTTTAACTTGGCACAAATACTAATTAAAACATAAAACCATATCTAACCAGAGGCTAGATGAATAATTTCTTACTAAACAGGAACAAAAAGCAAGAAAGAAAAATAAAATTGGGTTGCCTCCCAACAAGCGCTATTGTTTAACACCCTTAGCTAGGCATTGATAATTTTAATGATGCTCACATGAAAGATAACAATTAAAGCACAAAGAGAGCATCATTAAACATGTGACAACTATTTTAAGTCTAACATGCTACATATGCATAGGAATTTTATAAGCAAACAAATTATCAAGACAAGCAAAAACCACCATATGCAAGGAAGAAGAAAGAAACAATAGCAATCTCAACATGAAGAGAGGTAATTTACTAACATGAAAATTTCTACAACCATATTTTCCTCTCTCATAATAATTACATGTAGGATCATAAGAAAATTCAACAAAATAACTATCACATAACATATTCTCAACATGATCCACATGCATGCAAAGTTGACACTCTTCCAAAATAGTGGGATTAACATTAACTAAAGTCATGACCTCTTCAAACCCACTTTTATGAAAAAAATCATAAGATTGAACATTATCCAAATATGTGGGATCTAAAGTTGACACTCTTCCAAACCCACTTTCAATATTATTGCAAACATTATTATCAATCTCATATTCATCATGGGGCTTAAATAAATTTTCAAGATCGTAAGAAAAATCACCCCAATCATGATCATTGCAACAAGTAGTATACACAGCAAAACTAGCATCCCCAAGCTTAGAGTTTTGCATAATATTAGCACAATTGACATTAACAGAATTTGTAATAACATCATTGCAATTGTGCTTTTTGTTCAAGAAGCTATCGTGAATCTCTTCATAAATTTCTTCATCACGATTTTCAGATTCATGAATTTCAAGCAAAAGTTCATAAAGATAATCTAGTGCACACAACTCACTAGCAATTGGTTCAACATAATTGGATCACTTAAAAAGATTGGCAAGTGGATGAGGATCCATAAACTTTTAGCAAGCGAAGATTGAAGCAAGGCACATGGTAACACAAGCGAAGAAAAGATCGAACGGAAGAAGGGCAAAGAAAAGGCAAATCTTTTCGAAAATCGTTTTAAAGGTGGGGGAGAGGAAAACAAGAGGCGAATGTCGAATAATGTAATGCAAGAGAGGAGAGTTTATGATGGGTACTTGGTATGGCTTGACTTCGCGTAGATCTCCCCGGCAACGGCGCCAAAAATTCTTCCTGCAACCTCTTGAGCTTGCGTTGGTTTTCCCCTTGAAGAGGAAAGGGTGATGCCACAAAGTAGAGTAAGTATTCCCCTCAGTTTGAGAACCAAGGTATAAATCCAGTAGGAGACAACGCACAAGTCACCGAATACCTGCACAAACAATCAACAACTTGCACCCAACGCGATAAAGGGGTTGTCAATCCCTTCATGGTTACTTGCAAAAGTGAGATCTGATAGAGATAGATAAATGGTAAAGTAAATATTTTTGGTATTTTTGGTTTATAGATCGGAAAGTAAAAGATTGCAAAATAGTAGATCGGAAACTAGTATGATGTAAAAGAGATTCAATATGACGGAAAAGAGACTCGGGGGCCATAGGTTTCACTAGTGGCTTCTCTCAAGATAGAAAATAATACGGTTGGTGAACAAATTACTGCCGAGCAATTGATAGAAGAGCGCAAAGTTATGACGATATCTAAGGCAATGATCATGAACATAGGCATCACGTCTATGTCAAGTAGACCAAAACGATTCTGCATCTACTACTATTACTCCACACATCGACCGCTATCCAGCATGCATCTAGAGTATTAAGTTCATAAAGAATGGATTAACGCATTAAGTAAGATGACATGATGTACATGAATTAACTCAAGCAATATGATGAAAACCCCATCTTTTTATCCTCGATGGCAAAAATACAATGCGTGCCTTGCTGCCCCTAGTGTCACTAGGAAAGGACACCGCAAGATTGAACCCAAAGCTAAGCACTTCTCCCATTGCAAGAAAAACCAATCTAGTAGACCAAACTAAACCAATAATTCGAGGAGACTTGCAAAGATATCAAATCATGCATATGAGAATTCAGAGAAGAACCAAATAATATTCATAGATAATCTGGTCATAAATCCACAATTCATCAGATCTCGGCAAACACACCGCAAAAGAATGTTACATCGATAGATCTCCAAGAACATCGAGGAGAACATGGTATTGATAATCAAAGAGAGAGAAGAAGCCATCTAGCTACTAGCTATGGACCCGTAGGTCTGTGTAAACTACTCATGCTTCATCAGAAGGGTAATGGTGCTGATGTAGAAGCCCTCCATGATCGAATCCCCCTCCGGCAGGATGCCGAAAAAGGTCCCTAGATGGGATCTCATGGGTACAGAAGGTTGCGACGGGGGAAAAGTGGTTTCGTGGCTCCCCTGGATGTTTTCAGGGTATAAGAGTATATATAGGTGAAGGAACTAGGTCAGGAGACCCGCGAGGGGCCCATGAGGTAGGGGCGCACCCTCCACCCTCGTGGCTGCCTCGTTGCGTCTCCGACTTTATCTCCAAGTCTCGTGGTTTGCTTCTGGTCCAAGAAAGATCATCGCAAAAGTTTCATTCCGTTTGGACTCCGTTTGGTATTCCTTTTCTACGAAACTCTAAAATAGGTAAAAAACAAAAACTGGCACTGGGCTCTCGGTTAATAGGTTAGTCCCCAAAATAATATAAAATAGCATATAAATGCCTATTAAACATGCAAAACAGATAATATAATAGCATGGAACAATAAAAAATTATAGATACATTGGAGACGTATCATACATCAACCGCGTTGTCAAATGCTTCTGCTTACGGTCTACGAGGGTACGTAGACACACTCTCCCCCTCATTGTTATGCATCTCCTAGATAGATCTTGCGTGAGCGTAGGAATTTTTTGAAATTGCATGCTACGTTATCCAACAAAGGAAAACTAAAAATTCCTTTGTCGTGTATCCTCGAATGATGCATGCCCAGCCCAATAGGTACATCACCCTCAGTGCATCTCCGTATCTACTAAACAATTCCATCTAAGGGTGAACACACAAGCCGATAATTTTGAAATTGAACCGCAAATACCTATCAATTTTTTCTCTAAAAATACCCATCCAAAGTAAATACATCCAAACATATAAAAGGCGGTTAATCTGGCGGTAAAGGAGGGTATTATTCCAAAAAAGGTGCATACAACCAAACTATTACTAAGGATTTTATATTTGGACCAGAAGCAAGCAAGAGGTGCACTACTTAAACCCCAACCTACTAGTTTTGAACGTTTCGTAATCTGATATAGAAACAATGCAAGGGTGATCAACCAACTTTAGTCATACTTTTCCTTTGGATTTCCCTTGTTTTTGAGTGGTATTTCTTTCTCTATCCTTGTTTCTATTTCTATTGCATTCTATCTCATCGTAACACATTCTTTTCAATGACTCCACTTCGACAAAAAGCAAGAGCATACCTGAGTTCAATAGCTTTACATCGCTACCCTGATAATGATTTTTCTACCCCTTAGGAAAGTTGTTATACCCATGGGTATGGGATTTCCCTTTTTTAGGGGGGACAAGAGCAATGTGACGAGCAAACATAACGTACTTTCCCTCTATAAGACAGAGGTTCTAAGAGAAGAAGCTAAGGATCAGTACATTAGTTATTTCAGGCATGAACTAGAAAAATTCAAGAGAGAACTCCTTCAATCAAGAAAGAAGAAGAACAACTTTTGGTTTGACTAACAACCTGGTTGTGTGGTTATTCTAGTTGCAGATAGACTTGGGTAGGCCAAGATAGTCATATCAGTGCAAATTTCCTTTTTTATTGAAGATATTTAATTTAATGCTTTGAAAAATTAAAGCATGATTCCCCATAGAGATATGTAGATAAGAGGAATCTTTGGATAATAATGTTGTTCCAACCTAAAGTTTACCTATACAAGGATCTAGCATAAAAGCCATAATACTTTATTATGCCACTAAAAGGAAGGAGGGTACCGATTTAAGAGTCGTTCACTATTGTGATTAAAAAAGTAGTTGATAATACTTAGGCAAATACTCCCTCCGTGCGGAAATATTTGTCACAGAAATGGATAAAAATGGATGGATCTAGAACTAAAATACATGCAGATACATTCATTTCTTCGACAATATTTTCGGATAGAGGGAATACAATAGAAATGATATGCAAAAAAAGTTTCATTGAATTTGGATCTATAGGAAAAAAGTTACGAGTGTTTGAAAGTGTATGGGATTTTCCGCAAAAATAGTAGCAGTCGACGGGAACATGTCACGTGGCACCACCTAGACGGCTGATCGACATTCAAATGCGAGCTGTTGGATCTGGGATCAACGACTCCTGTTGCTTACCAACTCGGGGTTTAAGTGTGTTCTATCAGGCCGTCAGTTCTGGATCGAAAGGTCCTGGATGTACTAAGTTGTTTCAAATCATTAGAATTGTGTCATCTGCATATTACAAGATGGCATACCATGGCCGTCTTTCAAAGAGTTGAGTAGCTAGGTAACAAAGTAGGCCATGGTCTAAAGCCCTCTTAATGAAAATCGATAGAGCAACGACAACCAAGTTGAGCATCAAGGGTGACATGGGGTCTCCATGCCTAAGTCCCTAGCGAGAGTTAAAACAAAGCAATATTTCATTGTTAACCTTAAACCCAAATAGTTACAATTTTCATGACCTAGTCATTTCACTTTTCACATAACCCCTTCATTTCAAAGGCTTGTAGGAGAAAGGCCATTTGACGTTGTCAAAGACTTTCTGACAAACAATCTTGAAAAGAACTTGTGAGATTTTTCTGTCTGTGCATATTATTAAGGATCCTGCGCTACGTGACAGAAAATGCTAAGAAAGATGGAATAGCGCAAGTGACCCTAAAATTAACTTTCAATCAATTTGCTGCGTCATGTTTGTGATTTTCTGTTTGTTTCTTTCTCAACCCAGAGGTTCTTTCCTTCCTTCATCCTTGCGAACTAGACATAAAGTCGAGTAAAACTCATCTATAATCTTTATAGTGGTTGAACTAAGAAAATGCTCTAGTGCGATTCCTATTTGTGCAGACTTGGATTTTTTTTTTGTTAAGGCGTTTTAAAAGGTTTTTTAATGGACCGCAATATTTAGGAACGTTCCCTGGGAGCGTTTACCCGATTGCCACGTAGTGCAAAAAAATGCCAGCGATTTAAAAAATAATAATTGTGACCTGCATGATCTTGATCCAATGGCTGTGAGAGAACGTTTCCTGGGGACTCCTAAAGAGAGAACGTTCCTGAGTTATCACTTGAAAAAGAAATAGGCCACGTACAGCCCTAATCTCGCTTCTGCCTCGTATTTCGATGACATGGCACGGTATTCTTGCTAGCTCCGCGTGATGAAGGCGGACGGTCGGTCCACGACGGTCGGTCGGTCGCCACGGTCGTTTTGCGATTGGCCCCTCAGTTCCCCAAACGCTCTCCGCATCTTTCTTTTGATCCCCACATTCCCAACAAGCAAAAGCAACTCGATCTGCAAGACAGCAGCATCTGAAGAAGCAAAGCATCCGATCCAACCTCCTCCCTGCGTCCCATGGATGAGTAAGTCTTCTGTACCTGGCGCACTCTCGGATTCACCTCCTCGAATCCGAACAAGATGTTCTTGCATTGGTTGCACCGACCAAGAACTCCATTTTTTTTGGAAGGGAAGCGCCCGAAGATGCTGTTTTCCTTTTGCTTCTGATTGCCCCAGATCTGACGAGCGCGGCAACGGCGGCGGCCATCACCACGGCTACGAGTGGAAGCTCCCGGCGGCGCTGTCGGCGAACACGACGAGCGTGCACGTGACGGCGCTGGACGGGGTGGTCAACGTGAACTCGCTCTTCACGGTGGCCGTCTTCGTGGGCCTCTCCCTCGCGAGCCCCGGCGAGCTCCGCAGCCTTGCCGGAGACCCGTCCTGCGACGCCGGGCCCGACGTGGCGCGGTCCCTGCTGGTCCTCGAGGTGGTCGCCTTCTCCTCCTTCCTCTTCTCCAGCCTCGTCGCGCAGGGCCTCAAGCTCGCGATCAACCTCATCAACTCCAAGGATCCTGACGACACGCACGCCCACATCGACGCCCGCCTGCTCCGGCTCGGGATGCTGGCCTCCGCCGTGGGCTCCGTCGTCGGCTGCGTCTTCTTGATGGCGTCCATGGTGATGGTCGTGCAGATCCGGCTCGGCACCCTGGGATGCGCCAGCAACCGGGCCGCTGCCAAGGCCGCCGCGGGGCTCGTCGGGCTCGTCTCCACCGCCCTCGTCGTGTACATCAGCACCGTCTTCTACACTTTCACTCACTGATTGACAGATTACTGCTGCTGATACATCAGGTTCCATGGATCTTGCTTGCCAGTTGCCACTGTCTCGTTTTTGTTTTTTAGCTTTTAGTGGAGTGCCGAGGTGTTTTAGCTGTCTATGTACAATGTATTGTTGCATCACCG
>NC_041393.1:180206366-180274275 GCF_002162155.2 Triticum dicoccoides | reverse complement strand
ATTTTTAAAATTTTATTTTTTGAGAAAACCATTTAAATAACTTTGGGCGATAAAGTTGGCCACTTTTCACAAGAAGTTCCTAAAGCTAACATTTTGGGGAAAATGGGATCTTTTGCCCCACTTTACTTCCCACTTAGATAATTTGCCCCTCCTGAGAGGCTGTCGGGTGGGGCCGGGGCCACTGGTCATTGAGATAACCCTGGGGCACAAGAGAGAGAAAAAACAAAATTGTTGACACAAGATTTTGGCTTGTGTTCCGTTTACAATAGGCGCATGTGGCGCGAAAAGATGCCCGTACGGACGTTCTTTGGACACACGTACAACTTTTAGCGCTAATGACGTCGCTTTATTCTTAACACTCCTCCTTGTACAAAGCTGCTTTTCTATGTCTTGCATCCTTGTATAACTTTGAGAATATTGCTCTTAATCACAAGCGTATATGATCTTGAATAACTTCTTAAAAAACCCTGTGGAAAAAATATAAGGAGAATAGAACTTGATATGTTGTTAAAACTTCATTAAAATCCAGTAGGAAAAATAAGGAGAAAATGTTACAACATATGTTATCGTCTCTTTGATGACTTATATGAGAAAACCTTGAGGATAAAACTCATTGGTAAGTTTAAAGGACAATTAATATGTCTTGTATACACTCATTAAACAACTTTGGGCGATAAAGTTGGCCACTTTTCACAAGAAGTTCCTAAAGCTAACATTTTGGGGAAAATGGGATCTTTTGCCCCACTTTACTTCCCACTTAGATAATTTGCCCCTCCTGAGAGGCTGCCGGATGGGGCCGGGGCCACTGGTCATTAAGACAACCCTGGGGCACAAAGAGAGAAAAAACAAAATTGTTGACACAAGATTTTGGCTTGTGTTAGGATTTGTGAGAAAACTAGTCTTTATTGATTCTGGGGAAAGCCCTATTTATACAAGGATTTGGGGCGTCTCCGAACAAGCGTCCGTTTACAATAGGCGCCTGTGGCGCGAAAAGATGCCAGTACGGACGTTCTTTGGACACATGTACGACTTTTAGCGCTAATGACGTCGCTTTATTCTTAACACTCCTCCTTGTACAAAGCTGCTTTTTCTATGTCTTGCATCCTTGTATAACTTTGAGAATATTGCTCTTAATCACAAGCGTATATGATCTTGAATAACTCCTTCAAAAACCCTGTGGAAAAAATATAAGGGGAATAGAACTTGATATGTTGTTAAAACTCCATTAAAATCCAGTAGGAAAAATAAGGAGAAAGTGTTACAACATATGTTATCGTCTCTTTGATGACTTATATGAGAAAACCTTGAGGATAAAACTCATTGGTAAGTTTAGAGGACAATTAATATGTCTTAAAATCCAGTAGGAAAAATAAGGAGAAAGTGTTACAACATATGTTATCGTCTCTTTGATGACTTATATGAGAAAACCTTGAGGATAAAACTCATTGGTAAGTTTACAGGACAATTAATATGTCTTGTATACACTCATTAAACAACTTTGGGCGATAAAGTTGGCCACTTTTCACAAGAAGTTCCTAAAGCTAACATTTTGGGGAAAATGGGATCTTTTGCCCCACTTTACTTCTCACTTAGATAATTTGCCCCTCCTGAGAGGCTGCCGGGTGGGGCCGGGGCCACTGGTCATTGAGACAACCCTGGGGCACAAGAGAGAGAAAAAACAAAATTGTTGACACAAGATTTTGGCTTGTGTTAGGATTTGTGAGAAAACTTGTCTTTATTGATTTTGGGGAAAGCCCTATTTATACAAGGATTTGGGGCGCCTCCGGACAGGCGTCCGTTTACAATAGGCGCCTGTGGCGCGAAAAGATGCTCGTACGGACACGTAGGACTTTTAGCGCTAATGACGTCGCTTTATTCTTAACACTCCTCCTTGTACAAAGCTGCTTTTTCTATGTCTTGCATCCTTGTATAACTTTGAGAATATTGCTCTTAATCACAAGCGTATATGATCTTGAATAACTCCTTCAAAAACCCTCTGGAAAAAATATAAAGAGAATAGAACTTGATATGTTGTTAAACTCCATTAAAATCCAGTAGGAAAAATAAGGAGAAAATGTTACAACATATGTTATCGTCTCTTTGATGACTTATATGAGAAAACCTTGAGGATAAAACTCATTGATAAGTTTAGAGGACAATTAATATGTCTTGTATACACTCATTAAACAACTTTGGGCGATAAAGTTGGCCACTTTTCACAAGAAGTTCCTAAAGCTAACATTTTGGGGAAAATGAGATCTTTTGCCCCACTTTACTTCTCACTTAGATAATTTGCCCCTCCTGAGAGGCTGCCGGGTGGGGCCGGGGCCACTGGTCATTGAGACAACCCTGGGGCACAAGAGAGAGAAAAACAAAATTGTTGACACAAGATTTTGGCTTGTGTTAGGATTTGTGAGAAAACTTGTCTTTATTGATTCTGGGGAAAGCCCTATTTATACAAGGATTTGGGGCGCCTCCGGACAGGCGTCCGTTTACAATAGGCGCCTGTGGCGCGAAAAGATGCCCGTACGGACGTTCTTTGGACACACGTACGACTTTTAGCGCTAATGACGTCGCTTTATTCTTAACACTCCTCCTTGTACAAAGCTGCTTTTTCTATGTCTTGCATCCTTGTATAATTTTGAGAATATTGCTCTTAATCACAAGCGTATATGATCTTGAATAACTCCTTCAAAAACCCTGTGGAAAAAATATAAGGAGAATAGAACTTGATATGTTGTTAAAACTCCATTAAAATCCAGTAGGAAAAATAAGGAGAAAATGTTACAACATATGTTATCGTCTCTTTGATGACTTATATGAGAAAACCTTGAGGATAAAACTCATTGGTAAGTTTAGACGACAATTAATATGTCTTGTATATACTCATTAAAAAACCCGATGGGGAAAAATAGGATGTATGTCATATATTCTTATGTTGATATTACCTCATTAAAAACCTTGATGAGAACCATGAGAGTAAATTCATAAAGGGAAAGAGTGCAATATAATGTTTGAACAGGTTATGGTTCAGAGAGACTCTCCCCTTGATCTTTGCAAATCTCGAAGTCGTCGCATACCAATCCCATGAACATATTTTTCAAATGTTGAAGCTGGGAGTGACTTTGTGAATAGATCAGCTAGATTATCGCATGATTTGACTTGCAAAATGTTTATCTTCCCTTTCTTTTGTAATTGATGGGGAAAAATAATTTAGGAGAAATATGCTTAGTGATATTGCTCTTTATGTAACCTGTTTGCATTTGGACAACACAAGCTGCATTATCTTCGTAGATAATGGTTGGGGATTTGATAGAACCTTTACCACATGATTTTTGTATGTGGTTTATCATTCTGCGAAGCCATACACATTCACGTGTTGCCTCAAATAAAGAGATTATTTCAGAATGATTGGTGGATGTAGCCACTAGAGTCTGTTTGGAAGACTTCCATGATATGGCTGTCCCACCATGTAGGATCACAAAACCGGTTTGTGATCTGGCATTGTGGGGGTCAGATAAGTAGCCAGCATCAGCATACCCGATCATATCAATGTCCAAATTTCTCTGAAATTGAAAGAATAGGTCAAGATCCTTTGTGCCTTGGAGATATCGGAAGATATTCTTAACTCCCGTACAATGGCGTTTAGTAGGAGCTGCGCTATGTCTAGCTAGTAAATTGACTGCAAATGCAATGTCAGGCCTCGTGCAATTTGCAAGATACATGAGCGCTCCAACAGCACTGAGATATGAAACTTCAGGTCCTAATATCTCTTCTCCATTGTCCATTGGTCTAAATTGATCTTTCTCTACGTCTAGAGATCGAACTACCATAGGAGTTTTGGATGGATAGGATTTGTCCATATTGAATTTCTCCAATATTTTCTGGATATAGGCGGTTTGATGAACCAAAATACCCAAGGGAAGGTGCTCAAGTTGTAATCCTAAGCAAAATTTGGTTTTACCCAAATCCTTCATCTCAAATTCCGTCTTTAGGTGATTGCATGCTTCATCAATATCTTGTGTGGTTCCAATGATGTTCAAATCATCAACATACACAGAAATAATACAAAATCCAGTTGCGGACTTTTTTATGAAAACACATGGGCAATCATCATTATTGGAGTATCCTTTTTTCAAAAGGAACTCATTGAGTCGGTTGTACCACATGCGACCCGACTGTTTTAAGCCGTATAAAGACTTATTTAGTTTTACACAATATGCGTTGCGTTTTGCGTTTGGATTCGGGATTGAGACTCCATCAGGAACCTTCATGTATATGTCCGAATCAAGTGAACCGTAAAGGTAAGCGGTCACTACGTCCATCAACTGCATAGACAGACGATTTTCCAGTGCCAAATATATAAGATATCGGAAAGTGGTTGCACTCATTACTGGAGAATATGTTTCATTGAAATCAATGCCGGGTTTCTGCGTGAAACCTTGGGCTACAAGCCTTGCTTTATATCTCACCACCTCGTTGTTCTCATTTCTTTTACAATCAAAAACCCATTTGAATCCCACGGAGAAAACCCATTTGAAACCCATTTATTGAGCGAGGCTAATTCTGCTTGGATTGCATCCTTCCATTTAGGCCAGTCGGGACGTTTCTTGCACTCTGCCATGGTCTTGGGATCATGATCAGTGAGAAGGGTATCTGCAATCTTTTCAGCAAAATATATGTCGACAGTCGTAGTCTTACGGTCAAATGATTCTCCAGAATCAACATAGTTGATGGAAATTTCCTGCACCCCTAGTGACTCTTCGTGATTTCCCAATACGATTGAGTCTGGGTGTTCCGATGTCCCAGTCAGTTTGTGCACAACTGAGATGGGTTGTGGAGGTTGTTCTCTCACTGGGTGTATATTACCCATTTGTTGATTATCAACGCTAGATTTTTTTACATTTACTGGTTCAGAGGGTTTCTTTCTCTGTTTCCTTTGTTGCTTGTGAGGAGCTGAATCCTGTTCTGTGGCCGTACATCTCCCCCTCTTCCTTGGAACAGGGGGTTGAGTAGTTTTTGTTGGTACCTCCACTCTTTCGGGCACATTTTTAGCAGGATTGCAGGATTTGGTAACACCTTTATAGTCAGTAAATGAATCTGGCAGGTTATTTGCAATGTATTGCAAATTAATTATTTTCCGAACTTTAAGTTCAGTTTCTTGAGTACGTGGATCAGAGGAGGAAATGCCTTGGGCATTCTAATCGATTTCCGGGCATTCTTTTTGTTACTTGATGTCTCCCCCTAATGCCGGGAAATGGTCCTCATTGAAGATGAAGTCAGCATGACGGGTTGTGAACAGATCCCCTGTGAGGGGTTCAAGGTACTTGATTATCGACGGTGATTTTTACCCCACATAGATCCCCAATTTTCTGTGTGGGCCCATGGATGTACGTTGCGGTGGTGAGATTGGCACATATGTGGCACATCCGAATTTACGTAGATGGGAAATATTTGGTAGGTTTCCACGTACTAATTGTAGAGGGAAAGTGATGTGATATGCAGTTGGTCGCAATTGGATTAAGTCAGCAGCGTGTAAAACTGCGTGACCCCAACAAGAACTTGGTAAATTGCAATTCATTAGTAAGGGTCGTGCAATGAGCTTAATTCTCTTAATTAGAGATTCTGCCAATCCATTTTGAGTGTGGACATATGGGACTGAGTGCTAAACTTCGATGCCTAATGCCATGCAATAATCATTGAAAGCATGTGAAGAGAATTCAGCATCGTTGTCCATTCGATTCTCAGAATAATGAGCTTGCAATTTGATAACTTGTCTCATTATTTTGGCAAATGAATGGTTTCGTGTAGATAGTAAACACACGTGAGACCATCGTGTAGACGCATCTATTAGAACCATGAAATACCTAAAAGGTCCACACAATGGTTGGATCGGACCATAAATATCGCCTAGAATTCGTTCAAGGAATTTTAGTGGTTCTGCTTGAATTTTAAGATATGAGGGTCTTAAAATGAGTTTCCCAGTAGGACATGCAGTGCACATAAAATCTGAAGATTGTGGGAATTTAGCTTCATTTAAGTCATGACCATTGGAATTGCAAATAATTTTCCTCATCATTCCTATACCAGGATGACCAAGGCGATCATGCCAAGTTTGGAATGCATTTACATTCTAAAAAAAATACCTTATACGCAACATGCTCTACGGGTTTTATGTACGTGTAGTACAATCCATATGATAAAGAGGGAATTTTCTCAAATATATGTTTGCCATATCCGTTGTCTTTGGTAAAGAGGAGATATTCCTCTTTGTTATCTTCATAAGTTTCAACGTGGAAATCATTTTTGCGGATATCTATAACCTATGAGGGTACGAGTTGAATCGGGATACAATAAAGCATCCTCAATTACAATTTGTGTACCCATAGGGAGGGTAAATATGGCACGTCCTTTGCCAACAATTACCGCATCGCGTCCCGCGATTGTTAAAATATCTCCATTCAATTTTGTAAGAGTTTGGAAATACTTTATTTCCCTAAGTATAGAGTTTGTGGTGCCACTGTCCACAAGGCACATTTCCTCCCCCATTGGATTGACTCCCGTAGAAATCTATATATTAAAATGTGGAATTTTCAGTTTAATGAAAACCACTTTATTGGATATATAGAATACATGCAAATTTTATTGATATCAAAGTGCTGATACAATATATATATTGTGTTTTTACAATATAGAACGATGACAACAACAATAATAATATGTTTTTATTACAACAATCCGATGGATGTAAACAAATAAAATATCTAGATGGAGTCAATTGACTAGTCAAAGTCCCCGAACATGTCGGCGGCATATTCGGTCATCATATTCTCCGTGCCCATGGAGTCCTGCGATCGATGGAATTCCTTGTTGTTACTTGGTGCTCCTTGAACATCTTGCGAACAACCAGCTTCCTTGTTGTCATCAGGTTGAAGATTGAAGTGAGCTTCATATCTTTCTCCTTGGGCAGGTCTGTTACGTCCCATGGATTGTAGGTAGAGGTTTACCAGATGTCTTGGGGTGCGGCATTTTTTGGTGACATGCTTGTAGCATCCACATTTCTGGCAGAGTTTACTTTTATCAAACTTATTATTTGTTATGCCCTTCCCCTTGTCTGAATTTTGT
Organism: Triticum dicoccoides; assembly: GCF_002162155.2. NCBI lineage: Eukaryota > Viridiplantae > Streptophyta > Magnoliopsida > Poales > Poaceae > Triticum > Triticum dicoccoides. The sequence continues at coordinate 180,267,150 of NC_041393.1, read as the reverse complement.
GGCTTGTTCTTCTTGTTGTGGTTGCTCTTACCCTTAAAGTTCTTGTTTTGGCCTTTGGAAAAACCATTGAACTTGGTGTTTTTCTGAAAATTTGCATGTACTTCAGGCAGAGGAGCGGCCCCAACTGGACGTTGATTACTATTCTTTTGCAGAAGTTCATCGTGTTTCTCAGCCCGGAGGAGCACATGTATAAGTTCAGAGTAAACTGTATAATTGCGGGCACGATATTGTTGTTGTAGGATCCTGTCAGCCGGGAGCACAGTGGATAGAGTCTTTTCTATCTTATCTGCTTTTGTAGGCTCCTTCTCGCAAAACCGCAACTTTGAACAAATTTTATGAACCTCATGATTATAAGCTCCGATCGATTTGAAATCTTGGAGTCTTAAATGGGTCCACTCATGACTAGCTTCAGGAAGTATAACTGCCTTTTGCTGTTCATATCTAGTCTTAAGTGATTGCCACATATTGCTTGGAGATTCATCCATCAAATATTCAGATTTTAGATCTGGATGGATATGGTGCCTTATTATGTATAAAGCAGCATATTGTTGCTGCTCGGTTATTGTGCAATTCCCTCTTGGGGAGGGTCTGTAGGAGGTATGAGTGCAGCTGCAATTCCACGAGATGAAAGACTGATTTTAACATCCATAGGCCATGTAGGATAGTTGTGTCCGTCGAGCGCAAGCTCTTCAAATTCTTTGACGGTCATTTTGTCCTACAAGATTGTGAACCAAATATTTGATTAATTTACTTGTATGTAAATTTGTAATAAATTTTGCAATTGTTATAAATTCAAGTAAAGACCTGAACTTTTTTTTGCATATTAATTCTATTCGAATTAAGTCTACTTCGTGCTACATAGGCATTTTTTTGGACTTAATTGATGGCGAATTAATATTTGAGTTGCAAAAATAAATGATTTTCAATTGCAAAATAATATTATTGTACCATTTGTACATGTTATAGGGATCGCGAATTGCAAACACATTGAACATATAATGATTTATAGACATAATATGGTATAAACATCAAGACACAATTTAATTGAGTACAATATATAATCACACCGAGATACAAGGTCTAAAACATGACAAGTACTTAATTACAACACTAATAGTTGAACCTATATGCGAATTCCCAAATTTACGGGGCTAAAACATGACAAGCACTAAATTAGTACTAGTAGTTGGACTAATGCACGAAATTCCAATAATATGAGGATTTTTCTGCAATCCAGCCTATCACCCGCTGGTTTTTTTTTCTTGCTGGTCTTTGCAACATGGGCCATAGCCCACGAGGCCTTTCGGCCCAGGCCCATGGCGGCGCCGCCGAAGGAGCGGATAAGGGGAACTAGGAGGTGGGGCGGTTGGGGTCAATTCCCCCCATTCCAACCGCCACCTCCACAGGATCCCGTCGTCCGCCGCCGATGGCGCCCAGCGCCGGCGATCTTCAGGAGGAGGACGGCCCCCCACAGCATAGTCGGGGAGGTGGAGGCCTGCAGGGGCCCAGGAGTCGGAGCGAAGGCCAGTCTGGTGCTGCTCCAGCACCGCCGCGAAATGGTGAAGGATCCGGCGAGCCGCCGGTGGAGGCGTTCGCGGGCTTGCCGGGGGTGGAGGCGGTGGAGATGATTGGGTCGTGGAAGACGACACCGCGTCCTCGATCTTCACGTCAGTGGCAGTGTTGAGGTCGGGGATGGTGGCGCCGGGTTCGTCGGTCTCCGCCGGCGTGGCTGGCTCCTGCTTCACAACAGAGTTGAGCCACTGCTCCTCCTCTTCATTCGGCGTCACCTCCTGAGGGAGTCCTGGATTAGGGGATCCTCGGACAGCCGGACTATATACTTTGGCCAGACTATTGGACTATGAAGATACAAGATTGAAGACTTTGTCCCGTGTCCGGGTGGGACTCTCCTTTGCGTGGAAGGCAAGCTTGGGAAATCCGGATGTGTAGACCTTCTTCTTTGTAACCGACTCTGTGTAACCCAAACCCCTCCAGTGTCTATATAAACCGGAGGGTTTAGTCTGTGGGACAAGAACAACAATCATTCCATAGGCTAGCTTCTAGCGTTAGCCTTTATGATCTCGTGGTAGATCAACTCTTGTAATACTCATATCATCAAGATCAATCAAGCAGGAAGTAGGGTATTACCTCCATCGAGACGACCCGAACCTGGGTAAACATTGTGTCCCCCGCCTCCTGTTACCATTAGCCTTAGACGCACAGTTCGGGACCCCCTACCCGAGATCCGCCGATTTTGACACCGACATTGGTGCTTTCATTGAGAGTTCCAGTGTGTCGTCACGATAAGGCTTGATGGCTCCTTCAATCAGCTACAATGACATGGTCCAGGGTGAGGTTTTCCTCCCTGGATAGATCTTCGTATTCGGCGGCTTCGTACTGTGGGCCAACTCGCTTGGCCACCTGGAGCAGATCGATAGCTACGCCCCTGCCCATCAGGTCAGGTTTGGAAGCTTGAACTACACCGCCGACATCCGCGGAGACTTGATCTTTGACGGATTCGAGCCCATGTTAGGTGCGCCGAACAGTCACGACGAGCATGACTTAGATCTGCCATCGGACGGTGTTCGGGAGATCACACCTGCGACTGCCCGGTCTCTAACCCGGAGCGGATCGTGCCATCCAAGGACGGGTGGATGGACCCCACCACGGAAGCCACACACTCATCGGCGATAGAGCCGAACACAGACTTCGCCTCCGATGAGGCATGTGTCATCGGACCCTCGGACTCGCCTCCGGCCATAGGCTCTGAACCGCATGCATACGCGCCTATCGAATCTGATTGGGCACCGATCATAGAGTTTACCACCGCGGATATCTTTCATCACTCGCCCTTGGGCGGCGTGCTAAATTCATTAAAGTCTCTCTCTCTGTTAGGGGACTCCTGGCCGAACTATGTTCGGCTTGAGTGGGAAGCGGACGATGAAGAAATTCGTTCCCCACCCACCACCCACTTAATAGCCACTGTCGATGACTTAACCGACATGCTTGACTTCGACTGCAAAGACATCGACGATATGGACGACGATGCAGGAGAAGAACAGGAACCACCGCCCACAGGGCGCTGGACAGCCACCTCATCATATGATATATACATGGTGGACACACCCAAAGAAAGCGATGGCGATGAGGCAATGGAGGATAATCCCCTTGAGAAGCAATCTAAGCACCAGCGTCATCGATGCCGCTCTAAGCCCCGCCATAGCAAAAATAGCGATACCGGCACAAGAGACAATAGCACTCCGGATGATGCCAAAGACGAAAACAATCCCGCCCAGCTAGACTTCGAGCAGGCCGAACGGGAGGATGGGCAAGTTAGCCCTCATGAACAGGCAATGGATGGAGACTTGGAGGATGATAAGTACATGCCCCTCTCCGAAGACGAGGTGAGCCTCGGCGACGAAGAATTCATCGTGCCTGAGGATCCCGTAGAGCAGGAGCGCTTCAAGTGCCGGCTTATAGCTACTGCAAAAAGCCTGAAGAAAAAGCAGCAGCAGCTTCAAGCTGATCAAGATCTGCTAACTGATAGATGGACTGAGGTCCTGGCAGCCGAGGAATACGGACTCGAGCGCCCAACCCAAAGTTACCCAAAGCGCAGGTTGCTACCACAACTCGAGGAGGAGGCATTAAAGCCTACACTACCAGCGCAGGATACGGCTGACCGGCCACCTCATGGCCGAGACAAAGCGGTGTATCAGCCTGAATACCAGCCCGCACCCTGTCGCCAATCAAACAAAAACACCAAGGCCCGGGGCTACACACAGGACCTGCAAGACATATTGGAAAACAAAGCAGGATAGCCAAGATCGATCTATGGATCACGGGGGCGCGCCCCAACGCGAGACAACGACCGTCACGCCGGATATACTAAAAACAAATCCGGTCAGGCTGAATACAACAGATCAGACTCATTTGAACTACATCGTGATGTAGCCCGGCACAGAGGCGCCGCACACCCCCTATGTTTCACTCATGAAGTAATGGATCATGAATTCCCAGAAGGGTTTAAACCCGTGAATATTGAATCATACGATGGTACAACAGACCCCGCGGTATGGATTGAAGATTTCCTTCTCCACATTCACATGGCCTGCAACGATGATCTACACGCCATCAAGTACCTCCCACTAAAACTCAAGGGACCGACTCGGCATTGGCTGAATAGCCTGCCGGCAAACTCCATTGACAGTTGGGAGAACCTGGAAGATGCATTTATTGACAACTTCTAGGGCACTTATGTGCGACCGCCGGATGCTGATGACTTAAGTCACATAACCCAACAGCCCGGAGAGTCAGCCAGGAAATTCTGGACTCGGTTCCTAACTAAAAAGAACCAAATTGTCGATTGTCCGGACGCAGAAGCCCTAGCGGCCTTTAAGCATAACATCCGCGACGAGTGGCTCGCCCGACACCTCGGCCAAGAGAAGCTGAAGTGCATGGCAGCCCTCACGACACTCATGACCCGCTTTTGTGCGAGCGAGGACAGCTGGCTGGCTCATAGCAACAACACATCAATAAATCCTGGCACTTCAAATGCCAGAGAAAACAATGGCAAGCCCTGACACAACAGACACAAGCGTCGCAACAATGGCGACAACACCGAAGACACATCAGTTAATGCCGGATTCAGCGGCTCTAAGTCCAGTCAGCGGAAAAAGCCATTCAAAAGAAACAATCTGAGCCCGTCCAGTCTGGACCGCATACTTGATCGCTCGTGTCAAATTCACAGCACCCCCGATAAACCAGCCAACCACACCAACAGAGAATGTTGGGTGTTTAAACAGGCCGGCAAGTTGAACGCCGAACATAAGGAAAAGGGGGCCACATAGTGATGACGACGAGGGGCCCCGGCTGCCGAACACAGGAGGACAGAAGAAATTTCCTCCCCAAGTGAAAATGGTAAACATGATATACGCCACCCATATTCCCAAGCGGGAGCGTAAGCATGCACTAAGGGACGTCTACGCGATGGAGCCAGTCGCCCCAAAGTTCAATCCATGGTCTTCTTGTTCGATCACTTTTTATCGCAGGGACCATCCTATCAGTATCCGTCATGGTGGTTTGGCCGCATTGGTCCTCGGCCCCATCATTGATGGATTCCACCTCACACGAGTCCTTATGGACGGTGGCAGCAGCCTGAACCTGCTCTATCAGGATATAGTGCGCAAAATGGGCATTGATCCCTCAAGGATCAAACCCACCAAAACCACCTTTAAAGGTGTCATACCAGGTGTAGAGGCCTGTTGCACGGGCTCAATCACACTGGAAGTAGTCTTCGGATCTCCAGACAACTTCCGAAGCGAGGATTTAATCTTTGATATCGTCCCCTTCCGCAGTGGCTATCACACACTGCTCGGACGAACCGCATTTGCTAGATTCACTGTGGTACCGCATTATGCCTACCTCAAGCTCAAGATGCCAGGCCCTCGCGGGGTTATAACAGTCAATGGAAACACAGAGCGCTCCCTCCGTACAGAGGAGCACACCGCGGCCCTCGCAGCAGAAGTCCAGAGCAGCCTTCTTAGGCAGACCTCTAATTCGGCAATAAAGCCCCCGGACACCGCTAAGCGAGTCCGGAGCACTCTGCAAACAGGATCGGCTGGCACGTCCTGAGTTCGCCTAGCAATTCGGCCTCCGTCCTAGTCCCAGTCAAGCGGTTAAATTCGTGTCGCGCGTACATAATTACGCACTACAAATACCATGGGCATAGGCATAGGCACAACTACGATACGACCCACAATGCGGCTCAACCGCCCCGGGACCCGTATACCTTCACACTTTTCTTTCTTTCATGTCCCTATTTTCCGGAGGCTCTTCGGATAGTTCGATTACCGGACCCAGCACGGGACGGAGACACCAAGGAGGCAAGGAGCTTTGTCGTACAAGGGAATCCCCAGGTGGTCTCTGATAACGATCGCTATACCTGTACATACCCATGCGCAGCTCACTCTTAGTTAGGACATGTCAAATAGTCCTATTTTGCTTATCGCACTACTTGTATACATACGCCTAGACGTATTATTCAAACAACAATGGAAAACAATGCACAATGTCAGCTTAATGTTGCATTTCTTTATCTTTTTCCTTGACCGTTTATGTATTATAAATTGCACACGTACATGTTGGTACGATTCAATTCGCCAGGGGCTTCAGTATACCCCATAACACGGCAAGAAAAGTCCGAACACTCTAGACAGTGCGGCACCCCGAACTTATAGCATTATATGCATCAGCTCCAAATCATGTCTTGGGTCAATAGTTGGGTTTGCCCAGCTCCCATGTTTTGGTACCTTACGTTCCGCTATATCGGCTAAGGTAGCGCAGGGAGAACTACTGCGATTGTGTCCCGGTTCTTCCGGATGAGCACCTCAGTAGAGAAAGCCGAAAACTGACTGTCATGATGTGGCGAGAGCTGGTCGCTGTTTGAGAGGTCTCAATTCCTTAAAGATTTTTTCCGCTTCGGGCGAGGAATCGGCCTTGTCCGATTTAGGCGTGTATAGCGCCCCAAGTTCGGCCTTCCGAATACCAGGGGCTACGCCAAAATTTAAAATTATAGATTTCTATGGCTAAGTGAGAGTGATAAAGCTATATAGTCCAATTGCCTTGTTTGTTGCGCTAAACACCTCCTTAAAGGACCAAAAATTTGGATAAAGAGTGTTTAGATTTACCCCGAACACCCCGGTACTAGTTGCATGGGGGCAGAAGCCGACGACTGGCCAACTCTCAGATTTTATAAACGACCGCATAGAAGGTAATATTTTAAATCAACAAGCATTATATGGCGCAAATGAACTTGTTTTCATATTACAGGATCAAATGAGTACATTCATTCAAAAATTACATCCTTAGCGCATTCCTCCGCCACAAGGCGGGCGCCCTTCAGGACACCGTCGTAATACTTTTCGGGGTGGCAGTGCTCTTTACCCTTCGGCGGCCCCTCCGTCACCATCTTCTCGGCATCCATCTTCGCCCAGTGCACTTTCGCGCGGGCGACGGCCCTGCGCGCACCTTCAATATAGACTGACCGCTTTATGACTTCAAGCCTCGGGCAGGCATTCACAAGCCGCTTCACCAGGCAAAAGTAGCTACTGGGCAGGGGCTCGACAGGCCACATCCGGACTATGAGGTCCTTCATGGCCAGTTCGGCCGCCTTGTGCAGTTCGACCAGTTGCTTCAGCTGGTCGCTCAAGGGCATCGGCTGTTCGGCCACAATATACTGGGACCAGAACAAGTTCTTCATCGAGCTCCCTTCTTCATCCCGGTAGAACTCTGCGACATCAGATATGCTGCACGGCAGATCTGCGACATCCCGGAGCTCTTGCTGGACCTGTCGACCTGGGCCTCTAGCTTCTCACACTCGGTGTGCTCCTTGGCCACTTTGTCTTCGGCCTCGGTCAGCGCCTTCTTCAGGGCCACCACTTCGGTCGTGGCCCCTATTAAAGTTCATGATGTTTTCATGAGCTCAAACCATTTTTTCTTTATCAATATATAGACAGGGTATTATGTACCTTTGTTCTCCTCGAGCTACCTCTTCACGATGCCGAGCTCTCCCTCGGTCCGCTCCAGGTCCTGCTACAGTCCGGAGACCTTCGCAGTGCGAGCGGCAGCGGTCAGCAGCCACTGGTAGAAAAAGAGGCTTCCGTCCAGCCCCATTAGTCGCGAAACTGTAGGAACCGCGACTAATGAAGTCTTTAGTCGCGGTTCGGCAGACGAACCGCGACCAAAGGCCTGGGCCCAGGGCGCTCGGTGGCCAGCTGGTGCACGTGAGGGGCTTTAGTCGCGGTTGGCCAGGCGCGGTTGGCCAGGCCAACTGCGACTAAAGGTGCGCAAAGGCCTTTAGTCGCGGTTGGCCAGGCCAACCGCGACTAAAGCTCCTCCCCTATATATACCAGTTCAGCACGCTCACTTAGCCATTTGATGCCACTTCTCTTCACAAGCTTCACAAGGGGGTGTAGGTTTGCTTTTGGTTCCTCTTATGCACACAAGGTGTTTGATGAAATGCCCTAAGAGGGTGAAACAAACATGATATGAAGTGTTGGAGCCACACTTGAGGTTCCTCATTTATTTTTTCCTTCTCGATCGCGGTTAGCAACTTGAACCTTTCATGCATGTGTGTCATTGATAAAATATGCATGTGTGCAGTTCATTGTTTAATTTATATTGTTTGTAGCTAGTTAGTTTAACAAATGCATGATGGTTAATTATATATTTTATATTATAATAATGCAGATGAATCGGCAATGGATGTACGGTAACCGACTCTCCGGCGAGTTCACTACGGGTTTGAAAGATTTCCTCGTAGTGGCTAATGCGAACAAGCAGGGGGGTTTTGTTATCTGTCCATGTGTTATCTGTAAGAATCAGAAGGGTTACTCTTCCTCAAGAGATGTTCACATGCATCTGCTTCGGCACGGTTTCATGCCAAGCTATAATTGTTGGACCAAGCATGGAGAAAGAGGGGTTATAATGGAAGAAGATGAAGAAGGGGATGATTTCATCAATGAAAGCTATCTTGCTCATTTCGGTGATACTTTCATGGAGGATGCTGAAGGTGAAGGGGAAGGTGAAGAAGAGGCACGTGATGATCCCGTTGATGATCTTGGTCGGACCATTGCTGATGCACGGAGACGCTGCGAAACTGAAAAGGAGAGGGAGAATTTGGATCGCATGTTAGAGGATCACAGAAAGGCGCTGTACCCCGGATGCGATGATGGTCTGAAAAAGCTGGGCTGCACACTGGATTTGCTGAAATGGAAGGCAGAGGCAGGTGTAGCTGACTCGGCATTTGAAAACTTGCTGAAAATATTGAAGAATATGTTTCCAAAGGATAACGAGTTGCCCGCCAGTACGTACGAAGCAAAGAAGGTTGTCTGCCCTCTAGGTTTAGAGGTTCTGAAGATACATGCATGCATCAACGACTGCATCCTCTACCGCGGTGAATACGAGAATTTGAATGAATGCCCGGTATGCACTGCATTGCGTTATAAGATCAGAGGCGATGACCCTGGTGACGATGTTGAGGGCCAGAAACCCAGGAAGAGGGTTCCCGCCAAGGTGATGTGGTATGCTCCTATAATACCACGGTTGAAACATCTGTTCAGGAACAAAGAGCATGCCAAGTTGTTGCGATGGCACAAAGAGGACCGTAAGTCGGACGGGGAGTTGAGACACACCGCAGATGGAACGCAATGGAGAAAGATCGACAGATGGTTCAAAGATTTTGCAGCTGACGCAAGGAACATAAGATTTGCTCTAAGTACGGATGGCATGAATCCTTTTGGCGAGCAGAGCTCCAGCCATAGCACCTGGCCCGTGACTCTATGCATCTACAACCTTCCTCCTTGGTTGTGCATGAAGCGGAAGTTCATTATGATGCCAGTGCTCATCCAAGGTCCGAAGCAACCCGGCAACGACATCGATGTGTACCTAAGGCCATTAGTTGATGAACTTTTACAGCTGTGGGGTGGTGTCCGTGTGTGGGATGAGCACAAACAAGAGGAATTTGACCTACGAGCGTTGCTTTTTGTAACCATCAACGATTGGCCTGCTCTTAGTAACCTTTCGGGACTGTCAAATAAGGGATACAATGCATGCACGCACTGCTTACATGAGACTGAAAGTGTACATTTGCCAAATTGTAAGAAGAACGTGTACCTTGGGCATCGTCGATTTCTTCCGAAAATTCATCCAGTAAGAAAGAAGGGCAAGCATTACAACGGCAAGGCAGATCACCGGCCGAAGCCTACGGAACGCACTGGTGCTGAGGTATTTGATATGGTCAAGGATTTGAAAGTCATCTTTGGAAAGGGTCCTGGCGGACAATCAGTTCCGAAGGGAGCTGACGGGCACGCAGCCATGTGGAAGAAGAAATCTATATTCTGGGAGCTAGAATATTGGAAAGTCCTAGATGTCCGCTCTGCAATCGACGTGATGCACGTTACGAAGAATATTTGCGTGAACCTCCTAAGCTTCTTGGGCGTGTATGGGAAGACAAATGATACAAAGGAAGCACGGCAGGACCAGCAACGTTTGAAAGACCCTGATGACCGGCATCCGGAATGGTTTCAAGGTCGTGCCAGCTACGCTCTGACCAAAGAAGAGAAGGTCATCTTTTTTGAATGCCTGAGCAGTATGAAGGTCCCGTCTGGATTCTCGTCCAATATAAAGGGAATAATAAACATGGCGGAGAAAAAGTTCCAAAACCTGAAGTCTCACGACTGCACGTGATTATGACGCAATTGCTTCCGATTGCTTTGAGGGGGCTCCTGCCGGAAAATGTTCGAGTAGCCATTGTGAAGCTATGTGCATTCCTCAATGCAATCTCTCAGAAGGTAATCAATCCAGAAGTTCTACCACGGTTACAGAACGATGTGATCCAATGTCTTGTCAGTTTCGAGTTGGTGTTCCCGCCATCCTTCTTCAATATTATGACGCACCTCCTGGTTCACCTAGTCGAAGAGATTTTCGTTCTCGGTCCTGTATTTCTACACAATATGTTCCCCTTCGAGAGGTTCATGGGAGTATTAAAGAAATATGTTCGTAACCGTGCTAGGCCAGAAGGAAGCATCGCCAAGGGCTATGGAAATGAGGAGGTAATTGACTTTTGTGTTGACTTTGTTCCTGACCTTAAGCCGATTGGTCTTCCTCGATCGCGGCACGAGGGGAGACTAAGTGGAAAAGGCACGATCGGAAGGAAATCAACGATATGTATGGACGGCCATTCTCTGACTGAAGCACACCACACTGTACTGACCAATTCCAGCTTGGTGGCTCCGTACTTTGAGAAACACAAGAATATTTTACGCTCGGACAACCCGGGGAAGCCTGAATCCTGGATTAGGAAGGCCCACATGGACACTTTCGGCAGTTGGTTGAGAAAACATTTAATGAATGACAATGATGTTGTAGATCAGCTGTACATGTTGGCCAAGACACCATCTTCGACTATAACGACTTTCCAAGGGTACGAGATAAATGGGAATACATTTTACACGATCGCCCAAGATAAAAAGAGCACCAACCAAAACAGTGGTGTCCGCTTTGATGCAGCAACCGAGAATGGGCAAAAGGTCACATATTATGGTTACATAGAGGAGATATGGGAACTTGACTATGGACCCTCCTTTAAGGTCCCTTTGTTCCGGTGCAAATGGTTCAAGCTAACAGGAGGTGGGGTAAAGGTGGACCAGCAATACGGAATGACAATGGTGGATTTCAACAATCTTGGTTACCTTGACGAACCATTCGTCCTAGCGAAAGATGTCGCTCAGGTTTTCTATGTGAAGGACATGAGTAGCAAACCGAGGAAACGGAAAGATAAGAAAACGATCAGTACATCATGCGATGATCCAAAGCGCCACATTGTTCTTTCAGGGAAAAGAAACATCGTGGGAGTGGAGGACAAGACAGACATGTCAGAAGATTATAATATGTTTGCTTATCGTGGGTGTTTTTTTAGGGATCGAGAGGGGACGGCGAGGGTTATAAATGTGTTGTCCTCGCCTCCCCTCTCCGTGACGCCGTCGTCTGCCGCCCCGTCTCGCGCTCTACCGCGACACCCTCTCCCACCCCTTCCTCGCCCCCTCCTTTTGCCACCGCCCTTTCGCCACCGCCACCGCCACCGCCCCCCTTCTTCACTTAATTAATTTGTTTTTACTACATGTTTTCAGGACTGACATAATGGCGGACGATAGAGCTGACCCGATTATGGACAACTATGATCCGGACGGTGAAGCACATATGTTCGGCATCATAAACGGCGATATTCTATATGTGCCGACCGGAGAAGAAGAAGATGATATCTCTTCTTATCTGAACCTTGATGGTGAAGATGAAGGGCGCCGTCAGCAAGATGATGCCGAACAAACGTCGATAAACGATGATCTTCAAATGGAAGTAGCAACCACCTCCGGCGCCGAGGTATATATATACATTGAGCCTCTGGTGATACAAACTAACTGATTTGAATAAATATGTGTGTACTAACGCGCGCGACTCTTTCTTATTTTAGCCCTCGGCCGGATCGTCGAAACAATCGAGTATGTCGTCAAAGCGTGGCGCAACCAAGACGATGAAACAAGGAGAAACATGCACCATCGAGGTTGTCGACAGTGCAACCGGCAGGCCGCTGGAGCCCCGCAAGAACGCCACCAAGTTTGTCAGCCAATGCGGAGCCATTGTTAGAGACAACGTCTCGATCACCGTCCAGGAGTGGAATGAGCCAAAGAAGGCACGAATTGATGGTTTCACTTTTGTCGATAAGAGAACAAAAAAAGATTGCTTCAAGAAGCTTATGGAACATTTCGTTCTACCTCCGGAATACAACAAATTCGATGAGGAGGGTAACAAGATTGAGGAAAACAAGGAGAGGAGGAGGCTAGTCAAACAGTTCGCTCTTCATAAGATGGCCGACGCATTCCGGAAATTCAAGCAAAATCTAGCCCATGACTTTGTCAAGCAGAACAAGACTCCGGATTTCAAAGGACAATATGAGAAACTGAAACATGATTGGCCAGAATTTGTGAAGCAAAAGAAATCAAAGCAGTTCATTCAAATATCGAAAAAAATAAGGAAAATGCGGCTAAGAAGGAGTACAATCATATTATGGGGCCAGGAGGGTATCGCCTTTGGGAGCCTAGGTGGGAGAAGATGGAGAACGAGCTGAGGGCGCGAGGAATCCGTCCAGGTACGGAGGGATGGGACCCAAGGGCCAAAAGCTGGTGGTACGGGCATGGGGGAACGCTGAACCCGGAGACAGGGGAGTGTGTTTACCGGGGCAAATTAATTAAACCCACCCAAGCCCTTATTAACGCAATGAGGGATGCTCAACAGGGGAAGATCAAGTTCAACAGAGAGAATGACGCGCTGACAAAAGCCCTCGGGAATCCTGAACACGGAGGACGTGTACGAGGCATGGGGCACATTCCGTGGAAAATAGGGTTCCCCCAGAACGATGACCCGTACGGTTACAGAAGCCGTAAGAGAAAGATGGATCGGGAAGCAGATGTTGTGGCGCGGTTGGCATCGGAAATGGATGTGATGAAGAAAACCATGAGTGTACTAGTAGCCGAAAGAGATGCAGCTCGGGTGCAGCATGAAGATCATCCAGCGGATCTCGGAAGCCAGCAGCGGAGAAGCAGCGTGGCTTCCACGGAGGCCCCACCGGCTGGTGCAGATGCACCGACGATCGAAATTACTGCACCGGAGCCTCTGGTGGTCCAAATTACTGCACCGGAGCCTCTGGTGGTCGAAATTACTTCATCGGAGCATCCTCGCTACCCCGTGGACGATATAAAGGAGATGAAAGAATGTCATCTGTATTATCCTATCGGGAACATGTCCATGAAGGTAGCCATCGGCAGTGCTTTACCATGTTTACCTGGAGCACTCCACCACAACAACCCCATTCAAGATGGCTATGCTCGTGTCACGGTGGAGGACATAGTCCAAGGGTTTGAGGACCTGGAGATTGACATTGCTACACCTGAAGGGGAGAAAAGACTTGGAGATGTCAAGCGCCATTTCATTCTATGGCAAAAGAAGTTTATCAAGTTTCCAGGCGAGGCGCCAAGGACAACAAGTCCACCCCCCTACGGTGGTGGTGGTGGCGGTGGCGGTGGTGGTGGTGGTGGTGGTGGTGGCGGTTCACCTACACCTCCGTCACGTCAGCCGACGCCGCCCCCCAGTCCCCAACGTCCGGCGGGTGATCAGCCGCCGCCCCCCAGTCCTCGTCCGGCGGGTGATCAGACGCCGCCCCCCAATCCACCTCCGGCAAAGAAGCAGAAGCAGTCCTGGATTATTAACCCGGACCCTTATGTACCTAAGACCACAAAGGTACCGGAGCCATCACTGAAGCCTCTCCCCACAAGGCCTTGGGAACGTAGTGCCGAGGAAGTCGACGCGGCCGCGGCTGCTGATTTGGAGAAATGGAAGGCGGACTGCAAGAAGAAAAGAGAGCCCGAGCCCAAGCCAGTATTTTCTGATGAGCAAAAGAAGTGGGCTAAGTCATTTTTGAGCACACCGTCCCAAGCCGCGAAGAATCTGCCTAACGACTATGCACGTGAACTTCGCAGGCAGGCACTCATGTTCAAGGAGAACAAAGAGCGGGAGAAGGCCGAAAGTAAAAAAAGCGGGAAACAAGTTGCCCAGCTCGGGGAACAAAGTAAACAATCGATTGCCTCGCTTATAGTGGAAGCCTTCTGTCCGGATGCCCCCGAGATCATACAATCTGCGGCAGCACAGGGATTGACTGTAACGAGTGCCAGAGAACAAGCGGCCAACTTAGGTATTACTCTTCGTGAACTGTTAGGCCTTGATGAGGCGCCAGTGAAGGAGGTAGTAATTACATATGTCAAGAATGGGCCTCTCGTCGAGCCTGCGCAGGAAAAGGATCTACCTCCACAAATGAAAGGTCTGCTGAAATGGTACAAGGGTTACATAAAAAATAAAAACGGCAAAGAATATATTTATGCGGAAGTTAGACATGAGCATCACTTCAAACATTACTATGTACAAATTGAACTGAGTGAATTGTTCCAGCTTTTCAATCTGCGCGAGCTCGATAAATCTATCATCAGTTGCTACGTTCTGTAAGTGATTTATTAATTTCTACCCCATCTCGTTCATATTGCCTGCACTATATATATGTCCTAACTATATTGTTGTGTCCGCTATTATACATGCAGAATGAAGATTAAGGAATGCAGAGTAAGGAACATCCATGATGTTGGGTTCATTGACCCACACATCGTTAATGGACATGTGTTGGAGCGTTACCCCGCCGACATGGAGGCAGACCTGTGGCAGTTTCTTACAAAGCAGGAACTCAAAAGTGATATTCTATTTCCTTACCATTTTGAGTGAGTGTTTCTGTCTTGAGCACATTCTCTTTTGTTTACTCCATGCATGGTATGTGGCCGGCTAATCGATGAGTTATGCATGACGTACTGTGCATGTATCGTGTCCGCAGGTTCCACTGGATTCTGCTAGTAATTAAAGTTAACACCTCAGAATGTCTCGTCCACGACTCTGTGAATATGGATCCAAAGCTTTGGGGCGGCATGAGAAGAATGCTGCAGAAGTAATTATTTTCATTCATTTGCGCTCTATATCGATCGGCCTATTTCGTTCATTTCCTAATATCAAGTAACTAATTAATAACTCTCTTGTTCATTTAATTTTCTTTGCCTCGTAGGGTTTGGAGACGGTTCGTAGATACAAAGGTCGGTGAATTCAAAAAAGAGCTAGAATTCAAAATGTTAAAGGCTAAGAATGCTGGGGATATTCAGCCACCGGAGACCAATCTATGTGGATACTATGTCTGTGAGATGATCCGGAGATACACCTCTAAGCGGGTTCCGAGTGATACCAATGCTCAGAGGAATAACCTCCGGTGGATGCTTAGTCCAGAAGCTCGCTTCCGACCACTTCAAGAGGAACTAGCTGGATGGTTCAGCAGGGAAGTCTTCCATCCTAAAGGAGAACACTATTACGAGGACGTAGAACTTTATATGCATTAAATCATGTATGGAAACTTGTTCAAAATTGTATATGGTCATCCGATGATATTGAATATATATTGTATATTCCTCTTGAATTCTTTTTGGTTCTAATTTCAAATTTATTTGAAATTGTACATTCATATGCATGTATGTAGTACCGTAGAATATATGAAACTCCTTCAAAATTAAAATAAAGCACAAAAGAAATAAAACAATACAAATTAAACAGAAAACAGGTTTAAGGGGGGGGGGCTAAAACCCTAAACCTGCGGCGGCCTTTAGTCGCGGTTGGCCAGAAGAACCGCGACTAAAGGTCCTCCGCCCCGACGGCCACCTGGCGCCCACGTGGACGGGCCTTTAGTCGCGGTTCTTAAGCAACCGCGACTAAAGGGGGGGCCTTTAGTCGCGCCCGTTCTGTCGCGGTTGCGCAACCGCGACTAATGGCAGTTGCGAACCGCGACCAAAGGCCCTTTTTCCACCAGTGAGCGACGCTTGCTTATTCACATAGACATGTTCTTATTAGACTCCTGTGGATGTTTTTTCATCCTCTGTTTGACCTTTCTTTCCGAACACCAAACAGAGCACCAGTGGCTACTGTCTATGATATGATATTTTCTAATAATTTGATTACTTACCTCAAAGCCTGTTAGGAGGCTGGTGCAGGCTTCGGTCAATCCGCTTTTGGCGGACCAAACCTTCTCAATCACGGCACTCACGATGGTGCGTTGCTCTTCGTTATGGAAGCGCTGCGAAGCGCTTCCAGCAAGTTGTCCGATGCCTTTGGTTGGACGGAGGTCATCGGCACGGGCGGCTCGCCCCTCTTAGAGAGAGGCTGCCTGCCCGAATTCGGAACCACTGCGGGTTTCGGTGCAGTACCTGGCTGCGGGCCAGACTTGTTGCGGCCCCCGTTCTCAGCATCCATGGGGGTCTTCCCTCCCATGTGCCTGGCGTATGGGATTTCGCCTTGGAGTGTCTCCAGAACTGTCTCCCCCTGGCCCGGTATCCTCTGAGACAACACCTCGGTGTCGTCCGCGGGCCGGGGGGAGGTGGCCGTCGGGATTGAATCGTTGTTCATCGCCGACTGGCCCAAAGACCCATCCGAGGAGGATACGTCGATCTGGGCTTTGGCCGGACTGCACGAGTATGCTTGGCATGATAAGAAGCAATAAAGGAAAACGTACCGGAAGTATTATAGTGTTCGGATACTTACGACTTCGCCAGGGGCTTGTCCCTGGGCAACCACTCCTCGTTGTTGTAGGCGGCTATGGTGGAGTGGTCCGGAGGGAGGGTCTTTCCCTTCTTGGACCCTTCGGCCTCCCCAGATGGGGCGGCCTTCCTTTTCTTCTCCCCCTTGGTTGGGGGAGGGATTTCCTCTTCCTCCTCCTCGTCTTTGTTGGAGGAGCGCGCCTCAGTGTCTTCGGACGATGAATCCGATACAACCTTGCGCCGAAGACCTTTCCTGGTCCCCATGGCCTTCTTCTTGGCCTTCTTCTCTGGCACCTCATAGGGCACCGGGAACAACATCTCAGTTAAGAGAGGCGATGCTTGATCTTCGGGTAGTGGAGCCGGAAAGTCAATCCGCTCAGCTATCGCTACCCAGTCCTATTAAATTGGCATGGAGGCTTAGATTCCTCCCACGAATATACTGGGGAAAAGCACATCTTGCAAAATGTAAAAACTTACCGGATTGGCGGGGCGCTTTGCGCTGAGTCCACGATCTTCAGCTATGGGCGGTGGTACGCCGGTGGCCTTGAACAACACCTTCCAGACGTCTTTGTGCATCGTGTCGAAGAGCTCTCGCAGCATCTGGTGTTTGGCCGAGTCAAACTCCCACATATTAAAAGCCCGTCTTTGACACAGGAGGATCCGGCGGAAGAGCATGACCTGGACCACGTTGACAAGCTTGATTTTCTTGCTTGTCATATTTTTGACACAGGTCAGGAGTCCGGTCAGATCCACCGGTGAGCCCCAGGCTAAGCCCTTCTTTTTCCAGGAGGTGAGCCGCATGGGGACGCCGGATCGAAATTTGGGGGCCGCCGCCCAGTTGGTGTTGCACGGCTCGGTGATGTAGAACCACCCTGATTGCCACCCCTTCACGGTCTCCACATAGGAGCCTTGGGGCCAGGTGACGTTGGGCATCTTGCCCACCATGGAGCCTCCACACTCCTCTTGCTGGCCGACCACCACCTTCGACTTCACGTTGAAGGTCTTCAGCCATAGGCTGAAGTGGGGCGTAATGCGGAGGAAGGCCTCGCACACGACGATAAACACCGAGATGTTGAGGATAAAATTGGGGGCCAGATCATGGAAGTACAGCCCGTAGTAAAACATGAGCCCACGGAGAAATGGGTGGAGGGGGAATCCCAGTCCGCGAACGAAGTGAGCAAGGAATACAAACCTCTCGTGGGGTTCCAGAGTAGGGACGATCTGCCCTGCGTCCGGGAGCCGGTGCACGATGTTTGCGGCCAGGCATCCGGCTTCCCGGAACTTCGTAATGTCCTCCTCCGTAACGGAGGATACCATCCACTTGCCTCCTGCTCCGGACATGTTTGGAATGGCTTACGGAGAAGGTGAGAACTTGGGCGCTGGAGCTCTAATGTCTACTACACAACCTTCTTCTTGTAGACGTTGTTGGGTCTGCAAGTGCACAGGTTTGTAGGACAGTAGAAAATTTCCCTCAAGTGGATGACCTAAGGTTTATCAATCCGTGGGAGGCGTAGGATGAAGATGGTCTCTATCAAACAACCCTGCAACCAAATAACAAAGATTCCCTTGTGTCCCCAACACACCCAATACAATGGTAAATTGTATAGGTGCACTAGTTCGGCGAAGAGATGGTGATACAAGTGTAATATGGATAGTAGATAAAGGTATTTGTAATCCGAAATTATAAAAACAGCAAGGTAACTAATGATAAAAGTGAGCGTAAACGGTATTCCAATGATAGGAAACAAGGCCTAGGGTTCATATTTTCACTAGTGCAAGTTCTCTCAATAATAATAACATAGATAGATCATATAACAATCCCTCAACATGCAACAAAGAGTCACTCCAAAGCCACTAATAGCGGAGAACAAACGAAGAGATTATGGTAGGGTACGAAACCACCTCAAAGTTATTCTTTCGGATCGATCTATTGAAGAGTTCGTACTATAATAACACCATAAAACACAAATCAACCAAAACCCTAATGTCACCTAGATACTCCATTGTCACCTCAAGTATCCGTGGGCATGATTATACGATATGCATCACACAATCTCAGATTCATCTATTCAACCAACACAAAGTACTTCAAAGAGTGCCCCAAAGTTTCTACCGGAGAGTCAAGACGAAAACGTGTGCCAACCCCTATGCATAGGTTCATGGGCGGAACCCGCAAGTTGATCACCAAAACATACATCAAGTGGATCACGTGAATATCCCATTGTCACCACAGATAAGCACGACAAGACATACATCAAGTGTTCTCAAATCCTTAAAGACTCAATCCAATAAGATAACTTCAAGAGGAAAACTCAATTCATCACAAGAGAGTAGAGGGGGAGAAACATCATAAGATCTAACTATAATAGCAAAACTCACGATACATCAAGATCGTGCCATAGAGGGAACACGAGAGAGAACACGAGAGATAGAGAGAGAGAGAGAGAGAGATCAAACACATAGCTACTGGTACATACCCTCAGCCTCGAGGGTGAACTACTCCCTCCTCGTCATGGATAGCACCGGGATGATGAAGATGGCCACTGGTGAGGGATCCCCCCTCCGGCAGGGTGCCGAAACAGGCTCCCGAGAGGTTTTTGGTGGCTACAGAGGCTTGCGGTGGCGGAACTCCCGATCTATCTTCTCCCTGGATGTTTTTAGGGTACATGGGACTCTATAGGCGAAAGAAGTCGGTCGGGGGGGTGCTCGAGGGTCCCACGAGAAAGGGGGGCGTGCCCAGGAGGGGTGGGCGCGCCCTCCTATCTCCTGGCCTCCTCGAGGATCTTCTGACGTGAACTCCAAGTCTCCAGGATCATATTCTTCCAAAAAATCACGCTGCCGAAGGTTTCATTGTTGGAAATATGCCCTAGAGGCAATAATAAAAGTATTATTATATTTCATTGTTCATGATAATTGTCTTTTATTCATGCTATAACTGTATTATCCGGAAATCGTAATACACGTGTGAATACATAGACCTCAATATGTCCCTAGTGAGCCTCTAGTTGACTAGCTCGTTGTGATCAACAGATAGTCATGATTTCCTGGCTATGGACATTGGATGTCGTTGATAACGGGATCACATCATTAGGAGAATGATGTGATGGACAAGACCCAATCCTAAGCATAGCACAAAGGTCGTTTAGTTCGTTTGCTAGAGCTTTGCCAATGTCAAGTATCTCTTCCTTAGACCATGAGATCGTGTAACTCCTGGATACCGTAGGAGTGCCTTGGGTGTATCAAACGTCACAACGTAACTGGGTGACTATAAAGGTGCATTACAGGTATCTCCGAAAGTAGTTGTTGGGTTGACACGGATCGAGACTGGGATTTGTCACTCCGTATGACGGAGAGGTATCTCTGGGCCCACTCGGTAATGCATCATCATAATGAGCTCAAGGTGACCAAAGTGTTGGCCACGAGATCATGCATTACGGTACGAGTAAAGTGACTTGCCGGTAACGAGACTGAACAAGGTATTGGGATACCGATGATCGAGTCTCGGGCAAGTAACGTACCGATTGACAAAGGGAATTGTATACAGGGTTTGATCGAATCTTCGACATCGTGGTTGATCCAACGACAACATTGAGAAGCATGTGGGAGCCAACATGGGTATCCAGATCCCACTGTTGGTTATTGACCGGAGAACGTCTCGGTCATGTCTACATGTCTCCCGAACCCGTAGGGTCTACACACTTAAGGTTCGATGACGCTAGGGTTATAAAGGAAGTTTGTATGTGGTTACCGAATGTTGTTCGGAGTCCCGGATGAGATCCCGGACGTCACGAGGAGTTCCGGAATGGTCCGGAGGTAAAGATTTATATATGGGAAGTCCTATTTTGGCCACCGGAAAATGTTCGGGATTTTTCGGTATTGTACCGGGAAGGTTCTAGAAGGTTCCGAAGTGGGGCCCACCTGCATGGGGGGACCCACATGAACGTGAGTAGTGGGGGAAAGGCCCCACACCCCTGGTCAAGGCGCACCAAGATCCCCCCTTAGAAGGAATAAGATCATATCCCGAAGGGATAAGATCAAGATCCCTAAAAAGGGGGGATAACAATCGGTGGGGAAGGAAATGATGGGATTTCTTTCCTCCCACCTTGGCCAACGCCCCAATGGACTTGGAGGGCAAGAAACTAGCCCCTCCACCCCTATATATAATGGGGAGGCGCATGGGAGCTTAACACAAGCCAAGGCGCAGCCCCTCCCCTCCCCAACACCTCTCCTCCTCCGTATATGCTTGGCGAAGCCCTGTCGGAGTACTGCTGCACCAACTACACCACGCCATCGTGCTGCCGTTGGAGCAATCTCCCTCAACCTCTCCTTCCCCCTTGCTGGATCAAGAAGGAGGAGACGTCTCCCGTCCCGTACGTGTGTTGAACGCGGAGGTGCTGTCCGTTCAGCACTTGGACATCGGTGATCCGAATCACGTTCGAGTACGACTCCATCATCACCATCCCCTTGGCTAGCTTCCGCTCGTGATCTACAAGTGGTATGTAGATGCAAACTCTCTCCCTTGACTCGTTGCTTAGATGAACTCATAGATGGATCTTGGTGAAACCGTAGGAAAATTTTTAATTTTCTGCAATGTTCCCCAACAGTGGTATCAGAGCTAGGTCTATGCGTAGTTCTCTTTGCACGAGTAGAACACAATTTTGTTGTGGGCATGGATTTTGTCATCTTACTTGCCTCTACTAGTCTTTTCTTGCTTCGGCGGTATTGTGGGATGAAGCGGCCCGGACCAACCTTACACGTACGCTTACGTGAGACCGGTTCCACCGACTGACATGCACTAGTTGCATAAGGTGGTTGGCGGGTGTCTGTCTCTCCCACTTTAGTTGGAGCGGATTCGATGAAAAGATCCCTTATGAAGGGTAAATAGAAGTTGACAAAATCACGTTGTGGTTATTCGTAGGTAAGAAAACGTTCTTGCTAGAACCCAATTGCAGCCACGTAAAAGATGCAACAACAATTAGAGGACGTCTAACTTGTTTTTGCAGCGATTGATCATGTGATGTGATATGGCCAGAAGTTGTGATGAATGATGAATTGTGATGTATGAGATCATGTTCTTTGTAATAGGATTCACGACTTGCATGTCGATGAGTATGACAACCGGCAGGAGCCATAGGAGTTGTCTTTATTTTTTGTATGACCTGCGTGTCATTGAAGAACGCCATGTAACTCACTTTACTTTATTGCTAAACGCATTAGCCATAGAAGTAGAAGTAGTCGTTGGTGTGACAACTTCATGAAGACACGATGATGGAGATCATGATGATGGAGATCATGGTGTCAAGCCGGTGACAAGATGATCATGGAGCCCCGAAGATGAAGATCAATGGAGCTATATGATATTGGCCATATCATGTCACAACTATATAATTGCATGTGATGTTTATTATGTTTATGCATCTTGTTTACTTAGGACGACAGTAGTAAATAAGATGATCCCTTACAAAAATTTCAAGAAGTGTTCTCCCCTAACTGTGCACCGTTGCTACAGTTCGTCGCTTCTAAGCACCACGTGATGATCGGGTGTGATGGATTCTTACGTTCACATACAACGGGTGTAAGACAGTTTTACACAGCGAAAACACTTAGGGTTAACTTGACGAGCCTAGCATGTGCAGACATGGCCTCGGAACACGGAGACCGAAAGGTCGAACACGAGTCGTATGGAAGATACGATCAACATGAGAATGTTCACCGACGATGACTAGCCCGTCTCACGTGATGATCGGACACGGCCTAGTCGACTCGGATCGTGTAACACTTAGATGACTAAAGGGATGTCTAATCTGAGTGGGAGTTCATAATTTGATTAGAACTTAATTATCATGAACTTAGTCTAAAACCTTTGCAAATATGTCTTGTAGATCAAATGGCCAACGCTCATGTCAACATGAACTTCAACGCGTTCCTAGAGAAAACCAAGCTGAAAGATGATGGCAGCAACTATACGGACTGGGTCCGGAACCTGAGGATCATCCTCATAGCTGCCAGGAAACAATATGTCCTAGAAGGACCGCTAGGTGACGCTCCCGTCCCAGAGAACCAAGACATTATGAATGCTTGGCAAACTCGCGCTGATGATTACTCCCTCGTTCAGTGCGGCATGCTTTACAGCTTAGAACCGGGGCTCCAAAAGCGTTTTAAGCATCACGGAGCATATGAGATGTTCGAAGAGCTGAAACTAGTTTTCCAAGCTCATGCCCGGGTCGAGAGATATGATGTCTCCGACAAGTTCTACAGTTGTAAGATGGAGGAAAACAGTTCTGTCAGTGAGCACATCCTGAAGATGTCTGGGTTGCACAACCGTATGACCCAGCTGAACATTAACCTCCCAGATGAGGCGGTCATTGACAGAATCCTCCAGTCGCTCCCACCAAGCTACAAGAGCTTTGTGATGAACTACAACATGCAGGGGATGGAAAAGACCATTCCTGAAGTGTTCTCGATGCTGAAGTCAGCAGAGGCTGAAATCAAGAAAGAACATCAAGTGTTGATGGTCAATAAGACCACTAAGTTCAAGAAGGGCAAGGGTAAGAAGAACTTCAAGAAGGACGGCAAGGAGGTTGCCGCGCCTGGTAAGCCAGTTACCGGGAAGAAGTCAAAGAATGGACCTAAGCCTGAGACTGAGTGCTTTTATTGCAAGGGGAAGGGTCACTGGAAGCGGAACTTCCCCAAATACTTAGCAGATAAGAAGGCCGGCAAAACCAAAGGTATATTTGATATACATGTAATTGATGTGTACCTTACCAGTACTCGTAGTAACTCCTGGGTATTTGATACCGGTGCCGTTGCACATATTTGTAACTCACATCAGGAGCTGCGGAATAAACGGAGACTGGCGAAGGACGAGGTGATGATGCGCGTCGGGAATAGTTCCAGAGTCGATGTGATCGCCGTCGGATCGCTGCCTCTACATTTACCTACGGGATTAGTTTTGAACCTTAATAATTGTTATTTAGTGCCAAGTTTGAGCATGAACATTGTATGTGGATCTCGTTTAATACGAGATGGCTACTCATTTAAGTCTGAGAATAATGGTTGTTCGATTTATATGAGAGATATGTTTTATGGTCATGCTCCGATGGTCAATGGTTTATTCTTAATGAATCTCGAGCGTAATATTACACATGTTCATAGTGTAGATGCCAAAAGATGTAAAGTTGATAACGATAGTCCCACATACTTGTGGCACTGCCGCCTTGGTCACATTGGTGTCAAGCGCATGAAGAAGCTCCATGCCGATGGACTTTTAGAGTCTCTTGATTATGAATCGTTTGACACGTGCGAACCATGCCTCATGGGCAAGATGACCAAGACTCCGTTCTCCGGAACAATGGAGCGAGCAACCAACTTATTGGAAATCATACATACCGATGTGTGTGGTCCAATGAGCGTTGAGGCTCGCGGAGGATATCGTTATGTTCTCACTCTCACTGATGACTTAAGTAGATATGGGTATGTCTACTTAATGAAACACAAGTCTGAGACCTTTGAAAAGTTCAAGGAATTTCAGAATGAGGTGGAGAATCAACGTGACCGAAAGATAAAGTGCCTACGATCAGATCGTGGAGGAGAATATTTAAGTCACGAATTTGGCACACACTTAAGGAAATGTGAAATCGTTTCACAACTCACGCCGCCTGGAACACCTCAGCGAAACGGTGTGTCCGAACATCGTAATCGCACTCTATTGGATATGGTGTGGTCTATGATGTCTCTTACTGATTTACCGCTATCATTTTGGGGATACGCTCTAGAGACAGCTACATTCACTTTAAATAGGGCACCGTCTAAATCCGTTGAGACGACACCGTATGAATTATGGTTTGGGAAGAAACCTAAGATGTCGTTTCTAAAAGTTTGGGGATGCGATGCTTATGTCAAGAAACTTCAACCTGAAAAGCTCGAACCCAAGTCGGAAAAATGCGTCTTCATAGGATACCCTAAGGAAACTGTCGGGTATACCTTCTACTTAAGATCCAAGGGCAAAATCTTTGTTGCCAAGAACGGATGCTTTCTGGAAAAAGAGTTTCTCTCGAAAGAAGTAAGTGGGAGGAAAGTAGAACTCGATGAAGTACTACCTCTCGAACGGGAAAGTGGTGCAGCTCAGGAAAATGTTCCTGTGATGCCCACACCAACTGAAGAGGAAACCAATGATGATGATCAAGGTACTTCGGATCAAGTTGCTACTGAACTTCGTAGGTCCACAAGGACACGTTCCGCACCAGAGTGGTACGGCAACCCCGTCCTGGAAATCATGTTGTTAGACAACGGTGAACCTTCGAACTATGAAGAAGCGATGGCGGGCCCAGATTCCAACAAATGGCTTGAAGCCATGAAATCCGAGATAGAATCCATGTATGAAAACAAAGTATGGACTTTGACAGATTTGCCCGATGATCGGCGAGCGATAGAAAACAAATGGATCTTTAAGAAGAAGACAGACGCGGATGGTAATGTCACCATCTATAAAGCTCGACTTGTCGCTAAGGGTTATCGACAGGTTCAAGGGATTGACTACGACGAGACATTCTCTCCCGTAGCGAAGCTAAAGTCCGTCCGAATCATGTTAGCAATTGCCGCATACTATGATTATGAGATATGGCAGATGGACGTCAAAACAGCATTCCTTAACGGGCATCTTAAGGAAGAACTGTATATGATGCAGCCGGAAGGTTTTGTCGATCCTAAGAACGCTAACAAAGTATGCAAGCTCCAGCGATCCATTTATGGGCTGGTGCAAGCATCTCGGAGTTGGAATATTCGCTTTGATGAGATGATCAAAGCGTTTGGGTTTATGCAGACTTATGGAGAAGCCTGCGTTTACAAGAAAGTGAGTGGGAGCTCTGTAGCATTTCTCATATTATATGTAGATGACATACTCTTGATGGGAAATAATATAGAATTTCTGGACAGCATTAAGGCCTACTTGAATAAGTGTTTTTCAATGAAGGACCTTGGAGAAGCTGCTTACATATTAGGCATCAAGATCTATAGAGATAGATCGAGACGCCTCATAGGTCTTCCACAAAGCACATACCTTGATAAGATTTTGAAGAGGTTCAAAATGGATCAGTCCAAGAAGGGGTTCTTGCCTATGTTACAAGGTGTGAGATTGAGCTCGGCTCAGTCACCGACCACGGCAAAAGATAAAGAAGAGATGAGTGTCATCCCCTATGCTTCAGCCATAGGATCTATTATGTATGCCATGCTGTGTACCAGACCTGATGTAAACCTTGCCGTGAGTTTGGTAGCTAGATACCAAAGTAATCCCGGCAAGGAACACTGGACAGCAGTCAAGAATATCCTGAAGTACCTGAAAAGGACAAAGGACATGTTTCTCGTTTATGGAGGAGACGAAGAGCTTGTCGTAAAGGGTTATGTCGACGCTAGCTTCGACTCAGATCCGGATGACTCTAAGTCACAAACCGGATACGTGTATATGTTGAATGGTGGAGCAGTAAGCTGGTGCAGCTGCAAGCAGAGCGTCGTGGCGGGATCTACGTGTGAAGCGGAGTACATGGCAGCCTCGGAGGCAGCGCATGAAGCGATTTGGGTGAAGGAGTTCATCACCGACCTAGGAGTCATACCCAATGCGTCGGGGCCAATCAAACTCTTCTGTGACAACACTGGAGCTATTGCCCTTGCCAAGGAGCCCAGGTTTCACAAGAAGACCAGGCACATCAAGCATCGTTTCAACTCCATCCGTGAAAATGTTCAAGATGGAGACATAGAAATTTGCAAAGTACATACGGATCTGAATGTCGCAGATCCGTTGACTAAACCTCTCTCGCGAGCTAAACATGATCAACACCAGAACTCTATGGGTGTTCGATTCATCACAATGTAACTAGATTGGTGACTCTAGTGCAAGTGGGAGACTGTTGGATATATGCCCTAGAGGCAATAATAAAAGTATTATTATATTTCATTGTTCATGATAATTGTCTTTTATTCATGCTATAACTGTATTATCCGGAAATCGTAATACACGTGTGAATACATAGACCTCAATATGTCCCTAGTGAGCCTCTAGTTGACTAGCTCGTTGTGATCAACAGATAGTCATGATTTCCTGGCTATGGACATTGGATGTCGTTGATAACGGGATCACATCATTAGGAGAATGATGTGATGGACAAGACCCAATCCTAAGCATAGCACAAAGGTCGTTTAGTTCGTTTGCTAGAGCTTTGCCAATGTCAAGTATCTCTTCCTTAGACCATGAGATCGTGTAACTCCTGGATACCGTAGGAGTGCCTTGGGTGTATCAAACGTCACAACGTAACTGGGTGACTATAAAGGTGCATTACAGGTATCTCCGAAAGTAGCTGTTGGGTTGACACGGATCGAGACTGGGATTTGTCACTCCGTATGACGGAGAGGTATCTCTGGGCCCACTCGGTAATGCATCATCATAATGAGCTCAAGGTGACCAAAGTGTTGGCCACGAGATCATGCATTACGGTACGAGTAAAGTGACTTGCCGGTAACGAGACTGAACAAGGTATTGGGATACCGATGATCGAGTCTCGGGCAAGTAACGTACCGATTGACAAAGGGAATTGTATACAGGGTTTGATCGAATCCTCGACATCGTGGTTGATCCGATGACAACATCGAGAAGCATGTGGGAGCCAACATGGGTATCCAGATCCCACTGTTGGTTATTGACCGGAGAACGTCTCGGTCATGTCTACATGTCTCCCGAACCCGTAGGGTCTACACACTTAAGGTTCGATGACGCTAGGGTTATAAAGGAAGTTTGTATGTGGTTACCGAATGTTGTTCGGAGTCCCGGATGAGATCCCGGACGTCACGAGGAGTTCCGGAATGGTCCGGAGGTAAAGTTTTATATATGGGAAGTCCTATTTTGGCCACCGGAAAATGTTCGGGATTTTTCGGTATTGTACCGGGAAGGTTCTAGAAGGTTCCGAAGTGGGGCCCACCTGCATGGGGGGACCCACATGAACGTGAGTAGTGGGGGAAAGGCCCCACACCCCTGGTCAAGGCGCACCAAGATCCCCCCTTAGAAGGAATAAGATCATATCCCGAAGGGATAAGATCAAGATCCCTAAAAAGGGGGGATAACAATCGGTGGGGAAGGAAATGATGGGATTTCTTTCCTCCCACCTTGGCCAACGCCCCAATGGACTTGGAGGGCAAGAAACTAGCCCCTCCACCCCTATATATAGTGGGGAGGCGCATGGGAGCTTAACACAAGCCAAGGCGCAGCCCCTCCCCTCCCCAACACCTCTCCTCCTCCGTATATGCTTGGCGAAGCCCTGTCGGAGTACTGCTGCACCAACTACACCACGCCGTCGTGCTGCCGTTGGAGCAATCTTCCTCAACCTCTCCTTCCCCCTTGCTGGATCAAGAAGGAGGAGACGTCTCCCGTCCCGTACGTGTGTTGAACGCGGAGGTGCTGTCCGTTCAGCACTTGGACATCGGTGATCCGAATCACGTTCGAGTACGACTCCATCATCACCATCCCCTTGGCTAGCTTCCGCTCGTGATCTACAAGTGGTATGTAGATGCAAACTCTCTCCCTTGACTCGTTGCTTAGATGAACTCATAGATGGATCTTGGTGAAACCGTAGGAAAAATTTTAATTTTCTGCAACGTTCCCCAACATTCATTCCGTTTGGACTCCGTTTGATATTCCTTTTCTTCGAAATACTGAAACATGCAATAAAACAGCAATATGGGTTGGGCCTCCGGTTAATAGGTTAGTCCCAAAAGTAATATAAAAGTGTATAATAAAGCCCGTAATCATTCAAAACAGATAATAAAATATCATGAATGCTTCATAAATTATAGATACGTTGGAGACATATGAGCATCCCCAAGCTTAATTCCTACTCGTCCTCGAGTAGGTAAATGATAAAGAAAGAATTTATGAAGTGTGAATGTTAGTAGGTGCACAAGTTTGATCAATGATAATTTCAATCACCTTTTCTAGCATGTTTATATGTGATAACAGTAGTTCATCTCATAAAACTTTTCACGAACCAGTAACAAGCAATTCACATGTTAAAGCATAGACCATAAACTTTCTTGGAACTAGCAAACTTCATTCTTAGTCATCAAACAATTGCAATGCATCTTATTTTCAGGAAGGGTCTATGTCAGAGCTTTGATTTAGCAAACTTCACATACTCAACTATCATATAGTCTTCTACGATTGCTAACACTCACGCAATACTTGTGGTTATGGAGTTTTAATCAGACACTGAGAAAGATAGGGGCTTATAGTGTTGCCTCCAAACGTATTCACCTTTGGGTGATGTCAACAATAATAGTTCATGCTAACTTACATTCAATTGGATATATATATCAGGATCACCCCAACACAAAGTGCTTGCCAAAGGATAAAATGAAAAAGGGAAAGGTGAAGATCACCTTGACTCTTGCATAAAGTAAAAGACATAAAGTAAAAGATAGGCCCTTCGCAGAGGGAAGCAGAGGTTTTCATGCGCTTTTAGGGTTGGATACACAAAATCTTAATGCGAAAGAACGTCACTTTATATTGCCCCTTGTATATGGACCTTTATTATGCAGTCCGTCGCTTTTATTGCTTCCATAACAAGATCGTACAAAGCTTATTTTCTCCGCACTAATAAGTCATGCATATTTAGAGAGCAATTTTTATTGCTTGCACCGATGACAACTTACTTGAAGGATCTTACTCAATCCATAGGTAGATATGGTGGGATCTCATGGCAAAACTGGGTTTAAGGATATTTGGAAGCACAAGTAGTATCTCTACTTGGTGCTAGGAATTTTGGCTAGCATGAGGGGGAAAGGCAAGCTCAACATGTTTGAATGATCCATGACAATATACTTTAACTGAGATGTGAGAAAACATAACCCATTATGTTGTCTTCCTTGTCCAACATCAACTCTTTAGCATGTCATACTTAATGAGTGCTCACAATTATAAAAGATGTCCATGATAATATATTTATATGTGAAATCTCTCTTCCTTCAATATTCTTTCATGAATTGTTCAAATGACCAATACAAAGCTTGCTAACCTTCAATAAATTTACAACCTATACTTCTTATATGTGAAGTCATTACTCCCCATGGCATAAGCAATTGAAACATATATAATTTCAGATTTATGACATTCAACTCATTCAACAATTTACTCATAGGATATAAGTGAAGCACACGAGTAAATGACAAACTACTCCAAAAAGATATAAGTGAAGATCAATGAGTAGCTAAATAATTATGTAGCTATATGAAGACTCTCTCTCATTTAAGAATTTCAGATCTTGGTATTGTATTCAAACAGCAAGAAAAGCAAAATAAAATGACATTGCAAGGATATCAGAACTCATGTGAAGAAGCAAAAACTTAGGTTCAACCGATACTGACCGATGATTGTTGAAGAAGAAAGGTGGGATGCCTACCGGGGCATCCCCAAGTTAGATGCTTGAGACTTCTTGAAATATTATCTTGGGGTGCCTTGGTCATCCCCAAGCTTGAGCTTTTATGTCTCCTTAATTCCTTTCAATATCATGGTTTATCTTTTTATCAAAAGCTTCATTCACAACAAACTCAACAAGAACTCGTGAGATAGGTTAGTATAAAACAATGCAAAACCTTATCATGTTCTACTGTAACAAATTACTAAAATTATTATTAAACATTGAATACTAAATGTCTCTTCATATTTAATACTCCTATCTTCAAATATAATCATTAAACAAGCAAGCATATGCAAACAATGCAAACATAACAGCAATCTGCCAAAACAGTAGTCTATAAAGAATGCAAGATTCATCATACTTCCCTAACTCCAAAAATTATAAGAAAAATACTACGCTGTAAAAGCTTTATCAGAGCTCATTATGCAAAATGATTCAACATTATATCACTCTCTGACTTTTCTAGGAAATTTTTGCAACAGCAGTAAACTTTCTGTTTTGAAACAGCAACATGTATACTTGCAAAATAAGCATGGAAAAGGCCATCCTTGACATTTTTATTGAAAATATAGATGCAAATCATTATTCTAAATAACAGCAAGCAAATACTAACAAAAGAAAATGATGCTCCAAGAAAAACACATATCATGTGGCGAATAAAAATATAGCTCCAAGTAAAGTTACCGATGAACGAAGACGAAAGAGGGGATGCCTTCCGGGGCATCCCCAAGCTTAGTTGCTTGGTTGTCCTTGAGTATTACCTTGGGGTGCATTGGGCATCCCCAACCTTAGGATTTTACCAGTCCTTATTCCATAGTCCATCGAATCTTTACCCAAAACTTGAAAACTTCAACCACACAAAACTCAAAACAAAACTCGTAAGCTCCGTTAGTATAAGAAAATAAATCACCACTTAGGTACTGTAATGAACTAATTATTTATTCATATTGGTGTTCAACCTAATGTATTCCAACTTCTCTATGGTTCATACCCTTACATACTAGCCATAGATTCATCAAAATAAGCAAACAACACATGAAAGGCAGAATCTGTCAAAAACAGAACAGTCTGTAGTAATCTGTATCAAACGTATACTTATGGAACTCAAAAAATTCTGAAATAAATTTCTAGACCTGAGGAATTTGTCTATTAATCATCTTCAAAAATAATAAACCTAAAATCACTCTCCAGTAAAAAAATGGCAGCTAATCTCGTGAGCGCAAAAGTTTCTGTTGTTTACAGCAAGATCACATAAACTTCACCCAAGTCTTCCCAAAGGTTCTACTTGGCACTTTAGTGAAACAAAAGCTATAAAACATGATTACTACAGTAGAATAATCATGTGAACACACAAAAAGAGTGAGGATACATATTGGGTTGTCTCCCAACAAGCGCTTTTCTTTAATGCCTTTCTAGCTAGGCATGATGATGACAATGATGCTCACATAAAGGATAACAATTGAAACATAACGGGAGCATCATGAATCATATGACTAGCACATTTAAGTCTAACCCACTTCCTATGCATAGGGATTTTGTGAGAAAACAACTTATGGGAACAATAATCAACTAGCATAGGAAGGCAAAACAAGCATAGCTTCAAGATTTTCAACACATAGAGAGGAAACTTGATATTATTGCAATTCTTACAAGCATATGTTCCTCTCTCATAATAATTTTCAGTAGCATCATGAATGAATTTAACAATATAACCAGCACCTAAAGCATTCTTTTCATGATCTACTAGCATAGAAAATTTACTACTCTCTACGTAAGCAAATTTCTTCTCATTCGGAATGGTGGGAGTATCATAAGAGACTTGAATACTATAAATTGTTTCCACATTAAAAGAGTAATGTTCAGAAAAAGGTTAATCATAATCATGGTAAGTTTTATAAATATAATTCACTACTTTTTATAGCATAAGCTTCATCACAATAATCATCATAAGTAGCAACTTTGTTCTCATCATAATCGATTGAAACCTCTTCCAAGATAGTGGAATCATCACTAAATAAAGTTGACACTCTTCCAAATCCACTTTCATATTCATCACAATAAGATTCAACATCCTCCAAAATAGTGGGATCACTACTTTCTAAAGTTGACACTCTTCCAAACCCACTTTCATCAATATAATCATCATAGGTAAGAGGCATGCTATCATCATAACAACTTTGCATATCAAAACTTGGGAGGCTAAAAATATCATCTTCATTAAACATAGCAACCCCAAGCTTGTGACAAACATTAATTTCAGCAAATATATTCTCAAATATTTCATCCTCATCAAACATAGCTTCCCCAAGCTTGGGTCTTTTCATATCATAAGTATAATCACTCTCATCATTAATAGTATGGATAGCACTAATTGTATAGCAATTATCATCATCACAAGGAGTAATAGGAAAAACATCATTTGGGAGGGATACCTTTTTACCTTTGCTGCTCCTTCTCTTCCTTTTCTTCTTCACATTATGTGTGGGTTCAACCCTTTTCTTTGAGCTCCTTATAGATGAGATTGGTTGAATAGAAGGATCCTCCTCGATACCTGATTCATCATAAGAAATAGTAGGAGGAGATTGGGAAGTCTCTTCCCTTTCATTAGTATTCCCATCATATTCTATTTGCTTTCTTTTCTTTATGTAATTGGCAATATAAGGATTTTCAATGCAATTCACCGCACAATACAAATAAATCTTCTCTAGATCAAAATCAAGAAATCTATCAAGATTAAATTTTGGAATACCCTTAGTTATAAGTTTCATTTCTTCATACCCCAAAAGAATACTAAGCTCCTTATGATTCTCAAGGGTAATCAAATTATCACAGTTTTTGGATACAATTTGGTCATGAAACAATTTGCATTGGAGATTTAAATGACCACGTTCATTGCAAAGTTCACAAGGAGCGCGAAAAATATTGAATTTTTCAGCACAGACATCAAGACTTTCTTGCAACCATTTAGTTGCTAAATACTTATGCCTCTTGCAATATATATCCTCTCTATTCGGTGTGTTCATGCAAACATGCACTCCACAAAAGTTGACATGCTCAAAAGAGATATTTTCATCATGACTAGTGCAATCATCATTAGTACTATGGATATTCAAAGAGTTCATACTAACAACATTGCAATCATGCTCATCATTTAAAGATTTAGTGACAAAGATTTTACAGATTTCTTCTTCTAGCACTTGAGCACAATTTTCCTTACCATCATTCTCACGAAAGATATTAAAAAGATGAAGCGTATGACACAAACTCAATTCCATTTTTTTGTAGTTTTCTTTTATGAACTAAACTAGTGATAAAACAAGAAACAAAAAGATTCGATTGCAAGATCTAAAGATATACCTTCAAGCACTCACCTCCCCGGCAACGGCGCCAGAAAAGAGCTTGATGTCTACTACACAACCTTCTTCTTGTAGACGTTGTTGGGCCTGCAAGTGCACAAGTTTGTAGGACAGTAGCAAATTTCCCTCAAGTGGATGGCCTAAGGTTTATCAATCCGTGGGAAGCATAGGATGAAGATGGTCTCTATCAAACAACCCTGCAACCAAATAACAAAGAGTCCCTGTCCCCCACACACCCAATACAATGGTAAATTGTATAGGTGCACTAGTTCGGCGAAGAGATGGTGATACAAGTGCAATATGGATAGTAGATAAAGGTATTTGTAATCCGAAATTATAAAAATAGCAAGGTAACTAATGACAAAAGTGAGCGTAAACGGTATTGGAATGATAGGAAACAAGGCCTAGGGTTCATACTTTCACTAGTGCAAGTTCTCTCAACAATAATAACATAGATAGATCATATAACAATCCCTCAACATGCAACAAAGAGTCACTCCAAAGCCACTAATAGCGGAGAACAAACGAAGAGATTATGGTAGGGTATGAAACCACCTCAAAGTTATTCTTTCGGATCGATCTATTGAAGAGTTCATACTAGAATAACACCTTAACACACAAATCAACCAAAACCCTAATGTCACCTAGATACTCCATTGTCACCTCAAGTATCCGTGGGCATGATTATACGATATGCATCACACAATCTCAGATTCATCTATTCAACCAACACAAAGTACTTCAAAGACTGCCCCAAAGTTTCTACCGGAGAGTCAAGACGAAAATGTGTGCCAACCCCTATGCATAGGTTCATGGGCAGAACCCGCAAGTTGATCACCAAAACATACATCAAGTGGATCATGTGAATATCCCATTGTCACCACAGATAAACACGGCAAGACATACATCAAGTGTTCTCAAATCCTTAAAGACTCAATCCGATAAGATAACTTCAAGAGGAAGACTCAATTCATCACAAGAGAGTAGAGGGGGAGAAACATCATAAGATCCAACTAGCAAGTTGATCACCAAAACATACATCAAGTGGATCACGTGAATATCCCATTGTCACCATAGATAAGCACGGCAAGACATACATCAAGTGTTCTCAAATCCTTAAAGACTCAATCCGATAAGATAACTTCAAGAGGAAAACTCAATTCATCACAAGAGAGTAGAGGGGGAGAAACATCATAAGATCCAACTATAATAGCAAAGCTCGCGATACATCAAGATCGTGCCATAGAGGGAACACGAGAGAGAACACGAGAGAGAGAGAGAGAGAGAGAGATCAAACACATAGCTACTGGTACATACCCTCAGCCTCGAGGGTGAACTACTCCCTCCTCGTCATGGATAGCGCCGGGATGATGAAGATGGCCACCGGTGAGGGATCCCCCGTCCGGCACGGTGCCGGAATGAGCTCCCGAGAGGTTTTTGGTGGCTACAGAGGCTTGCGGCGGCGGAACTCCCGATCTATCTTCTTCGTGGATGTTTTTAGGGTACGTGGAACTCTATAGGCGAAAGAAATCGGTCGGGGGGGGGGGTGCTCGAGGGCCCCACGAGACAGGGGGCACGCCTAGGAGGGGTGGGCGCGCCCTCCTATCTCCTGGCCTCCTCGAGGATCTTATGACGTGAACTCCAAGTCTCCAGGATCATATTCTTCCAAAAAATCACGCTGCCGAAGGTTTCATTCCGTTTGGACTCCGTTTGATATTCCTTTTCTTCGAAATACTGAAACAGGCAATAAAACAGCAATATGGACTGGGCCTCCGGTTAATAGGTTAGTCCCAAAAGTAATATAGAAGTGTATAATAAAGCCCGTAATTATTCAAAACAAATAATAAAATAGCATGAATGCTTCATAAATTATAGATACGTTGGAGACGTATCAAGCTCAAGCGTGCGAGAATGGATGAGCAGGGGGAGAAGAAGGCGTGGGTGAAAAAGAGGAATCCTTATCTCTTTATAAAGGCGGTAGAAACTGTGCGCCTCCCCACTTGCCCGGTAAACTCGCTTATTCCCCAAGCGCCGCGTTGATGGCGCGGTTGGGTTACCCACAATCATATTGATGAGAATCCCGTGATAAGGGGACATGATCTCTGCTTTGACAAGACGTGCCAATAAAACCGCCTTTGGAAAACGGTTCGAATAATGACCAGGCCGAGGCATGATGTCACGCTATGAAAAGTTGTCAGCAGATTAGATTTGTGGAATATTATGCTCTCTATGGTGGTGTGTGAAATTTGTTTTGCAGAGCCGGACACGATCCTTGTGTTCAAAATCTTCTATGGAGTATTCGGAGAAGGAACCCGCCTTGTAATGCCGAAGACAATCTGCGCGCCGGATTCATTGTCATTGAAGCATTGTTCAAGGGCTACTGAGGGAGTCCTGGATTAGGGGGTCCTCGTACAGCCGGACTATATACTTTGCCTGGACTGTTGGACTATAAAGATACAAGATTGAAGACTTCGTCCCGTGTCCGGGTGGGACTCTCCTTTGCATGGAAGCAAGCTTGGCAAATCCGAATGTGTAGATCTCCTTCTCTGTAACTGACTCTATGTAACCCTAGCCCCTCCGGTGTCTATATAAACCAGAGGGTTTAGTTCGTAGGACAAGAACAACAATCATTCCATAGGCTACCTTCTAGGGTTAGCCTCTATAGTCTCGTGGTAGATCAACTCTTGTAATACTCATATCATCAAGATCAATCAAGCAGGAAGTAGGGTATTACCTCCATCGAGAGGGCCCGAACCTGGGAAAACATTGTGTCCCCCGCTTCCTGTTACCATTAGCCTTAGACGCACAGTTCGGGACCCCCTACCTGAGATCCGCCGGTTTTGACACCGACACCTCCCACTCCATCATGGCGGGCACAGGGCCATAGCCTGGAGGGGCGAAGTGCTCATTGTCTTCGTCGGCGGGCGTCGGTGTTGGGAGGTTCGGGTAGGCGAGCGGCTCGTCGATGACCTCCGGTTCCGGTGGTGGACTGGCCGGCGGCGGAGGGCACGGCCCGTACCCATGCACGGGGCAGAAATCGCGGGCAGGGCAAGGTCCGTATCCGTGCACCGGACAGAAGGCCACACCTGCATCCATGTCATTGCCGAAGAAGATCCCTGGCGGTGGCGGGGCCTGAGCGGTGTCGAAGAACTCCTCGCCCAGTAACGGGGCTGCAGCCTCAGCGGGAGCCCAGTCCATTGGCGGAGCGACGAAGGCCGGCATCGGAGGTGCCTGGTAGGCATGGTGGACAGCCGCGGGCGGGTTGCCTGGTCCTGCCTAATCTGCCGCGGCAGGGCCAGGGTAATTCTGACCACCACCACGACCACGGCGGCCACGACGACCACGGCGGCCGTTGCCTGGGCCCCAAGGGTGATAAACTCCAGCCCTTTGTCGTCTCTCAGATCGATGGTTTCTCATCGGATGAAACGAACAAGTGCAGAGGCGATGTTTTGCAGGTTCATACCTGCCATCTTATCTTCTCTCTCGTCCTGTTCGTGCTCTGTTTTTCTCGTAGGAATCGCTCTCGCCAGAGAGCAGTGATGATAACGTTGCTTTATTCTTAACAGCTTGCAAGATTCATCCTTAAGATGGCTTCCAACGGAAAAAGATGATCACCATGAAAATTATGTGACTCGTCGGGACGAATAATTTTGCCTTTTAGATCATCTCAACTAGAAGTCGTGGGCAACCTTTAGAGCCAAACATTACGCTGCACAAAATTGGGTCCGTGATGTTCCACTTCCGCGCTACTGTCGGGCTTAAGAGTATCTATAGCCGGAGGTTGCAAATTTGGACCCTCAAACGCCCGCGGACAGTGATCGGATCATATTTTACAATTTACAATCGTGTATCTTATTTTCAAAACATCTGTTACATGCATGGCCATACACGTCGATCATCCTGTCCGTCTTGGGCCGGTTAGGCACCGGAAATTGCTCACACTTAGTATTTTCACACCCGTATTAGTCCCACCTCGTCTAATGATGAGCTAGTCGACCAGTTTAAATATCCGGGTCGTCCAGAAGGGACAAACTTCTCACATCATTGTATCCTTTGTTAAGAATATGGACTCTTACTATAACTGATGAATCTTCTATGTTTATCACATAGAAGATTCATAGTCAAGGTCTATATCCTTAACAAAGGGAACATTGGTGTCATCTTGTCTTTTTTTGAATCACGTCCATGCATGAAAAAAATCTACTTTTATTGTAGTAGAGGTATCAATGAATATGATCGAAACAAACTTGACACTCAATGAGCAATCATCAGTCAATGAAATGCAATCTAGTGTCAAATATATCTTGATCACACATGCCAAAATGGATAGACCTACACAACAGCAACCAAGCTTGCCACCATCCGCGGACGTAGCTTTTTAAGCCGGGTGGCGTCCGCCTTGGCCGACGATGTGAGACTAAAATTTGGTTGCACCGATGAAAGATGGAGGAGCTTATGTCGCTGCAGGTGGGACCGCTATGACCTGCAGCGAGGTCGGCGGGCGTGCCCTGGCGCCTTCATTTCCGCCTCATATTTGGGCTGGATATGAGGGGTGTTGGTCAGCCCGGGCGTTTCAGGCCTGTTTGAGGCGCCCGTCTGGGTCAAAAAATCATGACTAGGCAGTGACGTTGAGGCCTGTTTGAGGCGCCCGGCTGGGTCAAAAAATCGTGACTAGGCAGTGACCGGGCGCCCAGCCCAGGCATATGAGGCGGGTTTTGAGATGCCTGGTTGTAGATGCTCTAACAAACACATTGCAATGGTTTGTGTATATTTTTTTTCATGATAATATATGTCTCATTCATATCATAAAGATCAAAGTACAAGTCGCGTAAGTACTGATATGACAAGGCTGAAAAGATACTAGAGCATCTCTAAGCTTGACACCAACGTCCGCCACCTGCCTCCGGCACCACCACAGCAGCCACCGAAGAAAAGAATGACAGATCACCTCCTCACACGAGCTCGACGCGGCTCCATCACTGATATGCAGTTTTGTGGACCTCCAAGGTGGCTCACCACAAGTGAAACCCTTGCCGTTGAACGAATTAGACCGGGGCAACACCCCGGACATGCCATTGAACTCCAGATCTGGCACCCCACCACGACTAAGATGCCGAAGGAGGAAACCATACCTGCCATCCACGAACCACGAACCCAGCACACGTTCCGTCTTCTATATGTCATCGATGCAGACCACAATCTGCATCCGCTCCTATACTACCTCCCAAGCTCCGCGCCGACGTTGGCAAACAACATCGCAACGGCAGAGTACGAGGACACAGGTCCACCACGAGGATGCCGCCGCCGCCACGCCATTCTTGCTTGAACAAATTGGTTTTCAAATCCATCCCCAACCATAGGACTGATGGCCTCGTCAGGGAAGGATCCAAAGAATCTTTATTCAGCGTCATCATTGCCGCCGCCGAAGCAAGACGATGAACAACCTAAAAACCTAGACTACGAGGGAGTAAAAATGATCCATACGCGTCGATCCGGCAACCCACCTCACCACGGATGACCGAGGTCGCCGGCAGAGGGGAGCCGCTGGAGGACAGCGCTCGAAGATTGGCATATCCTGGCAGCGGCTAGGGTTCCAGCCGCCAGGGACGAGAGGAAAATGATTTCGTGTACACTGATTGGTTGACGTACCTTTATTTGTGTATAAAACTTGGCCTCGAAACATGCAATGGTGTGCATGAAGTATACCCTGGAACCTCCGAGCTCACTTGTCTGGAATAAGGTAGATTTGCCGATTGGATGGAAATATGAGTGTTTTTTCTTGAATGTAAAGTTGAAAGGATCGAAGAGGTCGACTAGAAAGGGAGGAGGAGAGAGGGAGGAGGAGAGGGGACTAGGAGACTACCAAATTTAATTCCAAGTCCAGATAATATGGACTCGGAAGGATCTGGTTGGATTCGACATAGTCGGATCCGAGTCGAGATAAGGTCCGAGTCGGACAGACCTGACTATAGGACACATAGATAGGTCATCTGTGAGTCTCTAGTACAACATAAGTTCTATGTCCTAAGACCTGAGCTGGAACATGTACTCGGGATGGCGACATGCCTGCTTTGAGCCGACCAAACGCTACTCCATGACTAGGTAGTTAAAAGGTAGGTTTCGGGCTTGTCCAGACCCATGATGTGAGACATGGTCGAGCAAGATGGAATTTGTCACTCCGATCAGGAGAGATATACTCTGGGCCCATCGTGTGCCAGATAAGCGTAGCCATGCAACAAGAATTATGAGATAGTCCATTGTGTGGTCGACATCACTTGAACGAGAAAGAGGTCGGGCTAGCACAAGGATGACAAATTTTCCTTGAGCCCGACAACATATATCGTGTAGCAAAGGGAACAAAAGTGTGGCATGTTGTACAGGTTCACCAACCGGCTTCATTGTCTACTTGGTGGTCGGCACGCCTTGATAGAGGCCACTACCAGTCGGGCAGGTCGGAGGTGATCATACTCGGACTCGGATCCAGGCTAAACAGAATTTGAGATTTAAGATCCGTGCGAGGCCTAACTGTTGAGCCCGCGACGGATGCCTATATATAGTGGAGGTGTGGCACACTCATTCAGTTGACCGTTTCGGCACCGTCACTAGGGCTTTGCATGTGTTGCAAGTAGCCACCTCCACTCGCTGCAGACTGTATGATAGGACCTAGCAGTCCACCACACATTGTTCCTCCTGCATGCGTGAATACCTTCAGAGGTGGTGCACTTGCGTCGCTCTAGCGAACCTATACGTGGGATCCGACGATCAGCTGCGCGAGGGAGATCGGACGAGGAGACGACTCTAGACACGCTTCTCCAACTCTACTTTCGCTACACGGCACTGCGCGTCTAGTGGTAATGATCCGTGATCCATTCCCATAACATGTTCCTGGTTGTTCTGCGTGTAGAATTTTTTTATTTTGTAGCCGATGCACCTAGCATAGAACCCAACAGTCAAGACTTTAGATAGTGAGGTGCCCACTAATATGTATGTTAGGGCTTCATGTCCTTGTCTGTATGGCCGTCATTAATTTAATGCTGGGCCGTAGGCCTCTTATCTAAAAAAGATGTAATCCTTGTAACCATTGCTCAATAAAAACGTAGCTACCTTATGGAAAAGAGCCATTCATATCAAACGTGTTTCTTTAACACAATATAGACGCAAGCGCTCATACATACACGTATACACTCACCTGCCTCATCGTCGATGGAAACGTATCCTTTCACTGAAAGCGCATCGTTGAAATTCTGAAATAAATCCAAAAGTAATGCGAGCACTGGGACTTACCCTGATGGGCAAGAGATAACACTGTCCCTCTATTCGTTTGCGTGGATGATTTGCTCGTAGCGAACCTAAGTTCGATGTGCAACCTGCTCAGATCGAACATTCCTAGATATCAAGGTCCTTGTTTTTTCTGATGGCACATGCTTGTAGCTGCTGGTTTTATTGCACAGTGTTGTTCTGCACGTTCACAGCATGATTGGTGCCATGCCAGTATGTCACTATCCGTCCTGACACCGAGGGGTATTCCTGGCCAATCGAGGAAAATCTTGAAGAGTTTCAGTCCTAGCTGCTCACCAAAAGCGATGCTCTGAAATAATTGAGTCAGACATTTCGTCCTTCTGTTTGTCTGTTTTTGCTTCGTCAATTTGTGAGACTTAAGTACACACGATCTCACTCTCGATCGATCTTTTCCTCTCTTCCACTCGTGTCACAGCACACAAGAGAGAGCGAGAGCGTGGGAAGTGGCCGACAGGGGAGCTGCTCGTGCTCGACCGGCATGGCGAAGGAAGGCCTGGAGGAAGCCCTCCTGGTCGCGAGCCGCGCGACGGATGGAGGCGGCGACGAGGGCCTGGGGCTGGGGGTGCGCGACGAGGTGAAGAAGCAGCTGTGGCTGGCCGGGCCGCTCATCGCCGGCGCGCTGTTGCAGAACCTGATCCAGATGATCTCGGTCATGTACGTCGGCCACCTCGGCGAGCTCGCCCTCGCCGGCGCCTCCATGGCCAGCTCCTTCGCCACCGTCACCGGCTTCAGCCTCCTGGTACGTGCGCTCACCAACACCACAGCTTGTAGTTACTCCGCTCCACTCGGGCATCACACGGCTGTACGTACGTAAGCTCAAAGCGGCTTGCGCCTGGAGGATGGAATTTCGTCCGGGTTCCAGACCTCCGATACTATGTTGATAGTTTGCACAAAGAGACCATCGGCCGGGTGTGCCACAACACTAGTGATCTTGGTCTAGCTCCTCCTAAGATCAAAGTCCACGCACGGACATTGTTGAAGTGTGACCCTTCTCCTCGTGTAGAGGGTCGGAGATACAGTATGTTTTATATAGAAAATGTCTGTGTCTAGGGTACTATGATGGTGGCCTGGTCTATGCGCGTTATTGTCTGCTTTAGGACTTCCCTCTGCTTTGGGCGACCACAACAAAGGCCAGTCATTCTCCAATATTTGTTCATTCAGTTGCTGTCTAAACGAGAACCAGTTGAGGCCATTTCAACAACACCATGGTATTTTATAGCTATATTTACTGACAGATGCATCCACGTGGTACACGCACATACTTGTCATATCTTGTCCTCGACCAAAGTTTTTTATTTTTCCTAAGGCGAAGAATCCTTTTACAAATCTCAGTCCCTCTGACAACCAGAGATACTCCCTCCTTCTAGATTTGTAAGTCATCTTATGAAAATCAAATAATCTCAAAACACTTAGGCGTGGTACATTAACTTCTACCTCGTTTCTTGTTTTTTGACATATCAACCAATGAGAGATGAGGGTGTGCAAGTTTTTAATGACTTGAGACTACCAAACATGACATGTATTGGTTAGTTCATTGCAGCAATGCTATTAATTAATAATTAAACATTAAAGTCTCTCGTTTTTCCCTCCTCTTTGGTCACGGTGCACAACCTAAAATGACTTATTCACCTAGACAGAGGGAGACAAGGAGTACACACAATAACATAACGCGCAGGCTGCAAGATGCAACCAAAATACAAAATACTCAACAGGAAAGGCACTCAAAAACAAATGAGTCGTTGTGCGTCTAAGTCGAGTGAGATTTTGCCATATATGTC
Source organism: Triticum dicoccoides (assembly GCF_002162155.2). NCBI lineage: Eukaryota > Viridiplantae > Streptophyta > Magnoliopsida > Poales > Poaceae > Triticum > Triticum dicoccoides. The sequence goes on along the minus strand of NC_041393.1, from coordinate 180,224,539 downwards.
TTGTGTTTAAGAAGTGCAGCTTTAGTTTAACTGGATGTCGGTCGTCCTGATGTGCGTACGGGCTCCTAGTGTGAACACCAAATCATAGGTGCAAAGCCCAAATGCCGGCCATTGAGATTTCAGTCAGCAATCTCACTTTCATGACCTTTTGCATCCTTGCCTCATAAGGAAAGAGCAACCCATTGAGAAAACTAAATACATGGATCCGTGGAGAGGAGCCCTGTCATCGCCACCTCCCTAACCTAATGAGCAATGGCGACGATGGCGAGTGGGAAAAAAGGTCATAGTGAGTTGCCAAGCTGAATTCACCTCCCTAATGAGCACAATCAGTTGACGTGCCTTTGCACACGGTTATAGGGGAGGAGTAATGGCCTCATCTCAGATCTCAACAATCCGCAAACCTAACTCAACGTGCCGATGGATAGATCGGATCTACTTCCTCTGTTCCTAATTATTTAGGTCTTTGTAAAGATTTCACTATGAATTATATACGGATGTATATAGATGCATTTTAAGTGTGGATTCATTCATTTTGCTCCGTATGGAGTTCACTTAGTGTAATCTCTATAAAGACTTGCATTTAGAAACTGAGGGAGTAGGAAAGGACCGCGTATCAAATGGTGCAGAAGGGCACCCGGTGAGTATGTGGTCCATCGACTCATCCTATCGATTCACTCTTGGTCACACAACACATGGGGTGAGGGGGGGACCGATTCAAGAAAAGGAGGCTCTGTTATGGACGGACGTGATGGATTCTTTTTTCCCCTGTTGCAAGTTTAACAGCTAGCCCTCGCATTTTCTACCACCTTGATCAGCTTGGAATGGCGAGTGCACTGGACACCCTCTGCGGCCAAGCATACGGAGCCAGGCAATACCACCTCCTCGGCGTCTACAAGCAGCGGGCGATGGTGATCCTCACCCTGGTCAGCATCCCCCTGGCCGTGGTGTGGTTCTACACTGGCGAGATCCTGCTCCTGTTCGGGCAGGACCCCGACATCGCCGCGGAGGCCGGCACCTACGCGCGCTGGATGATCCCGGCGATCTTCGCGTACGGGCTGCTGCAATGCCATGTCCGGTTCCTGCAGACGCAGAACATCGTGCTCCCGGTGATGGCGAGCGCCGGCGCGGCCGCGGCGTTCCACCTCCTCGTCTGCTGGCTGCTCGTGTACGTCGCCGGGATGGGCAGCAAGGGCGCCGCGCTCAGCAACGCCGTCTCCTACTGGGTCTACGTGATCGTGCTGGCTGTGTACGTCAGGGTGTCGGGCTCCTGCAAGGAGACGTGGACGGGGTTCTCCACGGAGGCGTTCCGCGACGTGCTCAGCTTCTTCCGGCTCGCCGTCCCGTCGGCCCTCATGGTCTGGTGAGCTTGCTATATTTATTTTACTCTTCCTGAAGTTGCCAGATATTTATCACACAAACAAAATGTGGATCACATGATGATGATGATGATGATGTTGATGGTGCAATTGCAGCCTGGAGATGTGGTCGTTCGAGCTCATAGTGCTCCTGTCAGGCCTTCTTCCCAATCCAAAGCTGGAGACTTCGGTGCTGTCCATCAGGTAATTAATGGCAGACCGAAGTTACCACATGTTACACTGAATTTTTTTCCGGTTGAAGAAACACATGTGCATTCTTGTTCTTGGCAGCCTCAACACCGCTGCCTTCGTATGGATGATCCCCTTTGGCCTCGGCTCTGCCATAAGGTAAACTTGTACTACACCCTACTAACCTACTGTCCTTGACTATATTACGGCTTGTGCTACAGCCCTGCTCATCAGATCGATCTGTATCTCTACTGATCATGCAGCACCCGTGTCTCAAACGAGCTCGGAGCGGGGCGCCCCGACGCTGCCCGGCTTGCGGTGCGTGTCGTCGTCTTGTTGGCCATGGCGGAAGGACTGATCATGGGGTTGGTGCTGATCTGCATCAGATACGTCTGGGGGCATGCCTACAGCGACGTGGAGGAGGTTGTGACTTACGTTGCCTGGATGATGCTCATCATCTCGGTGTCCAACTTCTTCGACGGAATCCAGTGCGTCCTTTCAGGTACAGATTATCGACATCTTTTCGCCACACGAGAGTGCAAAACTTAAGTAGCTGCGATTCGAGTTCGTTGCTAGATGATATTTACTAATCCCTCGGTTTCATATTAGTTGCCGTTGATTTAGTATAAATTTGCTAAATTAGCGACAACTAATATGAAACGGAGGCAGTACTAAGCACAGAAACCAGAAATCATAGACATGCCTGCGTTTGAAGCAAAGATAAGATGTTCTGTTGTGATGTGCAGGGGTGGCTAGAGGCTGTGGATGGCAGAAGATTGGTGCTTGGATCAATCTTGGTGCCTACTATATCGTCGGCATCCCCTCGGCCTACCTCATAGCCTTCGTCTTGCAAGTCGGCGGGACGGTACATCTTGTCCCCTCAAATGATCAAAATTTTCCCTTTTGCTGCCCTGAATTTGAATTGAGTGCCTATGGGGCAGTGGTTTTGGGGTGACTGATGCTGTGGGTTTTATCCTTGAACCAAACAGGGGCTCTGGTTGGGCATCATCTGTGGCCTGATGGTGCAAGTCCTGTTGCTCATGACCATCACGATATGCACAGACTGGGATAGAGAGGTATAAATGCAGAAATAGATGAATTCGAGCTGATCTATAATTTACAGGCGGTCTAAAACTCTGAATTATTTCAGGCGGATAAGGCAAAGGACAGGGTATTCAGTTCTTCTCTCCCAACAGATTTCGCAACTGAAGACCATACCTAGACTATCAACCGAAGAAACTAGGAAACAGAGATGACCCAATTTCATCGAGCCTTCGTGCCAAGGCTCACACTGTTTTAGTCTACCAAAACTGTACAGCCTTATCCCTAAATCAGATACTTGGGAGAAGTTTCATTATGATAATATATCCAGCCACTACCGTTGCAACCCCAGCCAGATCAGATAGCTTGAGTGCAGCCAACATATCGCACGGCACTGAGAAGTAGAATTAATAACTGAAAACATCTACTAGGATAAATTACCATCAAGTCAGATCCACATGCTAATCTTAGCACTACAATTTAACGGTTTGCAGTTCCAAGAGACACAGTATAATTTCCCAAAATCTACAATTGTGCGCAACCATTGTCTGGACGAGGCCTAGAGTCATTCACCAGCTGCGAATGACTCAATGAAGATTCCGACTTCTGGATTTTGCGACTCTGGTATCTTGGGTCTCATCATCCCTCTTCCTTTTCTTTGACGGTGCATCATCCCAAATCCTTGACGATACTTCCTGTGATCTGCCATGGTGTACTGAAGCATTTGCTCTGAACCAGAGCACTGCCCTATTTGCCCAAACGTTTGACTTTTTCCATATAAACTCAGCCTTCCTCGTCCGTGCAATTACCATCATATCTTGATTTTCACTTATTCCAAGCTTCTTGCAAATAATGGCCAGGCAGCATAAAAGAAGATTACACTTGTCGGATTTAAGAAGAGGAAAATACTCAGTACCATATAATCGTGCATATTTCCATGTCTCTCTTGAATTCTCCACAGATGGATTGGCAACATAGGTTCTGCAGACTCTGCACAGTGAAATAAGAGTGTTCTTCGTCATCTGATGCCAAAGACATGCTCCTAGCTGAATGAGTGATGCATGTAGTCCAAAACAAGCACGCAGGTATAAGTTTACAGCATGTAGTCCTGTAAAAGCCAAGTCCTGCTCATAAAGCATCTGACACATTCTCTTTGCATCTCCAAGACCCTTGAACTCATACAAGAAAGGGGCCAAGGTGTTCCTGTAGACCGACTTTGTCTCGTATATAAGTTTTGGGGCCTCAATGCATTTCTTATCTGGCTTAAACCCGGTAAGCGGAAAGTCGGTATTATAAAACCTGTAGAACATACCGGGAATGTGCTTAGCAACTGCAGTCATGTAGTTCTCAGGTGACTTTGTGAACAAGCGGTGTACTGGCCGATATGTATGCACATGCAGCAACATACTGATCATCTTCAATGCCCTCTGGCCTAACATATGGGTATGTATGAGCATGACTTCCCCCAAACGCTCGTGCTCTCAAAGTATTGATGTCTATGTCTGCTGCAGCTGCACAAGGGTTTTTAGCAGGAAATACATGAGACACCATATCGAATTGTCTCATGTTCCAGGCTAACAACATGATATTTGCAGCCCTTCTCTCTGACATTTCGTGAGTTAACCCAGTAAGTACATCCTTACAGAGCTCCAATAAGTTGGACCCATTTAACCTGCGTAGATGTATGCTCGGGAGATCTGCCAGACAACTATCTCTCCAAGCCTTTTCTCTGACTCCTCCTGGGTTCAGGGTCATGCCACTATCCTCCATTAGCTCATCTCTCATAACGAGTGGAAAATTTGGGACAAACTTCTTATCAGGATATTCCGGAAGAGTGATATCAAATGTGGAAGCGCTTCTTGGTTGAATTGTGGCAATGGCCGAGCGGTTTATTACAGCAGCTCGAATCATTTCTTCCTCGTGAGCTTCAGGTGAACCTTTGTTTGAGATCGGTCTCACAACCTCCTGATTTAACATAAGAACACAAAATAATAAAGCTTTGAGCAAATAATAATCTCATAAAAGCAAATTATTTGTTGAAATACACAGGTAGTAACCACACTCCAAAGTTAGCAATAGATGTTAGCCTTCTATATTATGTTCAAAAGAAGTGGCCTTCTATATTATGTTAAAAACAAGTGGAGTATTACTTGGTAAAGGCCCCACATATCATTAGGCAACTCAGTTACTTTTATTTGAAGGAAAGGTCAAAGATGTCAACAAAAGTGTACATGAATATGGCTTTGCAGTACTTCATAGCCTTGACCCTTGAGAGTCAAAAGTGAAAAATATAAATTTTATGGGCAAACCAAGAATGTCCCATCGTGGGCTGGGACTCAACTAAACATGGTGTCATCAATGAACCATCATTGGGGTAAAAGCAGAACATCAAGTTTACTTAACTCCCACCCTATAGCAGAAATTAACTGGGTACTATTTGGGGATGCCAACACTGCCTACTTTCAGGCCATCGCCAATGGCCGGAGGCGACGTTGCTCCATCCCTCTCCTCTGGGAGGGTGGACAGTTGTTTCAAGACCCTCAGGCTATTCGCCTGCTAGTTGACGACTTTTACAAGTCTCTATTTCAGGGTCGGCAGCGGAATGGTGTCGCCCTAGCTGACCATTTCTGGTCACGTGACCAACAGATTTCCCCCGCCGAAAATGCAATCCTGCTAGCCCCCTTCGATGCTGCGGAAGTGGAGACCCGTGTTAAAGCTATGAACCCGACGTCGGCCCCTGGCCCCGATGGCCTGCCGGTTCGCTTTTTCCAGGCCTTCTGGCCGATGGTCAAGGATATCATCCTCGACCTGTTTAGCGAGCTCTCTAAGGGTACCTTAGATATGTCCCGGCTTAACTACGGGATTATCTCCTTGATCCCCAAGGTACCGGGAGCGGCGGACATTAGACAATTCCGCCCCATTACAGTCCTAAATGTGATCTTTCGGATCCTCGCTAAAGGCTACGCCTCTAGGGCGGCCCTTGTCGCTCCCCGGATTCATCATCCGAACCAGTCAGCCTTCACGAAAGGGAGATTTATCTTAGATGGGATTCTTGTTCTTCATGAGATTATCCATGAGGTTAAGAGCAAACACCTTCGTGCGGTCTTCTTCAAGATCGATTTCCATAAAGCTTATGATACGGTGCACTGGTCCTTCCTTCGGGAAGTGTTGCTGAAGCGTGGCTTTGACCCCCACTGGGTAGCACGGGTAATGCAATTAGTTACGAGTGGCCGGACAACGGTTAACATCAATGGGGAGGTTGGCCCATACTTCATGACTGGCCAAGGGGTACGGCAGGGCGACCCGATCTCCCCATTCCTTTTCAACCTTGTGGTTGATGCGCTCGCCTCGATTCTGGATTTGGCCAAGCATGCGGGTCACATTAGGGGGATTTGCCCTCATCTGGTGACACCTGGGGGTCTAACCCATCTCTAGTACGCGGACGACACCATTATGATGGTCGAGGGATCTGATGAGGATATCCAGAACCTTAAATTCCTCCTCTGCTTCCAGGAGATGTCGGGCCTCAAAATAAACTTTGGCAAGAGCGAGGTAATGGTCATGGGATATTCCCAAAGGGAGGCCCAGCGGATTGCTAATCGTCTGAATTGCCGCTTGGGCTCCTTCCCGACGACTTATCTTGGCGTGCCCCTTAGCGATGCACGACTCCTGGAAAAGGATTTCCGCCCAATAGTCGCCAAGCTCCAACCTAGAATGGAGCCTTGGCAAGGGAGATGGCTTTCTAAAGCCGCTCGAGTGATTCTGATGAACTCCTCCCTTATTAGCCTACTGATGTATATAATGGGATTCTATAGTCTTCATGAATCCCTTCATCAGGAAATTACCAAACTGCTTTCCCGCTTCTTTTGGGCGGGAGAGAACAATAAGCAGAAGTACCATATGGTCAAATGGTCTGAGATCTACAAACCTAAGGACCAGGGAGGCTTGGGAGTCATCTCCTCCAAGTGTATGAACATTGCCCTCCTGTCCAAATGGCTTTGGCGGATCCAGACGGAGGAGGGTGGCCTGTGGCTTCAGATTATTCGTAGGAAGTACCTTCGTGGGCAACCACTCGCGTTTGCCTCTAGGGCTGGAGGATCCCAATTGTGGCAATCGGTGATATCTTTGCTTCCGGTCCTACGCATTGGGACCTCCATCCAGATAGGCTCTGGATCTACCACCCTCTTTTGGCTGGACCGATGGGCGGGACCCCGCCCCTTTGCAGAGCGTTTTTACGCGTTATTTTCTATCTGTGTTCACCCACAGATCTCTGTGGCTGCAGCATTAGAGAACCTAAGTGCGATTGCCTTTCGTCGCACCTTCGGGGCGATCGAACTTGCTAATGGGACGAGTTACTGGAATGCATTGCCCTTCATCCTCCTTCTCTGGAACTGGATTCGCTATCCTGGTACCTCGAGCCAAGCAGTAGATTTTCGACTAGATCCCTGTACCAGGTGATTGTGCCTACGCCTGGTCCAGTGGAGCTCACGGTGCTCTGGGAGATCAAACTCCCCCTAAAGATCCGTATATTCTTATGGCAATGGGTTAGAGGACGCCTCCCCTCGGGCACTGAGGTCCGTAAGCGTAATGGACCCGGGGACGGTCTTTGCCCCATTTGTCTGGTTCCGGAAGACTGCAACCACATCTTCTTCCGGTGCCCGGCGGCACAGTTTTTATGGAGCTGCTTTCGGGAGGTAGTTGGAGGCACATGGTGCCATGGCAACCTACCGGATTTGTTCAGGGAGGCCCTCCGGCTTCCCGGGTCCAGGCGCGCCCCTATTTGGGTCGCGCTAGGCACCCTTGCCTGGTCCCTTTGGTGTACCCGCAATAAATTAGTCGTCGAACGAGTGATTCCGTCCCGTGTGACTGATGTGATCTACAAAATGTGTGGCCTCCTGCAGCTTTGGAGACCGCTTAGTAAGCGGAGCGATCGAGCCGTCATCGACAGCATCATGGCGGGTCTTCGTGCCTCGGCGGCGTCCTTTGCTCCTCCTCCGCCACCTCCACCGCCCCCTCCTGAGCCAGATTAGCGCCTCCGAGTACTCTTTTGGGGTTTGTCTTGCTGTGCCCCCGGCATGATTCTATGACTTATTGTACTGTAACTTGATGTTGGATGTTTGATGTTGGATGCTTGGTGGTTGCTTTATAATATAAAGCGGGGGGAAACCCTTTTTCGTTATAGCAAAAATTAGCTTTTAGGCACTGAGACAAAAATAAAATCTTCGATGTTGTCTCGTCATGAAATTATGCACACTAAAAAAACAAACAAGAAACTGCTAAACCTGACAGCCAGCTGGACTTAACGGCTTGGGGGGCATATAAATGACGATGATGACATGGAAAGCATATCTTTGGAAAACCGATGGCGTTAAAGGAATTGGCACTTATCCAGTGGCGGTTCATGTAATCAGTGGTTACTCGTGGAAAGTTCTGGCTTACTTTGTCATGAAAGATTTCAAGCATCAACATAACTCTCAAGTCCCAACAATGTAACTCGAGTTTCAATTTGCATGAACAGAATACGATTCACAGGTTAGTAAGTTTAATGCATCCAATTCTATATGATACATGAAAAAGCCTTTGAGATAGCCAGCCAAACCATTCATTGTATCTATGTGAACCAAATGTTAGCGAACACTATTGTTGCTGACAAGTCTAAGAAACCATTTGGGAAAGCCTCACACAAATGTTCACTTCCTTGGCAAACAACTGCTTAACCTTTTTTTAGAGAAAAGGCAGGAGCCCGACTTTATAAATAAAGCCACCAGGTAGAGTACATCACCAGCACCCGACACCCAATCAGAGTTTAAACACCAAGGAAGTTAAGTAGCATTACAAGGCCACCAGCCTCACATGGCACGCAGGCCAACATAGAACTAGATATCGTAAAAGAGAAGATCAGGAAGCCGTCCTCAAAGATCGCCGAAGAAGGGCAGACGCCGTAGATTTCATCTTGGATTGCATGGCGTCGAAAGCCTGGAGGTCCCCCTCTTTAGTCAATAATCTCCACTGCTGCAAAAAACCATTGGCTTTAAATAAGCAATTGACAGGGTTAGCCGGAAAGATACGCTCAATCGAGAACTTATTCCTAGTAGTCCACAACGACCACCCTATCACAGCCCAGCCAACTAAGAAAACCCTTTTAGATTGTCCAGATAAGAGATTAACACACTGCCTCAGGTCTTCAAAGGAGGAGGGGAACCAGTTAACATGCAGCCAAAGTCTGATGCAGCACCACATAAGTTTTGCTAAGGAGCAATGAAAAAAAATATGTTCGGTGTTCTCCAGCGCCCCACATAACACGCATCTATCGGAACCCGGCCCGTTCCTTTTCTTAATCTGGTCAGCCGCCGGAAGCTTACCGCGAACAGCTTGCCAAAGAAAGATCTTGATCTTAGGTGGGATTCGAGCCGACCAGATATCTTTGAACTTGACCGAGTGTCCACCAGGGATAAGCTTAGAATAGGCCGATTTAACCGAGAAGCGCCCCGAGGAGGAAAGGGACCACACCACGGAGTCCTCTTCCTCCGAGAGCAGGGGGAAGCAAGCAGTAAGGCGCTGCCAATCTTCCAACTCTACAGGGGAAAGAGAACGCCGAAAATCTAAAACCCAACCCTTAGCCAAGAGCTCAAAGATAGAAATCTCAGCATCATCACAGTAAGAGAACAAAGCCGGAAAAGCAACCGCCAGCGTGGAATCCCCGACCCACCAATCAAGCCAAAACCGAGTGGACTTACCGTTCCTGACAACAAACTTGACAAGGGACCGAAAAATTGGCCGAACTTTAACCAGTTGACGCCAGAATTGAGACCCACCAGAAGCAGGAGCAAACATAGGGCTCGAGGAGGGGAAATATTTAGCTTTTAGGATCGAGAGCCAGGTCGGAGGTTCCTCAAGAGTCATTATCTTCCACCACCATTTCATCAGGAGACAGTTATTCATAACCCGCGTATTAATAATGCCAAGGCCCCCTTTGTCCTTGGGGCGACATATAGTGTCCCATCTGACCAACCTATATTTGCGTTTATTATCCGCAGCATTCCAGTAGAAAGCACCCCTATGCTTGTCGAAACCAGAATGAACCCCATTAGAAAGAAGATAGAAGCACATCAAGAACATTGGGAGTGAAGAAAGACAAGAATTGGTAAGGGCGACCTTGCCCGCTTGCGTATTATATCGACCTCGCCAAGGTAATACTCTGTTGCCAACTTTGGTGACCACCAGGGCGAAGTCTTTCGCCAGAAGCTTAACCGGGGAGATGGGAAGGCCTAGATACTTGAGAGGAAAGGACCCAAGAGAACAGTTTAGAAGGTGGGCCACCCGCTGCGCCTCCAGGTCCGAAACCCCAGTCACAACGACCTCACTCTTGGAAAAATTGATTTTAAGGCCTGAAAGCGCTTCGAAGCAAAGCAGAAGGAATTTCAGATTGGTGAGACTGTTCTCATTGAGCTCCATCAAAATGATAGTGTCGTCCGCATATTGAAGATGAGAGATGCCATGAGGGATAAGGTGAGAGCTCACCGGGGTAATATGACCGGCCAACGCAGCTCGAGAAAGGATGCGAGATAAAGCATCAGCCACAAAATTGAAAAGCAAAGGAGATGCTGGATCCCCTTGTCTGAGACCCCTACCGTTAGCAAAAAACTTGCTAGTTTGACCATTGACAGCCACAGCCGTGTGTCCACCAGAAACCAACTGCATCAGGCGGTGCATTACAGGCCACTCGAAACCCTTAGCCAGAAGGACTTGCCGAAGAAAGTTCCAACTCGCCGAATCGTAAGCCTTCTCAAAATCAAGCTTAAAGACCACCGCCTTGGTCCCTCGAACCCGCAGGTCATGTATTATCTCATGTAAACAAAGCACCCCGTCCAAGATGAACCTCCCTTTGATGAAAGCAGACTGGAAAGGGCTAATGGTCCGATGCGCTATGGGAGACAGCCTAGTGGCCATGCCCTTAGCAGGCATCTTGGCAAAGTTGTTGATTAAAGCAATAGGCCGAAACTGGGAGATGAGATCAGCGCCCTTGATTTTAGGTATGAGGGTGAGGACAGCGTAGTTAAGTCTAGACATGTCAACAGTGCCCAGCCAAAACCCTTGGATGACAGCAGAGATGAGGCCTTTTAGTTGGGGCCAGAACTGTCGAAAGAAAGGGATGGAGAAACCATCGGGGCCAGAAGCCGCGTTAGAGTTGGCAGTCCGAATAGTGTCAAAAATTTCCTCCTTAGAAGGGGGAATAAGCAGGAGCTCATTATCAGCGGGCGAAACCCTATCAAGGGGGGCCCAGAAGCCCGGGGCAAGCGAGAATCCGAGGTCTGGTTTAGCCGCAAGCAGATTAGAGAAGAATTGTACAACGTGCCAAAGAATGGCCGATGGGTCCGAGACCCTAACACCATCAATAATGAGACTATGGATCAGGCATCTACGCCGTCTACCATTCGCAATGGCGAAGAAGTAAGCCGTGGGCGCATCACCCTTAAGGGTCCAATTAATCGTGCCCCTTTGCTTCCAATAAACTTCCTCTTGGCGGTGGATATCCAGAAGCGCCTTCTAAAGGCCATACCGAACTTGCCACTCGGCCTCCGAGAGCCCACCATTATCCGCACGGTTGTCAAGAGCGCTAATTTGGTCGCCCAGCCTAACTTTCTCGCGCCTCATCTCAGCAAAGTGGTTCTTGGACCATCCCCTAAGAAATTTGCGAAGGAAGTACGAGACATGATGCCAATCATCCATAGGGCCAAAGGTACGGTGGGGAGAGATTAGACAGTCCAAGATCTTCACCTGAACTGACTTCAGGGACAATAAGCAAAACAACATGAATAAAGTATACATTACTAGGGAACATTTCATAAAGTGCTATCATCTCTTATCAATAGAAGTCAAGCCTCATCTGAAATTCAAGCTCGACATCACCAATAGTACACAACTGAAAGTCTGGAACTGATAGTATACTCGTTGGTCTTTCTCTATCACAATATCTCACACCAATGGCAATGCGTTCATTAAACATTAGCATGTCTACCCCAGCGCCCTACTTGAATCAGGTCATACTATGAGTTTTCATGTTTACTGAGTTGTCCAAATATAGTGAAAATGGGATCTGTCCAATGTCCCTAGGGCAGAAATTAAGGCATGGAATAGAACCTGATCATCCCTCCACAGCAAACTCTGGCGGTCCATAACTATCAAGTGTTCCGAAATGCAGAGCCTGAACAGCAGGAAGCCGAAAAATGTCAGAACATAATAATGAATTAATGATACTAACAGAATTTGGAAGATGCAACTCCCACAACACCGACCGTACCCTTGAAAAAGGATAATATTACTACTGTAATCACAGTTCACAGAATAATCTTGGCATTGAGATCAAGAAAAAGTGTGCCTAACTTATTTGCACAAAAGGCTCTAGGATACGAAACTTATCACCATGAACTCCAACCGAGTCCCAAATCTTAACTAGTACTACTAGCATCTTCCATTTTATAGCAACAGAAAATCGCAATACGCCACACAAGAAAATTGATCTGAGTACAACAAATTGCAGGCACGGTCACGGAGACAATGCTCCCATCTCTCCATAGAAAAAGTAAAGACTGCTCCCAACTCGACAAGAAGAGAAAACCTCTCGAGAGAAATCAAAATCCATGGCAGATGCGACAGGCGGAACGCACAATCCCTAGATTTCTAGACGCACCGGATTTCTCCCCTGCAATGACCTAAAGCTGCGGCAACGAATCAGCCCCCAAAATCTTAGATCTAACTTCCCGGAAAGAACTCCAGAGAGAAGGTTTACAGGATAAGCCACAGATTGTATTACTCAGGCACCCATACATATAGCATACAAGAGAGCAGTAGCCGGAAGCAGTTAGCGCATGCATGGCGATGGAATCGGTCCATCCATGAGATTAGGCGCTACAGGTACAACGTTTACAAGAGGACGTGACAACACAAGTGTACAACTCAACAGCCCCCCGCAGTCAGAAGTGAGCTGGGGAGAACATTCAGACTGGACCTAAACTCGTTGAACACGGCCGACGGCAGCCCCTTGGTGAAGATGTCCGCAAACTGCGAGCTCGTGGGTACATGAAGGACGCGAGCTTCTCCGAGAGCCACACGATCACGAACGAAGTGCAGGTCGATCTCCACATGCTTGGTACGCTGGTGCTGTACAGGGTTGGAGGAGAGGTACATCGCGCTCACATTATCACAATATACAAGTGTGGCGCGCGCGGGAGGTCGATGGAGTTCCTGCAATAGTTGGCGCAGCCAACAGGACTCCGCCACACAGTTCGCGACCGCCCGGTACTCTGCCTCGGCACTGGAACGAGATACGGTGTGTTGCCGCTTAGACGACCATGAGATAAGATTGGTGCCAAGGAACACACAGAAACCGGACGTGGATTTGCGCGTATCGGGGCACCCGGCCCAATCAGCGTCAGAATAGGCGATGAGCTCATGGGAGGAGTTTTTGTGGAGCTAGAGACCGAAGTGAGAAGTGCCTTTTATGTAGCGGAGGATGCGTTTAACAAGCTGGAAGTGAGTGTCCAAAGGTGCATGCATGAAGAGGCAAACCTGCTGTACAGCGTATGATATGTCCGGACGGGTGAGAGTAAGATACTGTAAGGCTCCGGCGAGGCTGCGATAAAGGGTTGAGTCGGCCATGGGAGAACCTCCGGAGGCAGAAAGTTTGGACTTGGTGTCGATGGGGGTGGAAATGGGGTTGCAATTCAGCATTTTCGCTCGCTCCAAGAGCTCTAGGGCATATTGTTCCTGAGAGAGAAAAAGACCACGCGGCGTGCGATGAACATTAATGCCAAGAAAATGGTGGAGCTCACCCAAGTCGCTCATGGAAAACTCATTCTTGAGAGAGGTGATGAGTGACGTGAGGAGGGAAGTGGTGTTGGCGGTGAGAATAATGTCGTCGACATACAGTAACAAATATGCAACGCCGGAGTGTTGGTGGAGGATAAAGAGAGATGAATCACTCTTGGAAGCCACAAACCCGAGGGTGCGCAAGAAGTTTGTGAACCGGAGAAACCACGTTCGAGGAGCCTGTTTAAGACCATAGAGGGATTTGTTGAGACGACAGACATGCGTGGGGCACGAAGGGTCAGCGAACCCCGAGGGCTGCTGACAGTAAACCGTCTCGGCGAGCTGACCATGAAGAAAGGCATTCTTGACGTCCAGTTGATGGAGAGGCCAAGAGTTGGCGGTGGCGATGCTGAGGATGACGCGGATGGTAGCGGGTTTGACGACGGGGGAGAAAGTTTTCCCGTAGTCGACGCCGGCTTGCTGAGTGAAACCACGCAATAGCCAACGAGCTTTGTACCGTGCCAAGGACCCGTCGGGATGAAGCTTGTGACGGTAGATCCACTTGCCGGTCACCACATTGACACCTGCAGGACAAGGCACTAGAGACCAAGTGTCATTCTTGATTAGCGCAGAAAATTCATCATACATAGCATTGTGCCAATGGGGGTCTCGCAGAGCTACACGGTAGGAGGAGGGGATCGGGGAGATAGTGGTGGAAACCGAAAGGTTGTAGTCCTGCTTAGGCATAGAGTACCCCGATTTGCCGCGAGTGTGCATACGGTGAAGATTGACTGGTGGCTGGACGGCAATGGATCTAGGTGGTAGTGGGACAGCGCGCGGGGCGGAGGCACTAGGCCCGGCGGCAAGCGAGCGAGACGGGCGAGGCGTGGGTGAGCGAGGGGTGGCGCAGCGCATGCTCGCAGGCGAGGCAGGAGAGTAGGCAGGCGGGGTGGTTGGGCGTGCAGTTGTGGTGGCGGGGGAAGTACGTACGTGGGGAGTGCATGCAGGCGGGGATGTGCATGCAGGCGGGGACGTGCATGTGGGCGGAGAGCTCGAGGTGGAGGCAACACTAGTTGGCAGGCGCGAGGCCTGGGCTTATTGGTGGATCGCCCGCCGGAACGGGAGCAACGGGTGCGGAAGTACGTGGTAGAGGCTGGTGCGAGGTTGTCGGTGGGTAGAAATCAAGCTGAATCGGGCCGCCGTTATCGCCGGGATTGATGTGATCTGCTATCCGGGAATCAGGGGGAAAATAAGGAAAGGTGTGCTCATCAAATACAACATGCCTAGAGATAATGACTCTATGGCTGGTAAGATCAAGGCAACGATACCCTTTTTGTTCGCGCGGATAACCCAGGAAAACACAACGGGTGGATCTAGGAGCTAATTTGTGTGGTGTTGTGGCAGAAAGATTGGGAAAACATAGGCAACCAAAGGTGCGTAGGTGATCGTAGGACGGATGGGTGCCGTAGAGAAGAAAATATGGTGTAAAAAAGTGCACGGGTCGGGACGGCCGCATATTGAGTCTTGGTGAGTAGATCCTTCACAGAAAAACCGAGGGGATCAAATTCGACGGAACATAAATTATCACGAGTAAATTGATAATGTTGGGTGATAGAAGAATATGGTGAAGATAAAACGGGCGTGAGGTGAGAGCAGCACTACCAGTAGCAGTTGCAGGGAGACGAGTACCATCACCGACAATGATATGACGAGAATTAGGCGCTAAAAAAGAATAAGACAGGTTCAAGTTACCCTGATTGCCGGTGATGTGCGAACTGGCGCCCGTGTCCATGTACCACTCGGCGTTTGGCGGAAGGGCCGCGCCGTAGCTTGGGGCGGCGTGGATCATGGCGGAGTTGTCCCAGGAGTACGGTGCAGGCTGGTACGGTGGTGCAGAGGGGGCGCCGTGATGCATCATGTAGGCGTGGGCAGGAGCGCCGGGACGGGGGCCGAGAATCCCGGTTGAGTTCGGTGGGATCCATGGCGCCCGAGGTGGAGGGAAGGGAGCCGACCAGGGGGCGAAGTACCTCAGCCAGGGTTGCTGCTGAGGCCCCCCGCGCCCGCCACCGTGGTGGTCACCGCGGCCACGGCCTCGTCCACCGCGGCCACGGCCGCCGTGCCCGCCGGCACGGTTGCCTTGCCCGCTGTTGGGGTAGCCGCCGTGCCCCCCGGGCTGGGACCCGCCACCACGACCGCCTGGGCCGCTGCCAGGCCCCCCGTGTTGAGAGTCGCCGCCACCTCTGTGCGGAGGGCCTCCACCACGGCCGGGGCCATCGCCGCGGTCGGCCCCATGCTCAGCGGGGCCAGAAGAGTTGTGGACGACGAGCGCGTGGGAGCCTTCCGCTCGAGCCTTCTTGTCGATGGAGAGCTCAGCCAGGACAAGGCGAGAGCGCGCCTGCACGAAGGACGGGAGCGGCACCGTGGACTGCATGATCTCAGACTGAATCTCAAATTTCTTACCGACGCCGTACAGCATCTGGAGAGTGAGAGTGCGGTCTTCCACGGGAGCACCGACAGCTGCGAGCTCCTGACTGAGATGCTGAAGACGGCAACAGTACTCGTCGATGCGCATGTCGCCGCGAGTGGTGGCGCGGAACTCCTGCGTGAGAAGGAGCTCACGACCCGCCGCGTTGTCGTAGAAGTACGAGTGCAGGCGACTCCAGATGAGGTGGGCGGAGGCCTCTGGTGGGACGACGACATCGAGGAGCTCACCCTCGATCGTGGCGAAGAACCACAAGATGATCATGTTGTTGTCGTCCAGCCAGGTAGGGTCACGGAGACGATGCTCGTTGCCCGGCTGGATGTGGTCGAGGGCGTGGAACCTGGTGAGAAGGAGGCAAATGAACTAGCACCACCGTGAGAAGTTGGTGGCGTCAAGGCCCAGCTTGAAGGAAATGAGGCCGGTGATGTTGGACGGAAGAGGTGGGGTGGAACTGCCGGCAGCGGCGGCAAGCGCCATGGTGAGATCCTGCGCGGTCAGGCCGCCGGCCAGGGAGAGAGGGCCGGCAGGCGTAGCAGCGGCGCCCCGGGCCGCGGCATCAGGAGTCGGCGGTGCGCGGGGACGAGGCACGCTAGGGAGGTCGACGGCGTCACGGGGAGGGGGGGATTGGTTGCCGTCGCGGTCACCGTCGGGCGAGGTGACGCCAGCAGGGTGGCCGCCAGAGGTAGACATGGGAGGGAGGGAGGGATAGAACTTGCGCTCTGATTACCAAGAAGGTTTACAGGATAAGCCACAGATTGTATTACTCAGGCACCCATACATATAGCATACAAGAGAGCAGTAGCCGGAAGCAGTTAGCACATGCAGTGGCGCACGCAGGCGCATGCATGGCGATGGAATCGGTCCATCCATGAGATTAGGCGCTACAGGTACAACGTTTACAAGAGGACATGACAACACAAGTGTACAACTCAACACAGAGCGCCAAAAAAAAAAGCGGAAAATGAAACAAACAAAGGATACAAGGAAATATTTTTTTAGGGAAACCAGGAACAAGGATTGGAGAAGAAAGGATCGGCATTCTTACCTAGACTACAACTGAAGCATCGCACGAAGGGAAGCTCGAAGGAATTGTAGAATGGTTTTCCTGTTTCCCCCCTTTTATTTCCCCCTTCCGTCGCTGCCTTTGTAACACGAAGGGACGGAAGGAGAAGGGGTTTAAGGGAGGGAAAGCGAGGAGCCACATTGCCACGGGCACAAATGTAGAAGGGTTTAATGCTGACAGCAAGCAGAAATGCATATCTGTGTGTAACTCAATTTAATAAAAAGACTGTGCTAACGACCGGATGGCAGAATTTTAGCTACAGGCATAAACAATCGCCGCGCAAATAGGCATGCATGCAGGATGAGCCATGACGACTTTGCATTAGCGCCGTAGCTTGCAGCTGCATTGTTAAATATGCATGCATATAAAAACAAAGCTGCTGATGTCATCAAAGATTTCTTTGAAATTCAAACTTTAAAACGTTTTGTAGCACAAACCATAGCTCTGATTGAAAAACTGCTTTCACATAAAAGATTCGTCGCGACGAGATCTTCGAATCTAGATCCCATGTTGGTATGTTTCGACGACTTTTTTTCGGGGTCAAAAGTTATCAGGCCCAGGCTAAGTAAGTTATCACGTCTATGATACGTAAGTTACCATCTTATTTATATAGAAATTACCGGATCATAAAAGTGGTCCTCAAATTCTCCCCACATGCAAATGAATTAGAATACCAAAAAGTTGATGTCATCCTCGATTCCCTTTTATTTCGAAACTTCAAAATGTATTGCAGCTCAAGCCGTTGATCCGATCAAAAAGATTCATGAAGAAAGCATCAAAACTAGATACTATGTTGATTTGTTCAGATAATTTTTATTTCGGATCAAAAGTTACTACTTCTGGGCTAAGTAAGGTATCACGCCTGAGCTACATATGTTACCATGTTGTTTACAGATATTACCGGGGTATAAATTATCATGGTCTGTGATATGTGAGATACCATGCTATTCACACAAAAAGTTACTGAGGGGATATTTCATCAACCCCTCCCCCCCTCACATGCCAAAGTTATCTGGACCGAGGTACATAAGTTACCAGGTCCGCATATGTGAGTTACCATGCTATTCACACAAAACTTACCGAGGGGATATTTCATCACCCCCCCCATGTCAAAGTTATCCGGACCGAGGTACATAAGTTATCAGGTCAGCGGTATGTGAGTTACCATGCTATCTACACAAAAGTTACCGAGGGGATATTTCGTCAACCCCCTCCCCCCTCCCCCCATGCCAAA
>NC_041393.1:180161225-180205995 GCF_002162155.2 Triticum dicoccoides | reverse complement strand
AGTTATCATGACCGAGGTACATAGGTTATCGGGTCTGTGACATGTGAGTTACCATGCTATTCACACAAAAGTTACCGAGGGGATATTTCATGAACCCCCTCCCCTCCCCCCATGCCAAAGTTATTAGGATCGAGGTACACAAGTTACCAGGTCTGCGATATATGAGTTACCATGCTATTGACATAAGGGCAGTGCTAATTTCCGACATAGCTCATATCGTTTCCTTTTTATGTGTGTGTTCACTGTCCACTAATAGTTAGTTTAATTAGCAGCTAATCACATGCATGCAGAAAAAATGATGATGCCAGCCTATTTTATTTTCAAAACTAAAAATTCAAAATGTTTTATAGCTCAAACCGTCCATGGGATTGAGAAACTGTCTTCACATAAAGATTCGTCACGACGAGACCTTTGAAACTAGATAACATGCCGATATGTTTTGATGATTTTTTTCCAAATCAATACCAGACATGTACTATATAATTATCACATCTATAACACATAAATTATCAAGCCGTTCCTCGGGCGCAGGACGTGCGATGCTGCATGGGTGACGTGGGGACCCGGGGACCCTGATTTTCTCGTGCGCGGGACATGCAGAAGGATTAGTTTACTTGCTCGATCGTGACCTGAGATGCTAATAGGACGGATACCGAATCGTTTGGATCTGTTAGCGAATTTTTAGTCGACTAGAAAATAGCTTTCTCGAGGTGACGTGGGGCATAAATTACCATGCTATTTACATAGTAGTTATCATAGGATGTTTTCAACAATTTTTTCCTTGGGTCAATGTTACCATGGTGTTGTACATAAGTTATGAGGTCAACGGTGGTTATGTTATCATGTTATTTACACAAAAGTTATCGAGGTTTTTTTATATCTTTTTAACAACTTTTTTGCTCGATCAAAGTCACCGCGGTGTTTTTGTGTAAAATATTAGGTGCATGGTGTATATGCTATTTACATAGAATTTACCGGGGTTTTGTTTTTAAGAATTTTTTTGCTGGATCCATAATTTTTTCAATCCAAAGACAAAATGAGTTTAGTTCACACAGAAAATCTACTTAGTTTGAGATGGTTAATGGATATCAACTTAGTTAGGTAGGGATCCCATGTACGAATCCTATGCACCATGCTATTTACACAACGTTCCTTTCTTTGTTATTTTTTGGCTGGATATGTAAAGATACAAAAGAAAAGAAAGCTAGATTTATTGTCAAAGCCGAGCCAACCCAAGTGGTTATTGAGTTCATAACTAACCTATAGGGGTACGAGGTTCGACTCCAAGCTCCCCAGCTTTTTGCGAGAAATTTAATCGAGGGACCCAAAAAAGAAACTTGTGCGAGGGATTGATGGCCGAAAAAAGGGAACTCCCTCGCGGTAATGATGGCCGAAAAAAAGAAAACACCCTCGCGGGAATGATTGCTGAAAAATAAGGAAACTCCCTCGCGGGAATGATTCCCAAAAAAAGGAAACTGCCTCCCTAGACATGCGTGAGTAGAAAAAAAAAGAGGTGCGAGATGGAACTTGCATGGGGCGTTCAAATGGTGAACGAACCGTTCGGATGTGTTGCAAACTGCCAGTCGGCAGGAATTTAGCATTCTCGTTAATAAAAATATAAAAGTGCTGCAATTGCAATAGTAATGAGAAAATTCAACATTTAATTCTCTCTAGCCCCTTTTGTCATGGGTCATTGTGTAGTGTATCTTGAACATGTTCGAGAATTGGTTATCCGGGGTTAGGGCTCCTTTGATTCATAGGTCCAAAGTCCTTTGATCCACAGTAACCTTCTCTAGTCTGTGCCTTGCTCACTTGAATCCTATGGAATTCCACTGCAAAAGAAAAAGAATGATATAAATTTGAAGAACAAGTGGGTGTTTGATGGCAATGTAGGAAAATGGTACGATTCTTTCAAAAGAGATCAAACCTCATGGACAAAAAATATATGAAATAGACCAGGGATTTTTTTGCGAAAAGATTAGGGAAAGTTTCATAGGAATATTTCGTAGAGATTGCGTTCATGCAAATCAAGCACCTACTAGAGGAGAAAATTGATAGGATCACAGTCATGTTCCAGTTCCTTGAATCAGAGGAGTCCTTAGTAGACAACTGAAGGCTCGGAAGTGAGATAACATGTATCTCAAATACTATAACAGAAGAGATGTCATTTGATTCAGAGGATATGATTTTTTTTCATTCGACCTATGTTTTTTCCTACTCTATGAAATACAAAGGATTGATTTCTATCCTATAAAGGAATAGTATTCTATTCCTACAAATCAAATGGCTCCAAAGTAAAATTTTCTACAAAAAACCGTCCTTAATTCATATAAATCAAAGAAGGTCTTACTACTATCTACCACAACAAATTAAGTTTGTGTAGCTGGCAGCGGCACTGGTCCCATAAGTTGATTAGCATGCAAAATGCAAGGATGAGGAACAAAATATACAGAAACAAATTGGGGCATGACGATTGTGTCAATATCTTCATAGCCAAAGGGTCTTGCCATATCCTCTCATCCTCCATGATCATATTATGTATCATCACCCATTCATGATATTTGCCAAGGCATTCTTGTTCCAGAAACGAGAAGGCCCTCGAATAAGTGAAAACCTTGCTTGCAACACTTCAAAAATCTCCATTGTTGGAAGAAAGGTTCGGTAGTTTCCATGTCGTCGGCAATTCAATGGAGCAATCGTTCGGTCATGCGAAGCGTTACCGAAACACGTACGGTGGGAAGGTATAACTGGCATAAAGTAGTCGAGCATGAGCCACTCATGACCTTCAATTTTATACTAGTGAAATGTCGCACGACCAACCTGCGATCCCGACGCGCCCTCTTCGTTTCGGTTGATTCTACCCATTCAGCAACCGTCGAATATTACCTTGTCTTCTTCGGCATCCATTATTTCACTGTATGGCTCGTAGCTCGAATAGGACGATGAGTCATAAAAAAAGCTCCTCCTTCGAATCCATCTACACGTAATGCAAATCCTATGTCACCTACACGAATATGTGAGCCACTAAACTAAATCTACAAGAAAAATAATCAACCTCCAGGCAAGTCATCGAACACCATAAGGTCACGCGGGGGATGGGGTGGCACGAACGAACAATAGGAAGAAGGAGAAGGGCTAGAACAGAGCGTGGTAGGTCCAGGAATGGCTCAGCCGAGGCAACCGTGGCCAAATCTCGGTGGTTCGGATGGTAAAGGTGGCACCAAATGAAAGCGGCGCGGGGATATGGGTGGCGGTGGAAGGGAGCACATGTCCTCTAATGTCTATGGCGACAATTTTTGGATGGATGAAGGGCTCGCTATATCACCTTGTCGAATGTTCATTTTCTTTTTAAGGGGTCAACCAACCTCCTTATATGGAGGCTCACGGGTTGGATTTGAAGCGCCCTTCTAAAATTATGGTGGCCAAGGGCGACATGACGACTCTAAAGAGTAACCTTTCTAATGAAAATCATCATAATGACAGTTATTATGACGATCAGACCGATATGACGACTCTGCTATAGTTGATCTTAAAGACATCAAAATCAACCTTACATATTTCAAATACAATTTTACAACATAAATTTTCTATTGCATTGCATGATGTATACAACTCGTGATAATACTATTAGGACGCCGATATCCACCACATGTGTGGCATCTAGGGGGTATGTGTCGCATGTCCCATGTAGCATCGACACCGTCTCTCCCGCACGAGGACGTCTGGGTGCACCAAGTCACAGCCCGCATGTTTGGTGTGCGGCGCAATCGCCCACACGTCCAGGCGAGCGACCCCGCGGCCCGCACGACCTCTATTGAACCGTCGTTCCTCTCCGCCTGTGAGCCACATTAGCCATCATCCATCGTCTTCAACCTTCGGATCAACAAATCTTCCCCTACCTCCATCATCTTCCTTCTCTACTTGCCATGGCAACCAAATCGGATCGCTGGCGCCACCCCTCCCCATCGACGGAAAACACAACAACGAGCTCACAGAAAAAGGTGATAAACACACCGTTCTCCTATCTCCTCCTCCCCACCCCACCCCCCAATAATTGCCAACATAGATGGTGACTGTATACACAATGTCATGGCAAACGGACCACAGACGTACTAGATTTGTCTCGCATGGATCTACAAATCACATGAATCCGGTTGTTCATGTGTATTCTCCTATGCCCTCCAACGAACTCAAAGTTTCCATGTTGTATCCAAGATCTGATCTAAGCTTTTAGGTTGCAGTTGCTACAAGTAGGTTCTTGAAAAGTATGTTTAGGATTCACTAAAAGTTGGGCGAAAAAACGATGGGGGGAAATGTTGAAAACAATTGGGAAGCAGGGTAGAACAAAGTAATTTGGGAGGCACGTATCGAGGAAAAAAATAGTTGCCACCATGTTATGTTGTTAGTTGCCATCATGTTATGTTGTTAGTTGCCATCATGTTATGTTGTTAGTTACCATCATGTTATGTTGTTAGTTGTCGCTAGTTCAACATGGTAGTTGCCATCCAGATTGTAGAAAGAGAATAAATATGCATGCCCTATCAACAGAGATGCACGACTACGATGTTTCCTACTTGGCATGCTGTAATAGTTGTTTATGCCAGAAATGTGATAAGATTGTCGTGTTTCCTTTTATGTGGAAACATCAAAATGGAATTCGAATAATAATGCGTTCTTATTCATGCAGTGACTGAAAACACAGTGAGAGAAGCAGAAAAATGAATCATGAAGACGGGTTTGATCCTTGGTTTTCCGGAAGGCTGCAAGCGCCCCCTTGGGATGCAATAGAGTACAATCAACTCATTTCCGCAGAACCATTGCTGCCACTACTAGAGCAGTACGCGAGCATAGGTATGATGCGTGATAAAGAAGGACAGTTGACAAGTTTGTGGACTTGGAAATTGCATTCTACTTATGTACTACGATGACATAGTTCACAGGTTCTTATGACACAACTACACATGCAGGGATACCATGGCAAGTTACAACACAGGGGCTATCGGTGATAGATATGTGGGAGACCAACTCCAAGTAGCAAATGTGGCAAATCAAGGTAACACAAAAAAATAGCATGTTGATGTGGCGAAATGTTTTTGCAAGGATGGCAAGGCTTACGAGTATTTTGAAAAAACACAGGACCATCATGCGGCACGTGGCAACAGGTGGCAACCAGATACCTGCCATCAACATTTTACACAGGTGAGACATATGAAATGATCTTGCGGACAGTGTATCAGAAAAGGAAACTAGATGACATTGGTGTTTACATGTTGTGACAAAAAAAGAAAAAAAGATGACATTGACATTTGTAGCTGATAGAAATCAAAAAAATGAGCACCTGCCAAGCCTAGTCAGTTGTATTTGCCATCCGTGGATAACTGCATGTGTCAAATTAAATGTATGACTGCGAGTTTCCATACATGATTGCACGCAGTTGCCATGTCTGAACAACTGCAGTTGCCATGTCTGAACAACTGCAGTTGCCATGACTGAACAAATGTGGTTGCCATGTGTGAACAACTATAGTTTCCATGAGTGAACAACTACATATGCCATGTTTTAACAACTACAGTTGCCATGCCCGACCAACTGGAGTTGTTCGATGCTTGTTAACTGTAGTAGCCTTGCATGATGGACTATGTTTGCCATGATTTCAAAGCTAAACTTCCACATGATGTGACAAGGAAAAAAAGAGATTGAACATGTTTTCATACAAAAAAAAGAAATATGGCAGCCCATCTTATGATATATGTTGACATGATTGTGGGTTCTTATGGTACAACCACACCAGCAGAGGTCTCGTGGCAAGCTGCACCATTGCAGGCCATCCGTAATGCAGATACAACACACCAACTTGAAGTGTCACACCAACTTCGATCGGCACATGTGGCACAACAAGGTAATTTGTGAACCAGGAAAAATCATGCATTTTCTTTGTGGAAAAGCATTGGAAAAGTGCACTTGTCATGGTGGTGGTAGCAACTGCAATTGCCACCAAGTGAATACGTCCATTAGTCATCTATGATCATCTGGATTTGCCAATTACTGTCTGTGTGTATTTGCCATTTGCGATTATCTGCATTTGCCTTGTGGGCTCATATGTAGAATGCATTTGATGTTAAGATGTTGATTGCCATGACTTGGCAATTGTAGATGCCATATTATGTCAACTGTAACTGCCATGGCTGGAAACTGCAGTTGCCATACATGGCAAATGCAGATGCTCAAGACTTGCATATATGCATGATGTCATGCCAAAAAAAGATGGGTAACAGTTGCCATGATTTCAAAGTTGCACATTCCAGCAATTTATACATGTAACTTATAAAACTTCAGTTACGTACCATATTTCAGATGCAGTTGCCATGAACAATCAGATGGAACTGCCATATTTCATTTCAATGAATATTCCATTCAAGCTGTACTGCTTACACATGTACCTGATATTGCAGGAGCTTCAACTACAATCAAGAGCAATGCACGAACATCTTCTGTGGGTACCTCAAAGCACATGGAAGGGGCGTTCCACGAGCCAGTCACCGATACTACCAGAAACAATGCAGAATCAGTGTCAGGACTCGCAATCATTGCAGAAATGATGAAAAACACGCTGCTACTTCTTGAGATTGCATTGGTTTTTCCCTTGAAGAGGAAAGGGTGATGCAACAAAGTAGAGATAATTATTTCCCTCAGTTTGAGAACCAAGACATCAATCCAGTAGGAGAACACGCACAAATCACCAAATACCTGCACAAACAATCAAACTTGCACCCAACGCGATAAAGGGGTTGTCAATCCCTTCACGGTTACTTGCAAAAGTGAGATCTGATAGACATAGATAAACGATAAAGTAAATATTTTTGATTTTTGTTGTTTATAGATCAGAAAGTAAAAGATTGCAAGAATAATAGACCATAAACTTATATGATCAGAAAGTAAATATTTTTGATTTTTGTTGTTTATAGATCAGAAAGTGTTGAACCCAACGAGGAGCAGAAGGAAATGACAAGCGGTTTTCAGTAAGGTATTCTCTGCAAGCACTGAAATTATAGGTAACAAATAGTTTTGTGATAAGATAATTCGTAACGGGTAACAAGCAATGAAAGTAAATAAGGTGCAGCAAGATGGCCCAATCCTTTTTGTAAGTGCATCTAGTGCCCCTTAGTGATTTTGGTGTATTGAAGACTTATAGGTTAAGGGACTGATGTGTTTGTGAGTGTACACAGGTCTATAAGTCTATGAGGAGTTTGATATTTACAGAGAAAGTCGACCCCTAAAAATGAAGTTCTTCAACTGAAGACTTTGGATTTCTGAAGACTTTCTGAAGACTTTGAAAGTGAAGAAATTGGTGTGACCTTGAAGACTTGGAAATCATACGAGGAACATGAAGCGTGAAGACTTTTGTTTTCATAGTTTCATTTTCTCTTTCTTGAGTCATAGGAAACACCGTACTGTTAAAGGGGGTCGAGGAAATACTAAGGAAAAATTTCCATGTGATGCTCAACTCAAAATCCTACACCTACCAATGCCTTCGAGTGAAGCCATTGGAAATCTCATACAGTTCAGTCAATTTCTTCAGTAACAGAGACGAAGTTCTTCTGGTTGCTGAGGAATTTGTTCTCACTGAGGAGTTAGGATTTCGCCAGTGTGGATTGCCTACACAGTGAGGAACATGATATCCCTGAGGAATTTGAGAGTCAAAATTCCGACCGCTGCTGTGCTATGCGCCAGCTGTCCCAAAATATCTACCCACCTAACGGTCATATCATTGAAGGGCATTTATGTCTTATCATATCGGGCTGCTCCCTATAAATAGCCGCCCCCTACAACCACTAGTTGGTTGGCTGCTCCGAGAGAAACTAACACTTGTCATTTGAGAGCATCCCATCCTCCGAGGACTTTGAGCGAAAATCATCAAGTGAGGAAAACCCAAACCCAACACACCTACAACCCAAAGTGATTGAGCATCACTGAAGAGATTGATCCTGCGTGGATCCGACGCTTGTTACCTTTGAAGACAGTGCTTCTTCCAGACGGTTAGGTGTCAAGGTCTAGAGCATCCAAGAGGAATTTTGGATCGCCGATTGACCTAGTCTGTGAAGGTTTGGAAGTCACCTGAAGACTTACCATGAGTGACTGGGCGAGGTCTGTGTGACCTTAGCTCAAGGAGAATACGGTGAGGACTATGCGTCTGGGACTGTGTGTCCTCAAGTTTAAATACTCAGCCGCTCCAACCATACGTACAACCGAGACAACAGTTGGAACTGGTTTACCAAATCATTGTCTTCACCAAGCTTACTGGTTCTATTTCCTCAACTCTTTCATTTCCTCATTTTTGTTGTTGTGTGCTTGTTCATATCTGTTTGAAGACTTTGACTGAAGACTTTCTCAATTTCCTTAGTTCAATTTCTTCAGTCAGTCCATCTTCATCCTATGTTATCTTGTGCTTACGCTTTCTGTACTCTGTGCTTGTCTTCATTTCATCATGATGACTATGCGTGTGTTCTGCTATGTTTACTTTTGAGTACTTATTCTGCTGCAAGTAGTTCTTCATTTAGGAATTTCCTCACCAGAAAATTCCTTAGTGAAGAATTAATAAAAATCGCATATTCACCCCCCTCTAGTCAATATAACGCACTTTCAATTGGTATCAGAGCAAGGTACTCCCTTGTTTGGTGTGATTTTGGTTTAACCACCTGGAGTTTTAGTTATGTCGACCACAGGTATGATCAAGGTCTCTGCTGGGTGTCCTACCTTCGATGGAATGGACTACCCCTACTGGAAGAATAAGATGTGAATGCACCTTGAGGCAATTGATAATGATCTCTGGTATGTTGTGGAAAATAGTGTTCCCTCAGTCGCACCCTCCCTGAACGCTACTGATGTGAAGAGATTCAAGCAACTCGATTCTCAAGCGAAGAATACCATATGTGGCCATCTGAGCAAAGGGCAGTATGGAAGAGTGAGTGCTTTGGAAATTGCTAAGCTTATCTGGGATAGGCTGTCCAAAGTGAATGAAGGAGTCTCAACTCAACGTGATTCTCATGTTGACGTTCTTCGCAGTCTCTTCAACCGCTTTAAAAGACTCGATAATGAAAAATGTTCAGCAAACCTTCGATTGCCTCACTGACATCTTAAATGAGCTTCAAGCGCTTGGCGCCACTGACATCACCGACCATGAGGTGGTGAAGAAATTGCTGAGATCGCTCGATTCTTCACTTGATACTCTGGCGCTGATGGTTCAAGAACGTGTTGATTACAAGTCACTTGATCCCGCTGATATCCTCGAGAGGCTAAATACTCATGAGTTCCAGCTTGCTGAGAAGAGAGATCTCTATGGTTCGAGCTATGGCAGATCACGTGCTCTGAAGGCCAAGGCAGTCTCTGAGTCTGAAGAACAGGACTCTACTAGCAGCCTTGGTGATCCTGAAGAACTGAGCCAGGAACTAGCACTGCTCGTGAAGAAATTTCAGAAATTCTCAAAACGTGGTCGCTTTGGAAAACCCTCAAGGAGCAATGATTCCTCATCCAGTGAATACAAGAAGAGGCTATGCCACAAATGCAAGAAACCTGGTCACTACATTCAAGATTGTCCTCAATGGGATAAGGAATCAAAGAAGAAGAAATACAAGGAATACAGTTCTGGTGATGCAAAGAAGAAGAAGAAATCTTCAAAGTCTTCATCATCAAAATCCTCGAAGTCTTTATCTCACAAGAAGAGCAGCTCCAAGAAGGCTCGGGCATTCATTGGCAAGGAAATGGACTCTGAGGCTGAATCTGAGGAACATGAGGATGAGGAGGCATCTGAGGAGTCCGAGTCTGCTGTGGCGAGCCTAGCATTCGCTACTGCATTCGTCAGCAAGTCTATCTTCAACTCTGAAGAAAATGGCTTCACCAACAAGACTGATGAAGGCAATGATGACTACGCTCCCACCTATTGCTTCATGGCAAAGGGTGCCAAGGTAACTAAATACCCCTCCTCTGAATCTAGTGAGGATGAATCTGATGAAAACCTCAAGCCCAGCTACTCTAAACTTGCTAAGATTGCTATGAAACAACAAAAGGCCATTAAAAAGATTCAAAACATGCTAGACAAAAGTGATGATATGTTGGGTGAAGAAATGGATCGCACTAAAACCTTGACTGAAAATCTTCAAAGACTTCAGTCCAAGTTTGACAACCTTCAAGGTCATCATAACACTCTCTTGTCTGATCATGAGAAGCTTTCTTATGAATTTCTTCAAAAAAGCAAGATCTTGAGAAGCTAAGAGTGAGTTATGAAGATCTTCAGAAGGAGCGCGATTCATTACTTGCTCAACAAATCAACGCTACTCAGGAAGAATTTGTTCCTCCATGTCTGAAGTGCATTGAACGTGAATCTGCTAATTCTTCACCTGAATGTTCAAATGCTTCTAATGCTACAAATTCTTCACCTGTCTCTGATGTCACTAATTCCTCATCTGAGGACATTGCTAGTATCACTGATGATGTAGGGCTCAAGGAATTGTACATGACAGGCATGTACAAAAGCCTCAAAGGGCATCAGACTCTTTGTGATGTGCTTAAAAAGCAGATCCTCAACAGGAACCCTAGGAAAGAGGGTATTGCCTTTGAGAGGAAACTCAATGTTGATGGAACATATTGGAAGCCTGAGCAATACCACAAAACCTCATGGGTTGTTGCAAAGGGACCTCCAGTTGATCCATCCAATTTTTCTGGCTTTACATGTGAATCTCCTCATTCTTTTGATGAGTCATTTGATTCCAACTATAAACTATTCAAGAATCAGAATGGTGAAGTATTTGCTTGATATGTTGGCACTATTTGCAGGAACGGTCCCCCTATGAAGAAAATCTGGGTTCCCAAAAGTTGCCTCAAAAGTCTTCAGGTAAATGTCCTCATAGCACCACCTGTGAAGAATAGGAACTCCAGATCAAATTCTTCATATGGATCCAAGTCCTCACACAAACCAAATCCCTCACATGGATCAAATTCCTCAAAAGGATCAAAGTCCTCATATGATCATCATCGTGTTAACCCCTCTGTTTCGCAGGGTAGAGCTAAGGGCTATGAATATGAGCATTATTCTTCTAATCATTATGTTCATAAGTCCTCGAAGAATTTCTCCGCTTATTCATATGCTTATCCTAACCCCTCTTATGTGAAACGAAGTGGACTGGCTTCTATGCCACCTTCCTCATATGGTGCTCACAGAGTGATGAATTCTTTGCCACCCCTTCAGATGTGGGTGGTGAAGAAAAAGAACTAATCTCTTATGCAGGGTCAGGTCTCTAGACGTGCTTAAAATGTCTGAAGAATTTTGCTGGAGACCTGAAAATGCTTGAAAGGACGCAGGCTAATCATGAAGAAATGAACTCTCATTTCTCACGTCCTCATACTGTTCTATCTGTTCTATTGCTTGATGAAATTGATCTGATGATATTGATGTCATATTCTTCATTGATGAAGTATATGAGTTCGTAAGTTGCACTAATTCATCTGCAGGATAATCAACCCAAAGCCAATGAGTGGGTCCTCGATAGTGGATGTACGAATCACATGACTAGTGACAAGAGTCTATTGATGGATGCTCCCTTATCACCATCTCATCTGAAGCATATCATCTTCGCTGACAAAGGCAAAAGTCAGGTATTGGGTATAGGTAAGGTTGCGATCTCAAAGGATCGACACATGGACAAAGTCATGCTTGTCGAGTCCTTAGGATACAACCTCATGTCTGTCTCAATGCTTTGTGATCTTGATATGGTTGTTGTCTTTGGCAAATATTGTTTTGTTGTGATCATGGAAGCTGACAATTCAAAAGTCTTCGAAGGCTTTAGGAGAGGAGACTTGTACATTGTTGATTTCTCTACAGGACCACAACCGGCCGTATGCCTACTTGCAAAAGCTTCAGAAGGCTGGCTATGGCATCGACGACTTGGTCATGCTGGGATGAGGAATTTGCACACGCTTGCGAAGAAGAAGCATGTCATTGGCATTGAGAATGTCAAATTCCTCAAGGATCACTTATGCAGAGCCTGTGAAGCTGGAAAGATGACAAAGGCCAAGCATCCAGCAAAGACTATCATGACTACCTCTCGACCATTTGAATTGCTTCACATGGATCTCTTTGGTCCTAATCATTATTCTGCTGTTACAAATGATGCATCTCTATATGGCTTTGTTATTGTTGATGATTATTCTCGTTACACATGGGTGCACATTGTCACTTATGAACATGAGGTGCATGAAGTCTTCAAACAATTTTCCTCGATGGCTTCAACCAACTTTGGTGTGAATATCAAGCACATCAAAAGTGAAAATGGGACTGAGTTCAAGAATTCTGGTCTTGATGACTATCTTGATGAACTTGGTATTACTCATGAGTTATCTGCTCCTTATACTCCTCAGCAGAATGTCGTTGTGGAGCGCAAGAACAGAACTCTTGTTGAGATAGCTTGCACTATGCTTGATGAATACAAGACGCCTCGTCATTTCTGGATTGAGGCAATTGATACTGCGTGCCACATCATCAACAGAGTATATCTTCACAAATTCTTCAAGAAGACTGCTTATGAACACCTCACTGACAAGAAATCCAATAGAGAACCTACCTTATGTGCTAGATGAACCAGCACCTAAGGAATCTATCAAGTTTAAGGCTACTGAGGATGTCATTCCTACCGAAGAATCTGCTGAAGAATTCATTCCAGAACATGAAGAACGTCGAGCTGGCGCACCTGAAGAAAATGGTGCTGAGGAAAATGCTCCTCAAGAAAATGCAGATCAAATTCCTCGAAGACAACCCGCTCATCCTCGCATTGCCAACGAAGTGCAAGTCAAGAAGATCATCGATGACATTGAAGCACCAGGTCCTCTCACACGCTCAGAAGCTTCACATTTGTCTAACTTTTGTGGGCACTTTGCTTTTGTCTCTATCACAGAGCCCACTAAGGTAGATGAAGCATTTCTGGAGCCTAAGTGGATTCAAGCTATGCAAGAAGAATTACATCAGTTCAAGCTCAACAACGTCTGGGAACTGGTCAAACGTCCAGATCCTCGCAAGCACAACATCATTGGCACAAAGTGGATCCACCGCAACAAGCAAGATTAAAATGGCCTTGTGGTGAGGAATAAGGCACGGCTTGTAGCTCAAGGCTACACACAGGTTGAAGGAATTGATTTCGATGAAACTTTTGCACCTGTTGCTAGACTTGAGGCTATTCACATATTACTTGCTTATGCTAACCATCATGATATTATCTTACAACAAATGCATGTGAAAAGTGCATTCCTCAATGGTAAGCTTGAGGAAGAAGTATATGTTGCTCAACCCCCAGGTTTTGAAGATCCAAAGCATCCTGACAAAGTCTTCAGACTCAATAAGGCCCTGCATGGCCTCAAGCAGGCCCCTCAGGCGTGGTATGATACTTTGAAGGAATTCCTCATGAAGAAAGGCTTCAAACCCGGTTCACTCGACCCAACTCTTTTCACTAAATCTTATGATGGTGAATTGTTTGTGTGCCAAATTTGTGCTGATGATATCATTTTTGGTTGTACTGACTAACGCTATAGTGATGAATTTGCCTATATGATGAGTGAAGAATATCAAATGTCTATGATGGGAGAATTAAAGTTCTTTTTAGGTCTTCAAATTCGTCAACAACGCAATGGCATATTCATATCTCAGGAGAAATACCTCAAAGATGTATTGAGGAAATTCAGCATGCAAGATTGCAAAGGGGTCAAAATTCCAATGCCCACAAATGGCCATCTATGCACTGATGAAAATGGTAAAGACTTTGATCAAAAGGTATACCGCTCCATGATTGGCTCCTTATTGTACCTATGTGCATCTAGGCCGGATATTATGCTTAGTGTTTGCATGTGTGCCCGATTTCAAGCTATACCGAAGGAATCACACCATAAGGACGTGAAGCATATTCTTTGATATCTAGCTCACACACCAACACTTGGATTATGGTATCCCAAGGGCTCTTCGTTTGATCTCATTGGATATTTAGATTCTGACTATGCTGGTGATCGTGTGGACCGCAAGTCAACATCTGGCACATGCCATTTCCTCGGATGATCTTTGGTCTGTTGGTCCTCGAAGAAACAGAACTGCGTATCACTCTCCACTACAGAAGCTCAGTACATTGCTGCTGGATCGTGCTGTGCTCAATTACTATGGATGAAGCAAACACTCAAGGACTATGTCATCAACATGAAGAATGTGCCTCTCTACTGTGACAATGAGAGCGCTATCAAGATTGCTCATAACCCAGTTCAGCACTCGAAGACCAAGCACATCCAGATTCGTCATCATTTTCTTCGTGATCATGTGTTGAAGGGCGACATCTCCATCGACCACGCAAGCATTGAAGACCAGCTGGCCGATATTTTCACCAAGACCTTGGATGAGAAGAGATTTAGCAAGTTGCGGTGTGAGCTAAATATCCTAAAATCTTTGAATGTTCTCTGAAAAGGACACACATCCTAACACTTATGCTGACTTGATGACTTAGATGCGCAATACACAAAGTAACGTTTTTCTTCAATCAAGGAAGACTAATCCTCTAAGTGTGAAGAAATGATTCTCAGAGCCCTACGACAATTGTACGCGGTGTCTGAAATCATCTTTCTTATATGGTGGGTTACGCCACCAACCAAAGTTGAAAATCTTCAATTTGAGTTTTTCTTCGTTTTTGAAATTCCTCAATTTTTCAAATTCTTCAACTTTGCATTGTCTTCACTCCTTCCGGTGTTGTTTTTCATTTGAATATATATATATATATATATATATATATATATATATATATATATATATATGAGTTTATGTCCTCTACAACATTCACTTATTGCAAATTCTTCAAGTTGATTTCTTCTGCTAAGTGAATGTGATCGGACCCTTCCCCCTCTATGCTAAGCTCAACCCAGTCTATTCACAAGTTCTTCATGTGCGTTCTATTTGAAACTCGTTCAAAATCTTCATTGTTTCCTTGTCAGCTGAAGAAATTGTGAACGAAACTTTTTACTTATCTTATCTAAATTTTCGGCTTTGCTTCTTAAACCGTTCCGCATCCCATGACAATACTTATCTATTCACCCACGATCTTACACGATCGTCACCTCTCAGTACGTGGGTGACACATGTCAAGCGAATGAGAAGGGCCAGGGGCACGTTCGTCCGATTTCCTCGGGCGTACAGTTTTTCACTTCCACTATAAATACTCCTGCCTCTTCCTCACTTCGTTTTTACTCTGCTCGTTCTCACTCCCGCTCGAGCTTCTCAAACCCTAGTGTCGCCGCTACTTCATCGCCGGCGGTGAGGAAGAGCTTCACTGCCTCGACCTCGTCACCGTCGTACTCGCATCGGTTGCGGATTTCTTCACTCCGCCGCCGCCGTAGCTGTCTTCCTCTGCCGAGTTAGGGCGTGGAAGATCTGAACTGACGAACTTCACATCTACACTTCCCAGTTCGTCATGTTCTTCATCAAGGGTAATTAAAAGTTACTTTTACTGCCCTCTTTGATTCCAATGTTTTCTTGAAAATCTTCAAAGGTGTTTATTCTCCAAATCTTGATTCGTTTCTCTAAGCAATGATTTTCTTCAAGATTCCTCAATTGTGTGGATTTTCAATCTATACAACTCTAGAACCTAAGACAAAGAACGCTTAGTGAAATTCTTCAAGACTCATCTGGTTAAATTCCTCAAACTTATTCTTTTTGAAAAACCTTCTGAGAACGCATATGACCTCTCCAAATTCCTCGCAACTATATTGTGTTCACAGGTACACATGTCCGCTGCTGAATCACTAGGTTCTCATCAACTTAACTCATTTGCAGCGTTCCTCGAAGAAAAGTTGCACACCTCTTCAGAAACTTCAGTTGTTCATATTCCTCAACTGAAGAAAATGGCTGACAGTAAGAAGCCACAGAAGGGTGGAAAGAGGCCTGAGGTCAACACATCATTTGAGATCCCTGATGATATTTATGTTGGATATTGCACTCCTGATGAGGCCAAATTTGGCAAGGAAGATAAAAATCAGCGCAAGGTGCACATTGAAAAGATTGAGAGGAGATGGGCACGGGAATGGAGGGACTACAGATATGTCACTCCCAAGTATATGAAGAAATTCAGACTCAACCCTCCATGCCCAAGACCTCCATTGGCACCTGGCCAGTTGGCAGATCCCACCAGCCTCAAGCGCGGTGAGGATTATCCTGATGAATGGGCAAAGCGCCAGGCCAAACTGGCTAAACAAGCAAAGGAAGCAGTGAGGAAATTTAATGAAGACTCTGCTGCTGCTGCTACCGCTGCTGAGGCCTCTGCAAGCAAGCCGAAGAAGGCCATGGCTAAGAAGCCTGCTCACAAACCAAGTGCTTCACCCTCAAAGCCCTCACGACCAATTCCTCAATCTGCTCCTCCTTCAAAGTCCTCAGCTCCTCCGACAAAGTCTTCAGCTGCTCCGACTAAATCCTCCGCACCTGTGCATCTCGCCACGTGCCAAAGGACTACAAGCATCTCAATTGCCTCGGGAGCTTCTATGAGTTCCTCAGCTGCACCAAATTCCTCAACTAGCCCCTCTCTGCTGAAGAAAAAGGCCTCTGCTGGATGAGGCCCTCGACCAAGTCTTCATAAGAAGCAGGTCGCCTTTCAAGTGCCTTCTGATGATGAGGCTGATGATGAATAACTTGCCTAAATCATCAGAGATAGGCAGGCCAGGGCCACTAGAGCCAAAGGCAGAAATGTGCCACTGTTATTGGATCCAAAGTTGATCCTAGACTTCATTGATCTATGGCATAAGGAGCCAAACACGCCTTTGCCGGAGATGAACCTCACTCCTAGTCAAAGTCATGTTTTGACTGCCTTCATTGAAGAAGAAAAGTGGAAATTTGAAGAAGGAAGAAGACTGAAGAAAGTGCAGTACAAGAAGTAGCGCTACCTAAAGGACAATGTCCTCACTCTTACCCCAGATCAACTTGTTGCCTTACAAGCTGAGATCAAGCAACTTAGCGATGAATTCAATCGCTACTATGCTGACTGGAAGGGCGCCAAGGTCCGGTTCGTCAATCTAACGAAGACATTCACTTCAAGTGCTGCTGCTCCTGTGCATATTGAAGTCACTCCGACTGAAGCATCTGCTCAGCCTACTGAAGAACATGCCAGCACTACTGATGAAAATCAGGCTGCTGAAGAAAATGAAAGTACCAGGGCTGATGACTGTATTCCAGCCGCTAAAGAAATTGCCAGGGCATCCACTAGTGGTGCGCCTGAAGAAAGTGAGGAAGTCAGGGCAACTGCATCAGCCGCACCTGAAGAAACTGAACCAAATTCCTCTGCTCCTCCTGCGCCTACACCAACTCCGATCCTTCCATCTGCATCAGATGCGAAGAAGACCAAGGCTGCAGAGCGTGCAGCTGTGAAGAAAAAGAAGGCATCAACTTCATCAGATTCTCCAGCTCCCAAGAAGATGAAGCCTTTGACAAGCTCCTTTGACAACCCAATTGATGTCGTTCCTATCTCATTCATGCCATCAAAGGACCTTGTTCCTTTTGATGAAGATTATGTGATTCCAAGTGAATCAGATGAAGAAACTCCTTCTACTGCTTCGTCGGAGCAGTTGGATGAAGAAATTGAAGTGGATGCAATCCCTTCAACACCAATTGTCTCCTCGCCTATGCCTCAGTTTACTGCTGAAGAGGTCGGCGTTGAAGAAATGGAAGATGAGGATGTGGACGTTGGCTGTACCACACCTGTGCTGAATGATGACTTTTGGGAAAGTCAGCACCCCAACTCTCCAATGTTCACTCCACTTCAAGCAATTCCTCAGTCCCCTGCTGCTACTGAAGTACAAATGGGATCTGAAGAACCTCATGCAACCCCATCTGTCCATGAAGAAATTCCAGCCACTAGTGCTAAAGAAAATGTAAATGAAGAATTGAATACCCAGGCTGGAGATGAAGAAGAGCCTAAAATTTCTCAGTCTGTGGATCCTGAGATTGTGATTCCTGAGGTGGTGATGCAATTGACTGACACTCCTCAGCCCAAGCCAAAGGATCCCTTCTCAAAGAAGCAAAAATTCAAGGCTGATGAGTTCTTCGGCGAGCATGTTTTCTTCACTGAATTCAATCCTTATGAAAATGCTCGTCTTAGAAGGAAGCGCTTCTGGACTGCCAGCCAGGCCAATTTCTATTCTTCACTGCTTTTCAATAAGGACAAAGTCTTCGACCAGGAGCATATTCCTCATGTGTATATGGAATCAATGCCTTGCTTCTCTCCAGTCCTCAGTGTGATTCACGATGCAGGACTGCTCAACTTTTGCACTGACATAGTTGACTGGAATGAAGAGCTTATTCTTCAGTTCTATGCAATGCTGCACATCACAGGTGATGCTAATGATATCAACACTTGGGTGTTGGACTGGATGACCGAAAACACTCATTATAAGGCACGAGCCTCTGAATTACTTCATGCCCTGCCAATCAGACCTCCACCTGAAGGTGCTCGTTGTCTGTACCAAGAACTTGAACTCACTAGTCATTACATGCAAGTGCTCATGAAGCCTCTGAAGCCTGGTCAAGCCCCAAGGACCAAATTCCTCGTGAAGGAATTGTTGTATGTACCAAGAACTGTCTACCGCATTCTGACGAAGACTATGAGTCCTATCAAAGGCCATGACTCATCTAATGAGGAAATTGTTGGCATCATGAAGAATATGCTATTCAACATCATGCATGGCATCCCTGTCAATTATCATGATTTCTTCATGAGGACTCTGGCAAATGTTGCACTTTCACCATTTGAGCTGAAGCCTTATGCTCCTTGGATTATGAGATTCATCAGAACAAGGTCTTCACTCAACTACAAAGCTGATACACTCAACCATGGAAACTACTTGCCCCCTATTGAAGTCCTCAAGCGGACATATTCCTTAGCTGATGAGAAGGGCAAGGCACCATCTATTATCGATGAAGATATTCGTCCATTGGATGGTCAGTTCCGCAAAGCTGCATCTTATTCCACCAATGATGACTCTACCACTCATGATTCTGCTGCCAATGCATCCAAGCCAAATCCTCAAGCCACTGCTCCTCGTGTGATGACTGACCGTGAGCTGCTTCTTAGTCTTCACCAGAAGGTGGATCGAAACCACAAATGGGTTAAGCGTCCGTTTGGCTCTATTCTTCACAACATAACTTCTACACATAATGCACTGTAGAAAAACCATTACTACCTCCATGAAGTCTTCGATCGCACCTGGGCTATTCTGTCACATCTCTATGGTGAAGAAGATCTGAAGCAAATGGGTTTTAAGGAAGATTTTGACTGGTTTGCTCCTCCACCAAAGAGATTCAAGAAGGTCAAGGTTCCTTCCTTGGTCGCCAGTTCATATTCTTCATCACATGACATGGACGAGTATGAAGACTTGGACTACACTGCAGCAGGCCCTACAACGACACAAGACCCCAACAACACTGGCTCCTCCATCACCATGATATTCTTCAGGGGCGTTAGTTCTCATTTTCAACCCTTTTGGTCATTCGATGACAAAGGGGGAGAAATTTGAGTTAGTTTTCAAGCGGATGACAAAGGGGGAGAAATTTCTGAAGACTTTCTGAAGACTTTGAAAGTGAAGAAATTGGTGTGACCTTGAAGACTTGGCAATCATACGAGGAACATGAAGCGCGAAGACTTTTGTTTTCCTAGTTTCATTTTCTCTTTCTTGAGTCATAGGAAGCACCGTACTGTTAAAGGGGGTCGAGGAAATACTAAGGAAAAATTTCCATGTGATGCTCAACTCAAAATCCTACACCTACCAATCCCTTCGAGTGAAGCCATTGGAAATCTCATACAGTTCAGTCAATTTCTTCAGTAACAGAGACGAAGTTCTTCTGGTTGCTGAGGAATTTGTTCTGACTGAGGAGTTAGGAATTCGCCAGTGCGGATTGCCTACACAGTGAGGAACATGATAGCCCTGAGGAATTTGAGAGTCAAAATTCCGACCGTTGTTGTGCTATGCGCCAGCTGTCCCAAAATATCTACCCACCTAATGGTCATATCATTGAAGGGCATTTATGTCTTATCATGTCGGGCTGCTCCCTAGGCTATAAATAGCCGCCCCCTACAACACTAGCTGGTTGGCTGCTCCAAGAGAAATTGACACTTGTCATTTCAGAGCATCCCATCCTCCGAGGACTTTGAGCGAAAATCATCAAGTGAGGAAAACCCAAACCCAACACACCTACAACCCAAAGTGATTGAGCATCACTGAAGAGATTGATCCTGCATGGATCCGACGCTTGTTACCTTTGAAGACTGTGCTTCTTCCAGACGGTTAGGCATCAAGGTCTAGAGCATCCAAGAGGAATTGTGGATTGCCGAGTGACCTAGTCTATGAAGGTTTGGAAGTCACCTGAAGACTTACCACGGGTGATTGCGCGAGGTCTGTATGACCTTATCTCAAGGAGAATATGTGAGGACTGTGGGTCCGGGACTGTGTGTCCTCGAGTTTAAATACTCAGCCACTCCAACCAGATGTACAACTGAGATAGTAGTTGGAACTGGTTTACCAAATCATTATCTTCACCAAGCTTACTGGTTCTATTTCCTCAACTCTTTCATTTCCTCATTTCTGTTGTTGTGTTCTTGTTCATATCTGTTTGAAGACTTTGACTCAAGACTTTCTCAATTTCCTTAGTTCAATTTCTTCAGTCTGTCCATGTTCATCCTGTGTTATCATGTGCTTATGCTTTCTGTACTCTGTGCTTGTCTTCATTTCATCATGATGACTATGCGTGTGTTCTGCTATGTTTACTTTTGAGTACTTATTCTGCTGCAAGTAGTTCTTCATTTAGGAATTTCCTCACCAGAAAATTCCTTAGTGAAGAATTAATAAAAATCGCATATTCACCCCCCTCTAGTCAATATAACGCACTTTCAATTGGTATCAGAGCAAGGTACTCCCTTGTTTGGTGTGATTTTGGTTTAACCACCTGGAGTTTTAGTTATGTCGACCACAGGTATGATCAAGGTCTCTGCTGGGAGTAAACAACACTACTAGCATCAACTAGAACAGGAGATAAACCAACTAGCATCAACTACAAGGAGTAATCAACACTACTAGCAACCCACTGGTACCAATCTGAGGTTTTGGTACAAAGATTGTATACAAGAGATGAACTAGGGTTTGAGAGGAGTTGGTGCTGGTGAAGATGTTGATGGAGATTGACCCCCTCCCGATGAGAGGATCATTGGTGATGATGATGGTGATGATTTCCCCCTCCCGGAGGGAAGTTTCGCCGGTAGAACAGCTCCGCCGAAGCCCTAGATTGGTTCCGCCAAGGTTCTGCCTCGTGGCGGCGGAGTTTCGTCCCGTAAGCTTCCTTATGATTTTTTTCAGGGTAGAAGACTTCATATAGCAGAAGATAGGCATCGGAGGGCCACCAGGGGGGCCACGAGGCAGGGGGGCACGCCCAGTAGGGGTGGGCACACCCCCCACCCTCGTGGCCAGGGTGTGGGCCCCCTCGTGTACTTCTTTCGCTCAATAATTATCATTAATTCCAAAAATGACTTTCGTGGAGTTTCAGGACTCTTGGAGCTGTGAAGAATAGGTCTCCAATATTTGCTCCTTTTCCAGCCGAGAATCCCAGCTATCGGCATTCTCCTTCTTCATGATAAACCTTATAAAATAATAGAGAATAGCCATAAGTATTGTGACATAACGTGTAATAATAGCCTATAATGCAATAAATATCAATATAAAAGCATGATGCAAAATGGACGTATCAACTCCCCCAAGCTTAGACCTCGCTTATCCTCAAGCGAAAGCCGATATCGAAAAATATATCCACATGTTTAGAGATAGAGGTGTCGATAAAAATAAAATACGGAAATGAGGGCATCATGATCATTCTTAAAACAACAACATATATAGATTTTATTATATGATTTCTTATGCTCAAGTAACAATCTATTCACAATGTCAAGTATGGTACAGAAATTTCATTGAGAAATAACAAATTATAATCTCAGTTATTGAAGCAATTGCAATTTATCATAACATGGGAAAGAGTCAATAATAGAGCTTTTCAGCAAGTCCACATACTCAACTATCATTTAGTCTTATACAATTGATAACACTCACGCAATACTTATGGTTCTAGAGTTTTAATCGAACACAGAGAAAGATAGGGGCTTATATTGTTGCCTCCCAACGTTTTACCTCAAGGGTAATGTCAACAATAATAGTTCATGCTAACTTACATCCAGTTGGATATATATATATGAGGATCTTTCCAACACGAGGTGCTTGCCAAAGGATAAAATGAAAAAGGGAAAGGTGAAGATCACCTTGACTCTTGCAATAGGTATAAGACATGAAGTAAAAGATAGGCCCTTCACAGAGGTAAGCAGAGGTTGCCATGTGCTTTTTGGTTGGATGCACAAAATCTTAATGCAAAAGAACGTCACTTTATATTGCCACTTGTGATATGAACCTTTATTATGCAGTTCGTCGCTTTTATTACTTCCATATCACACGATTGTATAAAGCTTATTTTCTCCACACTAATAAGTCATACATATTTAGGGAGCAATTTTTATTGCTTGCAACATGACAACTTACTTGAAGGATCTTACTCAATCCATAGGTAGGTATGGTGGACTCTCATGGCAAAAGTAGGTTTAAGGATATTTGGAAGCACAAGTAGTATTTCTACTTGGTGCAAGGAATTTGGCTAGCATGAGGGGGAAAGGCAAGCTCAACATGTTGGACGATCCATGACAATATACTTTAACCGAGATGTGAGAAAACATAAACCATTATGTTGTCTTCCTTGTCCAACATCAACTCTTTAGCATGTCATACTTTAATGAGTGCTCACAATCATAAAAGATGTCCAAGATAGTATATTTATATGTGAAAACCTCTCTTTCTTTATTACTTCCTAGTAATTGCAATGATGACCCAAACTATGTTTGCCAACTCTCAACAACTTTTATGCCTCATACTATTTATATGTGAAGTCATTACTATCCACAAGATCAATATGAACTCTTTTATTCTTTCATGTACTTAAGATCATGGCAAGATAGCAAAGCCCTTGACTCAACACTAATCTTTATTATATAGCTCACGAACTCGATAACATAGAGGGGTCACAAAGCAAAACTCAAAACTAATTCATACCAAAACTTTATTCTACTAGATCTAGATATTACCAAAAGGACCGAACTAAGAAAAACGGTAAAGATAGGAGTGTGATGGTGATACGATACCGGGGCACCTCCCGCAAGACTGGCAGTTGCCAAGGGGAGTGCCCATACCCATGTGATTATGTCCTTAGAGGTGGTGAAGAAGGTGGTGATGATGATGGATAGTCGCACATCGACTGTAGAAGCTCTTCCAATTTGCGGATAATGCCCTTAAGTGCGACGATATGATCCTTCAACAAAAGATTTTCCTTTGTGAGATACTTGTTTTGTATGCGAGCTAACTCAATCATCTTGAAAGCTTCAATCTCAGTTGGGGTAAAGATGTTAGGAAGAGGTTGAGGGATGTTCTCTTCTTCAGCCGCCAGAGCTTGATCCTCCATGGCCTTCTTGATCCCATCATCCTTGTTGATCTCCTCAGGTTCTTCTCTCTTCAGCTCTATCTTCAATAGCCAAGCATCCTTGTCTTCATTGTTGGAGGGGGGTGACGTCATGATGCTCTAGATCTGTCAGGCAAACAACTCGAAACAAAGACAAAAGATTTTTGCGTGATATGATGGTCAAAACCTTCGGGATATTGTATAATGAATTTTTACCGACCAAAAGAAGTATCGTGTACGAAAATGGAGTCCGGAGAACACACGAGGTGCCCACGAGGCAGGGGGTGCGCCCAGTATAGGTAGGCGCGCCCTCCACCCT
Source organism: Triticum dicoccoides (assembly GCF_002162155.2). NCBI lineage: Eukaryota > Viridiplantae > Streptophyta > Magnoliopsida > Poales > Poaceae > Triticum > Triticum dicoccoides. The sequence continues at coordinate 180,182,080 of NC_041393.1, read as the reverse complement.
CGTGGACGCCTTGTGTCCTTCCTGGACTACTTCTTATTTTTCTATTTTCTTAAATATTCCAAAACGGAGAAAATTGCCATTAGAACTGTTTTGGAGTCGGTTTACTTACCGTACCACATACCTATTCCTTTTTGGAGTCTGAAATGTTCTGGAAAGTGTCCCTTATGTATTCCTCCGGGGTTACGGTTTCAATAATATTAGTTTCAACATTTATTGGGTTACCTAAGATATATTGTTTGATTCTTTGACCGTTCACCACCCTCGGACTTGTGCCTTCGAAGTTGTTGATTTTTATGGCACCGGGACGATAGTCCTCGTCGATAGCGTAAGGGCCTTCCCATTTAGGGAGATGTTTTCCTGCAAAAAATCTTAAACAAGAGTTGAATAGCAACACATAATCACCTATGTTAAACTCACACTTTTGTATCCTTTTGTCATGCCATCTTTTAACTTTTTCTTTAAACAGCTTGGCATTCTCATAGGCTTGGCTTCTCCATTCATCAAGTGAGCTAATTGAAAGTGCGTTATGTCGACTAGAGGGGGGGTGAATAGGCGATTTTTATGAATTCTTCACTGAGGAATTTGCCGGTGAGGAAATACCTTAGCGAAGAACTATTAGCAGCGGAATAAGTACTCAGAAGTAAGCATAACAGAATACAAGCATGGTCATCATGATGAAATGAAGACTAGCACAGAGTACAGAAAGCGTAATCACAGGATAACACAAGATGAAGACAAACAGATTGAAGAAATTGAACTGAGGAAATTGAGAAAGTCTTCAGTCAAAGTCTTCAAACACAGATATGAACAAACACTCAACACAGTAATGAGGAAATGAAAGGGTTGAGGAAATAGAACCAGTTAGGTTGGTGAAGACAATGATTTGGTAGACCAGTTCCAACTGCTGTCTCAGTTGTACGTCTGGTTGGAGCGGCTGAGTATTTAAACTCGAGGACACACAGTCCCGGACACCTAGTCGCTGAGCACGCAGCTCAGGACACCCAGTCCTCACCGTATTCTCCTTGAACTAAGATCACACAAATCTTGTCCAATCACTCGTGGTAAGTCTTCAGGCGACTTCCCAACCTTCATAGACTTGGTCACTTGGCAATCCACAATTCCTCTTGGATGCTCTAGACCTTGACGCCTAACCGTCTGGAAGAAGCACAGTCTTCAAAGGTAACAAGCGTCGGATCCACGCAGGATCAATTTCTTCAGTGATGCTCAATCACTTCGGGTTTGTAGGGGTTTGGTTTTGGGTTTTCCTCACTTGATGATTTTCGCTCAAAGTCCTCGGAGGATGGGTTGCTCCCAAATGACAAGTGTCATGTTCTCTCGGAGCAGCCAACCAGCTAGTGGTTCTAGGGGGCGGCTATTTATAGCCTAGGGAGCAGCCTGACATGATAAGACATAAATGCCCCTCAATGATATGACCGTTAGGTGGATAAGATATTTTGGGACAGCTGGCGCGCAGCACAACAACGGTCGGAAATTTGACTCTCAAATTCCTCAGGGCTATCATGTTCCTCACTGTGTAGGTAATTCGCACTGACAAATTCCTAACTCCTCAGTCAGAACAAATTCATCAGCGACCAGAAGAACTTCGTCTCTGTCACTGAAGAAAGTGACTGAACTGTATGAGATTTCCAAAGGCTTCACTCGAAGGGATTGGTAGGTGTAGGATTTTGAGTTGAGCATCACATGGAAATTTTTCCTTAGTATTTCCTCGACCCCCTTTAACAGTACGGTGTTTCCTATGACTCAAGAAAGAGAAAATGAAACTACGAAAACAAAAGTCTTCACGCTTCATGTTCCACAAATGAATACCAAGTCTTCAAGGTCACACCAATTTCTTCACTTTCAAAGTCTTCAGAAAGTCTTCAGAATATCAAAGTCTTCAGTTGAAGAACTTCATTTTTAGGGGTCGACTTTCTCTGTAAATATCAAACTCCTCATAGACTTATAGACCTGTGTACACTCACAAAGCATTAGTCCCTTAACCTATAAGTCTTCAATACACCAAAATCACTAAGGGGCACTAGATGCACTTACAATCTCCCCCTTTTTGGTGATTGATGACAACATAGGTTAAGTTTTCAACGGGGATAAACATATGAAGTGTATACACTGATATTGAGGAATTTGATTACAAGATAGAGAAGAACTCCCCCTGAAGATGTGCATAGTGAGGAATTTGCTTCTGAGGCAATGCACATTTGAAGAGTTTGAATCATGGAGATCTCCCCCTATATCTTGTAATTCATACACGCATTTGATATATAATATGAAGAATTTGAAATGCATGATGAAAATATGGTGCCTGATGAGATTCAGCATGCGTGCAATGTCATTAACGAGGAATAAGCATGCAAAGCATAATGCAACAAAAGTATCAGCGCACCATCGGGTTTAAGATTACAACTCGATCCAAATAAAGTTTCAGAAGAACGAGAGTTGTAACTTAAAAAATGTCCTTAATATAGACCCGCTTGAAGACTAACATAGATTTCTCCCCCTTTGTCATCAAATGACCAAAAGGATTGAAACTGAGGACTAACGCCCCTGAAGAATTTCAAGTCGATGGAGGAGCGCCAGCGTTGTCGGGGTTGTTTGTTGTAGCAGGGCCTGCCGCAGTGTCGTCCAAATCTTCATACTCATCAGTGTCACGCGATGAAGAATAAGAGATGGCCACCAGTGGAGGAATTTTGACCCTCTTGAATTTCTTCGGAGGAGGTGCAGACCAGTCAAATTCTTCCTTGAGACCCATAGTCTTCAGTTCTTCAGTCCTATAGACATGAGTAAGGACAGCCCAGGTGCGGTTGAAGGTTTCATGAAGGTAGTATTGGTTCTTCTTCACTTCATTGTGTATTGAGGTCATATTGTGAAGAAGTGCACCAAACTGACGCTTTACCCATTTGTGATTGCGATCAACCTTCTGATGAAGACTGAGGAGTAACTCACGGTCAGTCATCACCCTGGGTGCTGTGGCTTGAGGATTTTGCTTGGCTGAGGTATTTGTGGCAGAGTCATGTGTGGCAGAATCGTCATTGGTAGAGTAAGATGCAGCCTTGCAAAATTGACCATCCAATGGATGAATGCCTTCATCGATCACAGCAGCGGCCTTGCCTTTATCATCAGCTGATGAAACTGTCCGTTTGAGGACTTCAATGGGAGGCAAGTAGCTACCGTGGTTCAGAGTGTCAGCTTTGTAATTCAGTGAAGATCTTGCCCTGATGAATCTCATAATCCAAGGAGCATAGGGCTTCAACTCGAATGGTGACATAGCAATATTGGCCAGAGTCCTCATGAAGAAATCATGGAAGTTGACGGGAACGCCATGAATGATGTTGAAAAGCATATTCTTCATGATGCCAACGACTTCTTCATCATTTGAGTCGTGGCCTTTGATAGGACTCATTGTCTTCGTCAGAATTCGATAGACAGTCCGAGGCACATACAATAATTCCTTGACGAGGAATTTGGTTCTTGGGGCCTGCCTTGCCTTCAAAGGCTTCATCAGCACTTGCATATAGTGATTCAAAAGTTCTGGTTCGTTGTAGATACAACGAGCACCATCAAGTGGAGGACTGAGTGGTAGAGCACGAAGCAATTCAGTTGCTGGTGCCTTGTAGTGAGTATTTTCAGACATCCAGTCTAATACCCATGAGTTCACGTCTTCAGTGTCTCCGGTGATGTGCAGAGTTGCATAGAATTGAAGAATGAGTTCTTCATTCTAGTCACAGATATCAATGCAGAAATTCAGGAGTCCTGCATCATGAAGAACACCGAGGACTGGCTCAAAGCCGGGTAGAGACTCCATGTCCACATGAGGAATATGTGCATGATCGAAGACTTTGTCTTTGTTGAAGAGCACTGAGGAATAGAAATTGGCTTGGCTGGCAGTCCAGAAACACCTCTTCCTTATGCGAGCAGAATCATATGGATTATAATCAGTGAAGAATACGTGCTCGGCAAAGAAATCTTCAGCCTTGAACTTCTGTTTGCTTGAGAACGGATTCATTGGCTTTGGCAGAGGGGTGTTAGTGAGTTGCATCACCACCTCAGGAATCGCGAGCTCAGGTTCTTCAAGCTGAGGAATTTCTTGTTCCTCAACAGGTGCAGTCTGAGGATCAGCAGCAGCAGGTTCATCAGCACTAGTGGCTGGAATTTCTTCATGGACAGATGAAGTGGGATGAGTTTCTTCAGAGCCCATTTGAACAGTTGGAGCAGGGGACTGAGGTATCTGTTGGATTGGGGTGAAGAGTGGAGAATTTGGATGCTGACTTTCCCAAAAGTCATCGTTCATCACTAGCGTTGTGCTTCCAATATCCACATCTTCTTCAAGTTCCTCAACACCGGCCTCTTCAGCTGTGAACTGAGGCATAGGCGAGGAAATGATTGGGGTTGAAGGGATTGCTTCCACTTAAATTTCTTCATCAATCTGCTCTGACGAAGCAGCAGAATGATTTTCTTCATCAGATCCGCTTGGGATCTCATAGTCTTCTCCAGAAGGAACAAGGTCCTTTGATGGCATGGAGGAAATCGGAACAGCATCAATTGGATTTTCGAGTGAGCTGGTCATTGGCTTCATTTTCTTCGCAGCCGAAGAGTTTGACGCAGCTGATGCCTTCCTTTTCTTCACTGCAGCTCGCTCTGTAGCCTTGATCTTCTTCACATTAGAAGCAGATGGAAGAATTGGAGTTGGTGTTGGCGCAGGAGGAGCTGAGGAATCTGGATGAATTTCCTCAGGCGCAACTGATGCAGTTGCCCTGACTTGTTCAATTTCTTCAGGCGCACCACTAGTGGATGCCCTGGCAATTTCTTTAGCGGCTGGAATGGGATCATCAGCCCTGGAACTGTCATTTTCATCAGCAGCCTGAACTTCATCAGCGCTGCTGGCATGTTATTCAGCAGGCTGAGTAGAGTCTGCAGCCTGAAGATTTTCTTGTTGCGATGGGGCTGCAACATTTGTGAATTTCTTCGTCAGATTGATGAATCTTACTTTAGCTCCTTGCCAATCAGCATAGTAGGCATCAAAGTCTTTGCCGAGGGCTTGAATTTCAGTCTGGACCTTGAGAAGTTCCTCAGGTGTCATTTTGACAACGTTTTTCGTCAGGAGCTTCTCCTTTCTATATTGAGCTTTCCTGATCTCTCTTGCCCTTTCAAACTTCCATTTCTCTTCAGTGATGAAATGGGTCAGCATGTGACTTTGACCAGGGGTCAGATGAAAATCAGGCATAGGGGTGTTAGGATCCTTGTGCCAGAGATCAATGTAATCGAGGATTTTTCTTGGATCCGAAAGCAGTGGCACAGATGTGCCTTTGGCTCTAGCGGCCTTCACCTGTCTGTCTCTGATGATTTCTGCAAGTTCATCATCAGAGGCTTCATCATCAGAAGGCACATGGAATGCGACCTGTTTCTTCTTTGGACTTGGCCGAGGACCTCGTCCAGCTGTTGCTTTGGTCTTCAACAGTGTGGGGCCTGATGAGGAAATTGGTGCAGCTGAGGAACTTGCTGAAACACCAGAGGCAATCGAGAAACCAGCAGTCCTTTGACATGTAGCCAGATGCACAGGAGCTGAGGACTTTGAAGGAGCTGTTGAGGATTTTGGTGGAGCAGTAGCAGTGTGAGGAATTTGCCGTGAGGGCACTGTTGGTGAAGCACTTGGCTTACGAGCAGACTTCTTTGGCATGGATTTCCTCGGTTTGACCGAGGCCTCAGTAGCAGTAGCAGTGGCAGAATCCTCATTGAATTTGTTCACTGCCTCCTTGGCTTGTCTTGCCAATTTAGCTTGGCGCTTAGCCCATTCTTCAGGAAAGTCCTCACCACGATTCATGCTTGTGGGGTCAGCTACTTGGCCAGGTGCCAATGGAGCTCTTGGGCATGGAGGATTGAGGGCGAATTTCCTCATGTACTTTGGAGTCACATATCTGTATTCCCTCCATTCCCTTGCCCATCTCTGTTCAATTCTCTGAATGCGCACCTTGCGCTGATTTTTGTTTTCTTTGCCAAATTTTGCTTCATCAGGTGTGCAATAGTCAGCATAAATTTCCTCAGGGATTTCAAACACAGTCATAACCTTAGGTTTCTTTCCTCCTTTCTGCGGCTTCTTACCGTCTGCCATATTCTTCAGTTGAGGAATTTGAACAATCGAGTTCTCTGAAGAAGTATGCAATTTTTCTTCGAGGAACGCTGCAAATGAGTTAAGTTGATGAGAACCTAGTGATTCAGCAGCAGACATGAGTACCTGTGAACAGAGTACAGGTGCGAGGAATTCGGAGAGGTCATATGCGTTCTGAGAAGGTTTTTCGAAAAGAACAAGTTTTGAGGAATTTGACCAGATGAACCTTGAGGAATTTCACTAAGCGTTCTTGTCTTAGGTTCCAGAGTTGTACAGATCGAAGATCCACACAATTAGGGAATCTTGAAGAAAATGATTGCTTAGAGAAACAGTTCAAGATCATATGATGTGAGGTGTTCATATGTGTGAAGATTTGAAGAATAAACACCTTTGAAGATTTTCAGGAAAGTTTGAGAATCAAAGTGAGTAATAAAAGTAACTTTTAATTACCCGAAGTGAAGAACACGTCGAACTGAGAAGAACATATGTGAAGCTCGTCAGGTTAGATCTCCCACGCCCTAACTTGGCAGAGGAAGACAGCTACGGCGGCGGCGGAGTGAAGATTTCCGTGGTCGACGTGAGTACGACGGCGACGAGGTCGAGGCAGCGAAGCTCTTCCTCACCGGTGACGATGGAGTAGCGGTGGCGCTAGGGTTTGAGGAGCTCGAGTGAGAGAGTAGCGATCGAGCGGAGTAAATGATGTGAGGAAGGGGAGAGGGGTATTTATAGACACGGTGAAAAACTGTTCGTCCGAAGATTTGGGACGAACGTGCCCCTGCCCTTTCTCCTTCTCGCGACATGTGTCACCCACGTACTGTGTAGTTGAGATCGTGTACGATTGTGGGTGAATAGGATAATGCATTGTGGGATGCGGAACGGTTTGAGCGAAAATTTGGATAAGATTTGTTTTAATGTTGCGTTTGCAATTTCTTCAGCTGACAAGGACACGGTGAAGATTTCGAACGAGTTTCAAATAGAACGCACATGAAGAATTTGTGAATAGATTGGGTTGAGTATAGCATACAGGGGGAAGGGTCCGATCACATTCACTTAGCAGAAAAAACAACTTGAAGAAATAGCTATAAGTGAATGCTGTAGAGGACATAAACTCATATATATATATATATATATATATATATATATATATATATATATATATATATATATATATATATAGCCAATGAAGAAAGACGAAGGAAACAGTGAAGATTTTGAAAAGTTGAAGAATTTGAAAAACTAAAGAATTTCAAAACTGAGGAAAAACTCAAATTGAAGATTTTCAACTTTTTGTGGTGGCGTGACCCACCGTATAAGAATGATGATTTCAGACACCGCATACAATTGTCGTAGGGTTCTGAGAATCAAATTCTTCATTAATTTCTTCACACTTAGAGTGTTATTCTTCATTGATTGAAGAAAAACGTTTCTTCATGTGTTGCACATCTAAGTCATCAATTTTGCATAAGTGTTAGGATGTGTGTCCTTTTCAAAGAACATTCGAAGATTCTAAGATATTTAGCTCACACCGCAACTTGCTAAATCTCTTCTCATCCAAGGGCTTAGTGAAGATATCAGCTAGCTGTTCTTTAGTCTTGACATGCTCGATGGAGATGTCGCCCTTCAACACATGATCACGAAGAAAATGATGACGAATCTGAATGTGCTTTGTCTTCGAGTGCTGAACTGGGTTGTGAGCAATCTTGATGGCACTCTCATTGTCGCAGAGGAGAGGCACATTCTTCACGTTGACGCCATAGTCCTTGAGTGTTTGCTTCATCCAAAGCAGTTGAGCACAGCAAGAGCCAGCAACAATGTATTCAGCTTCCGCAGTGGACAGTGATACGCAGTTCTGTTTCTTCGAGGACCAACAGACCAAAGATCGTTCGAGGAAATGACAAGTGCCAGAAGTTGACTTGTGGTCCACACGATCACCAGCATAGTCAGAGTCAGAATATCCAATGAGATCAAAAGCAGAGCCCTTGGGGTACCATAATCCTAGTGTTGGTGTGTGAGCTAGATATCGAAGAATATGCTTCACAGCCTTATGGTGTGATTCCTTCGGTGCAGCTTGAAATCGGGCACACATGCAAACACTAAGCATTATATCTGGCCTAGATGCACATAAGTACAATAAAGAACCAATCATGGAGCGGTATACCTTGTGATCAAAGTCAATACCATTTTCATCAGTGCATAGATGGCCATTTGTGGGCATAGGAATTTTGACGCCTTTGCAATCTTGCATGCCGAATTTCCTCAGTACATCTTTGAGGTATTTCTCCTGAGATATGAATATGCCATTGCGCTGTTGACGAATTTGAAGACCTAAGAAGAATTTCAACTCTCCCATCATAGACATTTGATATTTTTCACTCATCATATAGGCAAATTAATCACTATAACGTTGGTCAGTACAGCCAAAGATAATATCATCAACATATATTTGGCACACAAACAGTTCACCATCATAAGATTTAGTAAAGAGAGTAGGGTCGAGTGAACCGGGTGTGAAGCCATTCTTCACGAAGAATTCCTTCAATGTATCATACCACGCCCGAGGGGCTTGCTTGAGGCCATAGAGGGCCTTATTAAGTCTGAAGACTTTGTCAGGATTCTTTGGATCTTCAAAACCTGGGGGTTGAGCAACATATACTTCTTCCTCAGGCTTACCATTGAGGAATGCACTTTTCACATCCATTTGATATAAGATGATATCATGATGGTTAGCATAAGCAAGTAATATGCGAATAGCCTCATGTCTAGCAACAGGTGCAAAAGTTTCATCGAAATCAATTCCTTCAACCTGTGTGTAGCCTTGAGCTACCAGTCGTGCCTTATTCCTCACCACAAGGCCATTTTCATCTTGCTTGTTGCGGTAGATCCACTTTGTGCCAATGATATTATGCTTGCGAGAATCTGGACGTTTGACCAGTTCCCAGACATTGTTGAGCTCGAACTGATGTAATTCTTCTTGCATAGCCTGAATCCACTCCGGCTCCAAAAATGCTTCATCTACCTTAGTGGGCTCTGTGATAGAGACAAAAGCATAGTGCCCACAAAAGTTAGATAAATGTGAAGCTTTTGAGCGTGTGAGAGGACCTGGTGCTCTAATGTCATCGATGATCTTCTCCACTTGCACTTCTTTTGCAACGTGAGGATGAGCTGGTTGTCGCTGAGGAGTTTGATCAGCATTTTCTTCAGCACCATTTTCCTCAGCATTTTCTTCAGGTGTATCAGCTCGATGTTCTTCATGAACTGGAATGAATTCTTCAGCAAATTCTTCAGTAGGAATGACATCCTCAGTTGCCTTGAACTTGATAGAATCCTCATGTGCTGGTTCATCTAACACAGAAGGTAGGTGCTCTCTTTGCGATCCATTAGTTTCATCGAACCGCACATCTACAGTGTCAACAATCTTGTGAAGAACAATGTTGAAGACTCTGTAGGTGTGCGAGTCCTTTCCGTAACCAAGCATAAAACCTTCATGTGCTTTCGGTGCAAATTTAGAATTGTGGTGAGGATCTCTAATCCAACATTTAGCACCGAAGACTTTGAAATAACTCACATTGGGTTTCTTGTCAGTGAGGAGTTCATAGGCCGTCTTCTTGAAGAATTTGTGAAGATATACTCTGTTGATGATGTGGCACGCAGTATCAATTGCATCAATCCAAAAATGATGAGGCGTTTTGTATTCATCAAGCATAGTGCGAGCCATCTCAACAAGAGTTCTGTTCTTGCGCTCCATGACGCCATTTTGCTGAGGAGTATAGGGAGCAGATAACTCATGAGTAATACCAAGTTCATCAAGATAGTCATCAAGACCGGAATTCTTGAATTCAGTTCCATTGTCACTTCTGATGTGCTTGATCTTCACACCAAAGTTGGTTGAAGCCCTCGAGGAAAAACGTTTGAAGACTTCCTGCACTTCATGTTTGTAAGTAACAATGTGTACCCATGTATATCGGGAGTAATCATCAACAATGACAAAACCATATAGAGATGCATCATTAGTGACTGCTGAGTAATGATTAGGTCTGAAGAGGTCCATGTGGAGCAATTCGAATGGACGAGTAGTGGTCATGATAGTCTTCGCTGGATGCTTGGCCTTGGTCATTTTTCCAGCTTCACAGGCTCCACATAAGTGATCCTTGAGGAATTTGACATTCTCAATGCCAATGACATGCTTCTTCTTCGCAAGCGTGTGCAAATTCCTCATGCCTGCGTGACCAAGTCATCGATGCCATAGCCAGCCTTCTGAAGATTTTGCAAGTAGACACACGGCTGGTTGTGGTCCTGTAGAGAAATCAACAATATACAAATCTCCTCTCCTAAAGCCTTCGAAGACTTTGGAATTGTCAGCTTCCATAATCACAACACAGCGATACTTGCCAAAGACAACAACCATATCAAGATCACAAAGCATTGAGACTGACATGAGGTTGTATCCTAAGGACTCAGCAAGCATGACTTTGTCCATGTGTTTATCCTTAGAGATCGCAACCTTACCAAGACCCAATACCTGACTTTTGCCTTTGTCAGCAAAGATGATATGCTTCAGATGTGACGGTGATAAGGGAGCATCCATCAAAAGATTCTTGTCACCAGTCATGTGATTTGTACATCCACTATAGAAGATGAATTAGTGTAACTTACAATCTCATATGCTTCATCAATGAAGAATATGATATCAAGTTCATCAGATGAATTTCATCAAGCAGTAAACAGACATAGCAGTAGGAGGACGTGTGAAAGTTTATTTCATCATGATTCGCCTGCGTCCTTTCAGGCAATTTTGTCAGGTCCCCAGCAAATTCTTCAGATGTTAAGGCATGTCTGGAGACCTGACCCTGCAGAAGAGATTAGTTCTTTTTCTTCACCACCCACATCTGAAGGGGTGGCAAAGAGTTCATCACTCTGCGAGCACCATACGAGAATGGTGGCATAGAAGCCAAACCATTTCGTTTCACAAAAGAGGGGTTAGGGTAAGCATATGAATAAGCAGAGAAATTCTTCGAGGACTTATGAACATAATGGTTTGAAGAATAATGCACATATTCATAGCCCTTAGCTCTACCCTGCGAAACAGAGTTATTAGCACAATGATAATCATATGAGGACTTTGATCCATTTGAGGAATTTGATCCATATGAAGAATTTGATCTGGGGTTCCTGTTCTTCACTGGTGGTGTCATGAGGACATTCACCTGAAGACTTTCAAGGCACTTCTTGGGAACCCAGATTTTCTTCATGGGGGAACCGTTCCTGCAGTTAGTGCCAACATATCTAGCAAATACTTCACCATTCTGATTTTTGAACAGTTTATAGTTGGAGTCAAATGACTCATCAGAAGGATGAGGAGATTCACATGTAAAGCCAGATAAGTTAGATGGATCAACTGGAGGTCCCTTTGCAGCAACCCATGAGGTTTTGGGGTACTGCTCAGGCTTCCAATATGTTCCATGAGCATTAAGTTTCCTCTCAAAGGCGATACCCTCTTTCCTAGGGTTTCTGTTGAGGATCTGCTTTTTAAGCACATCACAAAGAGTCTGATGCCCTTTGAGGCTTTTGTACATGCCTGTCATGTACAATTCCTTCATCCCTGCATCGTTAGTGATACTAGCAATGTCCTCAGATGAGGAATTAGTGATAGCAGAGGCAGGTGAAGAATTTGTAACAGTTGAAGCATTTGAACATTCAGGTGAAGAATTAGCAGATTCACGTTCAATGCACTTTAAGCATGGAGGAACAAATTCTTCCTGAGAAGCGCTGATTTGTTGAGCTAGTAATGAATCGCGCTCCTTCTGAAGATCTTCATAACTCACTCTTAGCTTCTCAAGATCTTGCTTTCTTTGAAGAAATTCATAAGAAAGTTTCTCATGATCAGATAAGAGAGTGTTATGATGACCTTGAAGGTTATCAAACCTAGACTGAAGTCTCTGAAGATTTTCAGTCAGGGCTTTAGTGCGATCCATTTCTTCACCCAACATATCATCACTTTTGTCTAGCATGTTTTGAACCTTTTCAAAAGCCCTTTGTTGTTTTATAGAAATCTTAGCAAGTTTAGAGTAGCTGGGCTTGAGATTCTCATCAGATTCATTTTCACTAGATTCAGAGGAGTTGTATTTGAGTACCTTTGCACCTTTTGCCATGAAGCAATAGGTGGGAGCGTAGTCATCATTATCTTCATCAGGCTTGTCGGTGGGGTCAGTTTCTTCAGTGTTAAAGAAGGACTTGCTAACGAAAGCAGTAGCGAAGGCCAGACTCGCCACACCAGATTCGGATTCTTCAGACGCCTCCTCTTCCTCATGTTCCTCAGATTCAGCTTCAGAGTCCATTTCCTTGCCAATGAATGCCCGAGCCTTCTTGGAGCTGCTCTTCTTGTGAGATGAAGACTTCAAGGATTTTGATGACGAAGATTTTGACGATTTCTTCTTCTTCTTCGCATCATCAGAACTGTAATTCTTGTATTTCTTCTTCTTCAATTCCTTTTCCCACTGAGGACAATCTTGAATGTAATGACCAGGTTTCTTGCATTTGTGGCACAGCCTTCTCTTATAGTCACTTGATGAGGAATCACTGCTTCTTGAGGATTTTCCAAAGCGACCACGTCTTGAGAACTTTTGGAATTTCTTCACGAGCAGTGCTAGCTCCTGGCTCAACTCTTCAGGATCACCAAGGCTACTACCAGAATCCTCACATTTAGATTCAGACACAACCTTGGCCTTCAGGGCACGTGGTTTGCCATAGCTCGAACCATAGAGATCTCTCTTTTCAGCAAGCTGGAACTCGTGAGTATTTAGCCTTTCGAGGATATCGGCAGGATCAAGAGACTTGTAGTCAGCCCGTTCTTGTATCATCAGACCCAGAGTATCAAATGAGGAATCAAGGGATCTCAACAGTTTCTTCACCACCTCATGGTCAGTGATGTCAGTGGCACCGAGGGCTTGAAGCTCATTTGAGATGTCAGTGAGGCGATCAAAGGTTTGTTGGACATTTTCATTGTCGAGTCTTTTGAAGCGGTTGAAGAGATTCCGAAGAACATCAACTCGAGAGTCACGCTGAGTTGAGACTCCTTCATTCACTTTGGACAGCCTATCCCAGATAAGCTTAGTAGTTTCCAAAGCACTCACTCTTCCATACTATCCTTTACTCTGATGGCCACATATGATATTCTTCGCTTGAGAATCGAGTTGCTTGAATCTCTTCACATCGGTAGCGTTCAGTGAGGGTGAGACAGAGGGAACACCATTTTCCACAACATACCAGAGATCGTTGTCAATTGCCTCGAGATGCATTCACATCTTGTTTTTCTAGTAGGGGTAGTCCGTCCCATCAAAGGTAGGACACCCAGCCGAGACCTTGATCATACCTGCAGTCGACATAACTAAAACTCCAGGCGGTTAAACCAAAATCACACAGAACAAGGGAGTACCTTGCTCTGATACCAATTGAAAGTGCGTTATATCGACTAGAGGGGGGGGGGTGAATAGGCGATTTTTATGAATTCTTCACTGAGGAATTTGCCGGTGAGGAAATTCCTTAGCGAAGAACTATTAGCAGCGGAATAAGTACTCAGAAGTAAGCATAACAGAATACAAGCATGGTCATCATGATGAAATGAAGACTAGCACAGAGTACAGAAAGCGTAATCACAGGATAACACAAGATGAAGACAAACAGATTGAAGAAATTGAACTGAGGAAATTGAGAAAGTCTTCAGTCAAAGTCTTCAAACACAGATATGAACAAACACTCAACACAGTAATGAGGAAATGAAAGGGTTGAGGAAATAGAACCAGTTAGGTTGGTGAAGACAATGATTTGGTAGACCAGTTCCAACTGCTGTCTCAGTTGTACGTCTGGTTGGAGCGGCTGAGTATTTAAACTCGAGGACACACAGTCCCGGACACCCAGTCGCTGAGCATGCAGCTCAGGACACCCAGTCCTCACCGTATTCTCCTTGAACTAAGATCACACAGATCTTGTCCAATCACTCGTGGTAAGTCTTTAGGCGACTTCCAAACCTTCACAGACTTGGTCACTCGGCAATCCACAATTCCTCTTGGATGCTCTAGACCTTGACGCCTAACCGTCTGGAAGAAGCACAGTCTTCAAAGGTAACAAGCGTCGGATCCACGCAGGATCAATTTCTTCAGTGATGCTCAATCACTTTGGGTTTGTAGGGGTTTGGTTTTGGGTTTTCCTCACTCGATGATTTTCGCTCAAAGTCCTCGGAGGATGGGTTGCTCTCAAATGACAAGTGTCAAGTTCTCTCGGAGCAGCCAACCAGCTAGTGGTTGTAGGGGGCGGCTATTTATAGCCTAGGGAGCAGCCCGACATGATAAGACATAAATGCCCCTCAATGATATGACCGTTAGGTGGATAAGATATTTTGGGATAGCTGGCGCGCACACAGCAACGGTCGGAAATTTGACTCTCAAATTCCTCAGGGCTATCATGTTCCTCACTGTGTAGGTAATTCGCACTGACGAATTCCTAACTCCTCAGTCAGAACAAATTCATCAGCGACCAGAAGAACTTCGTCTCTGTCACTGAAGAAAGTGACTGAACTGTATGAGATTTCCAAAGGCTTCACTCGAAGGGATTGGTAGGTGTAGGATTTTGAGTTGAGCATCACATGGAAATTTTTCCTTAGTATTTCCTCGACCCCCTTTAACAGTACGGTGTTTCCTATGACTCAAGAAAGAGAAAATGAAACTACGAAAACAAAAGTCTTCACGCTTCATGTTCCACAAATGAATACCAAGTCTTCAAGGTCACACCAATTTCTTCACTTTCAAAGTCTTCAGAAAGTCTTCAGAATATCAAAGTCTTCAGTTGAAGAACTTCATTTTTTAGGGGTCGACTTTCTCTGTAAATATCAAACTCCTCATAGACTTATAGACCTGTGTACACTCACAAACGCATTAGTCCCTTAACCTATAAGTCTTCAATACACCAAAATCACTAAGGGGCACTAGATGCACTTACACTAATGTCAAATAAACTCTTCTCACCGGCAAGTTTGAAATCATAATTGAGCTCTTTAATGGCCCAATATGCCTTATGTTCAAGTTCAATAGGTAAGCGACAAGCTTTCCCATAAACCATTTTATATGGAGACATACCTGTCATGGTTCTAAGTCTGACAGTAGTGTAGGGGGGTACTAATGGAGAGGCAAGATACTAGCTATGGAGTAGTTGTATACGCAAGAGATTTACGAGTTCAGGCCCTTCTCGGAGGAAGTAACAACCCTACGTCTCAGAGCCCGGAGGCGGTCGACTGGATTATATGCGTATGAGTTATAGGGGTGCAACCCCTTTACACTGAGGAGGGGGGTGGCTTATATAGAGTCTGCCAGACCCCTCCGGCCCTCAGTTATGCAGGGTTTAAAGTACATTAAGACTGGGGGTTACTGGTAACACCCACATAAAGTGCTATGAAGACCATAAAGGCTACTTAATGACAGACCGTTACATGCAGAGTGACTTTAGACCTCCTGGCCGTCAAGTGGTTCGCTTCATGGTCGAGTGGTTGGCTTCATGGTCGAGTGTCTTCGAGTCCGCCGAGTGGAACACTTCTGAGTCGATTAACAGGCGGTTTCTTCTAGAGATGTCCTTGGGTAGGGTAGTTTGGACAGGTCCATGACCCTACCCTAGGTACATAGCTTCATCATTAGCCCCCGAATGGATCGAGGTTTGAGTGGGGAAGGAGTTGAGAATTCTTCCGACCCATTTCTCGTGCTATGAGTATGTCTTGTCTTGGATCAATGAGCTTTAGGTGACGACACCAACTTCTTTTTCAGTCGCCTTGATCCATTCTTTGTATCTGTCGAGTGAAGTTTTCACTTAGAGAGCTCCGAGTGACAGAGTGGAGGAGATCTTCCATCTGACGAGTTGTTCTGCAACCTGCGGATTTTGTGGGATTCGAATTTGACGGGATAAGGCAGGGACGCCTCGATCTCCACGCCACCTTTTTCGCCACGTATCACGCGCGCGACTGTTGCGGGATTTGACAGGATCGCCCGGGCCTACGTGTCAGCCACTCGGAAGCGGCCTTATATAAGGCGCCGGCGGTGGTTTTGAATAGTGCATCCTCATTTCCTTCCCTCTTCTCCAGATTCATCTGCCGCGCTCGCCTCCGCCCTAGCGCCGCTGCTTCGTGCACGCTTCACCGGTGACGATGGTGAAGGAGAAGACGACGGCTTTGGAGCGGGCGAAGAAGGCGACGACGAAGGCGAAGGGAAGGGCGACCGGTCAGGGTGGATCCTCATCAAGGACCGGCCTGCCGCGGGGCTGGATCCAGGGCGACTGGATCCGCTCGACGATCCGTCAGAAGGACCTTGACGACCTGTCCGATGAAGGACTGATCCCCCATGGATTAGCGAGGCTTCCGGGGAACGAGTGGGAGCCGCAGCCTCAATAGGGTGAGTGCGTCCTCTTGGCCACTCACGTCGACCATGGATTTTCTTTGCCTCCTCATCCTTTCTTTCGGGGATTTCTGAACTTCTTTGGGGCACAACTCCACCATTTAACACCAAACTCTATCGTGTATCTTGTTGCTTTCGTGTCGTTGTGCGAGAGCTTCCTGGGTTGTCGGCCTCATTGGGGTCTCTTCAAGCACATTTTCACCTGTCGCTCACAGACGGTGAAAAAGGCCAATCCGAGTGATGAGAGAACCCAAGTGATTCAGATGTGCGGGGGCCTCGGAGTTCAGATGAGGGGAAAAAGCGCCTTTCCGGCCATGGTCCTTCCCGAGTCGGTTCGTGGATGGCAGTCGACCTGGTTTTACTGCAAAGACCAGCCGATGCCAAGGCAGTCGACTGGACTCCCTCCTTTTTCCATGGACCGAGTGGGAAAGCCTTCTTCTTTGAAGGTGATCTCGGAAGAGAAAGCGCAGGTTAGAGTGTTGGTCGAGCGTGTAGTTCAGCTTATCCGTGACGGGGTGACCGGCATGGATCTCCTGATAGTTTTCCTTCGACGATGCATCCAGCCTCTTCAATACTGAGACCATCCGAGGATGTATTCTAGCACCGAAGACACCACTCAGGTCCACCCGGAGGAGGTCGAGGATGCCATGCTAGAGAGGTGGATGACTGCCATCACAGGGAATAAAGACAACCACCGAGGGGCCAGGAGGATTCCTCCACTCGACCAATCATATGAGCCAGACAAGGTACGACTCTGTTTCTCCGACTGTGATCCTGCTTCCTTCATTCTGTTTTTGTTAGAATTCAGTTGACTGACTTTCACTTTGCTTGTTGTTTTCCAGGTCACCACTGAGATGTACTCGATGCCCAACGGGGCGCAAGAACAGGTCGAAGAGGAGGAGGCGAGCGGAGGCGAAAGCTAGGAGGAGTGGCAGTCTGACGCTGAGGGGGACAAAGATGACGACGACTCTGGTGGAGAGGAGGAGGAACCGAAGGAGGAAGAGGAGGAGGAAGCCGACCCTTCTCGCATAGAAAGGCGATCCAAGCTCTCGCACGACCCCTCGGTCGAGCATGGCAAAGCAACTATGCCTACGGGACAGTCGACGAAGCGCCCTCGGACGTCTTCCCCTGCTCCGACTGAAAAAGCTCTAAAGCATCCCCGAGTGGCGTTGTTGAAGCCGTTGAAGGCCCTGCTCAAGATGAAGGTGGCCATTCCCACGATTTCCGGGTAACAATAGAACTCATGTTTCCTCATTTAGCATGGGTAGACTCTTGGTCGAGTCGTTGGTAAACTGACTAATTTCCGCAATCTGCAGTGCCGCTACCTCCGAGACCTCCACCAAGAATGATGATCAAGAGATGGAAGACGCTGCCACCTCCAATCCCGGTACGCTCTCTGAAGTTTCACTTCTGGTCGATTGGATTTTCGTTTCTAACTCTGGATTTATCCCGCAGCTCCTCATCACGTTATTGATCTCCCTGATGACGATGACGAGGTGCCACTGAGGGCGAGGAAGAATAGAAAGGCCCCAGCTGGCAAGGCCACTCGGACTGCATCAGCACCTGAGGTACAGGTTCAAGAAGGTGGTGACATTGCTCGGCATTCTGTGACCTTCGTTCTGCCGCTGACGAGTGCCCGGCCTTCGTCGTCAACTGCTGAACTGCCCTCCCTTTTCGCCACACACCACGTCCCAGAGGATCAAGCGGGTGCTGCTAAGGAGGCTATACGCCAAGCGGGGATTATGATGGAGCATGCGAAGGCGATCCGGGAAGCCAGCCAAGCGGCCTATGATGCCAGCTCAGCCCTTCAGAGCAATGTCCAGGTTAGTTGGTAACCGCCTGTTCTGTTAGGATATGTTATCTGAAGACTTCCTTTCCGAAAATCTTTGTGTCTGTACACCCACTGGGTGTGTCGATTGAATTTGTAGACTGGTGGGGGCACGCTGAGTGCACCCACTGGGTGTAATCCCCGAGACTATGGTGGACTGCTGGCAGTCGACTGTAGTCTTTGTAGTTGAAATTTCTTCACTCGGTCTGGTCGGGCCATGTCGAGTGGAACATTAGAACCGGTGGGGGCACACTGAGTGCACCCATTGGGTGTAGTCCCCAATACTATGGTGGACTGCTGGCAGTCGACTGTAGTCTGAAGAACTCTCTCTCCCTTTTTTTTGTAGATCATGATGAGACCAAGACTAACTGCTGGCAGTTAGCTGTGGTTCTGGAACCATAATCTCTTTGTTCCTTTCGGTCGACTGATCGGATCAAGTCGATAAAACTAGTGGGGGCACGCTGAGTGCACCCACTGGGTGTAGTCCCCGAGACTACTGTTGAATATTATGATTCAACTGTAGTCTTAGAAACGTTACTGTTTTCCTCTTGGTCACTCGGAAGCAACTTCTCTTTGATGTCTGTCGACTGTCTCTTTGCAGAAATCTTGCGAGCTCGTGGCCTGTTATACTGAGTTGGAAAAGAAACATATGCAGCTCGACCTTGATTTGAAACTTGTTCAGGAGAACTTTTAGAAGGCGAAGGACGAGGCAACAGGTACGATTGGTGAGAACTTGACGACTGTTTTCATCCTTATGCCCATTATTGATTCTGAACTCCTTGTCATTTTGTAGAAAAAACGAAGGTGTCTCTGAACAAGAAGGACCAGGAACTTGCTGAGGCGCAGAAGGTTGCTTTTGATAAAACGAAGCTTGCGGAAGAGAAGCTGGCTTCAGTCGGCAAACTTGAAGAAGAGAACGCCAACCTAAAAGCTGCTCTCGACGCGGCCAACAAGGAAGTCAGGCGTCTGAAGAACGACAAGATTGCTCTGAGTGACAAGGCTAGTGAGCTGGTGGGGAAGAAGAATGATCTGGAAGCTTATCTGGGAGGGTTCTCCAAGAAGTTGTTCCTCATGCTTGAAGGTAACCTCTCTCACCCGACTGACTTGTTATTGTCGACTCATCGCAGAGCTGCTGGTTTATCTTTGACTTGTGTGTACGGAATTCTGCCAAAATTTCGAGGAGGAGACCAGTCGAGTGGAGACAGGTTTGGATCCGATCAACTCTCCTGTGAAGGATGAAGCTTCCATGAACATGCTCCGACTGGAGTCTCGTGTCGCTGGTGTGGTCGAATACCTTGCTCGACTGAAGGTTGCGGCGTCGTGGATCGACACGACACTCTAGCCGAGAGAGACGCTTCAACTTGACCTCGAGTCTCTGATGACTCGACTGAATGAAGTTCCAGGTCGAGTGCAAGAATGGAAGAAGTCCTCTGCCAGGTGTGGTGCTGATGTTGCTCTATCTCTGGTCCGCGTTCACTGCAAGGATGCACGAGAGGAAAAGCTGGCGTCCCTCAAGGTGGCTAATACCAAGAAGCATGACTTCCAATCTTTCATGGAGA
The DNA here is from genome assembly GCF_002162155.2 of Triticum dicoccoides. Lineage (NCBI taxonomy): Eukaryota > Viridiplantae > Streptophyta > Magnoliopsida > Poales > Poaceae > Triticum > Triticum dicoccoides. Next base: position 180,162,142 of record NC_041393.1, on the reverse strand, counting down.
GCTTCATCGCTACTGCCACTCGGATTGCAGATGGAATCGACCTGGATCAGTTCGTCGCGCCTTCCAGTCCTCCACCGGAGGAGTAAAAAACTTCTATGCTTGATGCCTTAAATTTGCCTCGGAATGCCGAGTGATTTTGTAACCGATAAACTTTAACAGGCTTCACGCCTGAGCACTTCTGGACCCGTAGGGTGTTATCTGAACTTGGCTTTGCCGTTGAATATGCTTGCGTTTGTCTTCGAGCGAACCTTGTTCTCCACTCGGAGTATATTTTAGTGCTTGGTACGTACTCTTGCAGGTTGGAGCACAGATTGCAGTCGACTTGCATCCTTGAGGGTCTGGATGGAGCGCACATTGTATTTGTGCTGGAGCTCGAAGGAGAAGGTAGCAGTCGACATGCACCTCGTCGTCCTTGCAGAGCGCACGTTGTATTTGTGCCGTAGCTCGAAGGAGGAGGTAGCAGTCGACCTGCACCTCGTCGTCCTTGTAGAGCGCACGTTGTATTTGTGCCGTAGCTCGAAGGAGGAGGTAGCAGTCGACCTGCACCTCGTCGTCCTTGCGGAGCGGAACGAATTTCGTACTTAGGTGAGTGCTGGACTGCAGCTAAGCCCCCAAGTGAGAGGTTTGCTCTCCACTCGGTAGGATTTTAAACACTTAGGCGAGTACTGGGCTGCAGCTAAGCCTCCGAGTGAGAGGTTTGCTCTCCACTCGGTAGGATTTTAAACACTTAGGCCAGTACTGGACTGCAGCTAAGCCTCCGAGTGAGAGGCAGACTCACCACTCAGTAGGATTTCAAGCACTTAGGCGAGTACTGGACTGCAGCTAAGCCCCCGAGTGGGAGCTTTGCTCTCCACTCGGTAGGATTTTTAAACACTTAGGCCAGTACTGGACTGCAGCTAAGCCTCCGAGTGAGAGGC
>NC_041393.1:180126698-180160999 GCF_002162155.2 Triticum dicoccoides | reverse complement strand
TACTGGACTGCAGCTAAGCCCCTGAGTGGGAGGTTTGCTCTCCACTCGGTAGGATTTTTAAACACTTAGGTGAGTACTGGACTGCAGCTAAGCCCCTGAGTGAGAGGCGGACTCACCACTCGGTAGGATTTCAAACACTTAGGCGAGTACTGGACTGCATCTAAGCCCCCGAGTGGGAGGTTTGCTCTCCACTCGGTAGGATTTCAAATACTTAGGCGAAATGGATTCGCAGCTAAGCCCACGAGTGGGAGGTTTGCTCTCCACTCGGTAGGATTTCAAGCACTTAGGCGAAACGGATTCGCAGCTAAGTCTCCGAGTGAGAGGCTTGCTCGTCACTCGGTAGGAATTTTTTTACAAACTTAGGCGAAACGGATTCACAGCTAAGCCACCCACTGAGGGATTTCTTACATAAACAAAAGCAGAAACAATTAATGGAAAAATTATAACACTTTTGTCTTTGATAAATAAACTACAGGAGTACTTTTATTACATCTCATCCGAGTGAATACTTAAATGTAAAAGGGGCGGAGCAGATCCGCATTCCAAGCTCGTGGCTCATCAATCTGGCGATCGATGTTGTAAAGACGATATGCTCCATTGTGGAGAACTTTGGTGACGATGAAGGGGCCTTCCCAAGTAGGGGCGAGTTTGTGTGGCTTCTGTTGGTCCACTCGGAGTACCAAATCTCCTTCTTGGAAGGCTCGACTCTTCACGTTTCTGGCATGGAATCGACGCAAGTCTTGCTGATAGATGGTCGATGGGATCATGGCCATCTCTCTTTCTTCTTCCAGAAGGTCGACTGCGTCCTGTCTGGCTTGCTCTGCTTCAACTTTAGAGTAGAGCTCGACTCGTGGTGCATTGTGAAGCAGATCACTCAGCAGAACCGCTTCAGCTCCATAGACCAGAAAGAATGGAGTTCTCCCAGTCGACCGATTTGGAGTAGTCCTCAATCCCCAAAGAACTGATGGAAGTTCATCGACCCACGCGCCTGCTGCGTGTTTGAGATCACACATCAATCGGGGTTTCAGTCCTTTGAGAATCAGGCCGTTGGCTCTTTCTGCTTGTCCATTCGACTAGGGATGGGCGACTGAAGCGTAGTCGACTCGTGTTCCTTGAGAAGCGCAGAAGGCTTTGAATTGGTCGGAATCGAAGTTTGACCCATTATCAGTGATGATGCTATGCGGAACTCCATATCTGAATATCAACTCTCTGATGAAGCTGATAGTAGTGCCGGCATCAAGATTCTTGATAGGCTTGGCTTCGATCCACTTGGTGAACTTGTCGACTGCCACCAGCACATGGGTGAAGCCGCTCCTGTCAGTCTTTAGTGGTCCAACCATATCTAATCCCCAAACAGCGAAGGGCCAAACGATTGGAATGGTCTTCAGGGCTGAGGTGGGCTTGTGCGACATATTGGAGTAGAACTGACATCCTTCACACTTGTCGACTATCTCCTTTTCCATTTCGTTTGCTCTAGGCCAGCAAAAACCCGCTTGGTATGCTTTAGGCACAATAGTCCGAGAGGACGCATGATGGCCACAGGTCCCCGAGTGGATGTCGTTAAGAATTATCCGACCCTCTTCTGGCGTTATGCATTTCTGGCTGGCTCCAGTCGCGCTTTCTCTGTACAACTGTCCCTTCATCACAGTAAAGGCTTTGGATCGACGGACGATCTGTCGAGCCTCTTCTTCATTCTCTGGGAGCTCTTTCCTTAAGATATACGCGATGTACGGCACTGTCCAGTCAGGATGATAACCAGAACTTCCATGATCAGGTCGACCACGGCTGGGACCTCGACTTCAATCGGATCCGTGGCACTCTTTGGCTGCGGGGCTTCTTTGGTGAAATGATCCTCTTGAACCGATGGTGCGTGGATATGTTCCAAAAACACACCACTGGGAATGGCTTATCTCTTGGAACCTATCTTTGCCAAGTCATCAACTGCTTGATTTTTCAGTCGGGGTATATGATGAAGCTCTAACCCCTCGAATTTCTTCTCCAGCTTTCTTACTGCGTTGCAGCAACCATTCATGGTTGGGCTTCTGACGTCCCACTCCTTCATCACTTGGTTAACCACCAAATCCGAGTCGCCGTGGACCATGAGGCGACGGACGCCAAGTGAAATGGCCATACGCAACCCATACAAAAGTGCTTCGTATTCTGCTTCGGTGTTGGAGGAATCAAAGTGAATCTGGAGTACATATCTGAGCTTATCTCCTCGGGGGGAAACCAACACTACCCCAGCACCATAACCATTCAGCATCTTAGAGCCATCAAAGAACATGGTCCAGTGCTCCGAGTGAACTTGAGTTGGCAGTTGCTGTTCAGTCCACTCGGCGAGGAAATCTGCTATTGCTTGGGACTTGATAGCTTCCTTTGCCTCAAATCTGATATCCAGGGGAAGGAGTTCAATTGCCCATTTTGCCACTCGACCAGTTGCATCTCTGTTGTGCAGAATCTCTGATAATGGGGCGTCGCTGACGACTGTAATGGTATGGTCAGAGAAGTAGTGAGCAACTTTCTTCGTGGTCATATAAATCCCATATACAAGCTTCTGATAATGAGGGTATCTTTGCTTTGATGGAGTCAGGACTTCAGAAATATAATATACTAGGCGCTGAACTTTGAAGGCTTTCCCTTCTTCTTCCCGCTCGACCGTAAGTACTATACTAACAACTTGTCTTGTGGCTGCAATGTAAAGCAGCAAAGGCTCTTTGCTGATTGGGGCAGCAAGCACCGGCTGGGTGGAAAGCAGGGCTTTTAGCTCTGCAAACGCTGCATCAGCTTCAGGAGTCCACTCAAACTTGTCTGACTTCTTCATCAGTCGGTAAAGAGGCAATGCCTTTTCACCGAGACGAGAGATGAATCGACTTAAAGTGGCCAAGCAACCAGTAAGCTTCTGAACATCGTGCACTCACACAGGTCTTTTCATTTGGAGTATAGTGCCCACTTTCTCTGGATTTGTATCGGTTCCTCGTTCGGAAACGAGAAAACCGAGTAATTTTCCGCCAGGAACTCTGAATGTGCACTTTGATGGATTAAGCTTGATATCATACCTCCTGAGGTTGGCAAATGTTTCAGCGAGGTCAGTCAGCAGGTCGGAACCTTTCCGTGACTTGACCACAATGTCATCCATGTATGCTTCCACATTCCGACTGATTTGAGTGAGCAAACACTTCCGAATCATCCTCATGAGCGTGGCTCTGGCATTCTTGAGGCCGAATGGCATGGTGACATAACAGAAGCACCCGAATGGGGTGATGAAAGCTGTTTTGATCTCATCGGGTCCATACAGACGGATCTGATGGTACCCGGAATAGGCGTCTAAGAAAGACAGTCGCTCACATCCCGCAGTCGAGTCGACTATTTGGTCGATGCGGGGGAGAGGAAAATGATCTTTTGGGTAGGCCCGATTGATATGTTTAAAGTCAATGCACATGCGAAGTGACTTGTCCTTTTTGGGGACCATGACAACATTGGCGAGCCACTCGGAGTGGTAAATTTCTCGGATAAACTCTGCTGCTAAGAGCCGAGCCATCTCTTCGCCAATGGCCTTCCTTTTCTGGACGACGGACCGTCGCAGATGCTCCTTGACAGGTTTCACCTTTGAGTCGACTCATAGATGGTGCTCAGCCAGTCCCCTGGGTACACCTGGCATGTCAGAAGGTTTCCATGCAAAGATGTCCCAGTTCTCACGGAGGAACTGGATGAGCACTTCTTCCTATTTGGGGTCGAGTTTTGTGGAGATATTGGTCGGAGCAGCGTTGGGATCGGTCGGGTGGATGTGAACTGGCCTTGTCTCACCGGACGACTGAAACACTGACGCTGTAGCAGGCTTCTTAGCTCGCAACAAATCACTCGGGTCTACATTTTTATGGTGTTCCTGCCACTCTTCTGCTACCATCTGAGCATCGGCGATCTTTGAGCCTTTCGGAAAGCACTCTTCCGCCTTCTTGCGATTAACAGTGATAGTGATCACACCTTTAGGGCCAGGCATCTTCAATTTGAGGTACACATAACATGGTCGAGCCATAAAATGTGCATAAGCTGGCCTGCCCAAAATAGCGTGATAGGCACTCTGGAAATCCACAACCTCAAATGTCAACTTTTCTTTTCGAAAATTCTTGGAATCACCAAAAACCACATCAAGAGCAATCTAGCCGAGTGATGCAGCCTTCTTGCCAGGAATGACTCCATAGAAGCTCATGTTGCTGGTAGTGAGTCTGGACATCGGAATGCCCATCCCCTGCAATGTCTCTGCATATAGTATATTCAAACTACTACCAACATCCATCGACACTTTAGTCAGTCGAGTGCCTTCGACGACTGGGTCGACCACCAGAGATTGCCTCCCAGGGGTGGCTATGTGCGTAGGGTGATCAGACTAGTCGAATGTGATGGCCGTCTGAGACCACTTCAGATAATTGGGTGTCGCCGGAGCAACCATATTCACCTCTCGGTTTATAACTTTCAGTCGACTTTTGCTTTCAACGACATCAAAAATCATCAGGGTGGAATTGACCTGGGGATATCCATCATCACTATCCTCTTTGTCATCAACTTTCTCCGACTCCTTTTCCTTGTCCTTGGGCTGTTTTCCCTGGAACTGCTGGATCAAGAGCCGACACTGTCGAGTGGTATGTTTCGGGTAAATGAAATTACCCTCCTCATCTTTCTTCGTGTGGATGTCGCACGGCAAATCCAACACGTCATTTCCTTCTTTATCCTTCACTTTCTTGGGGTTCCAAGGCCCTTTGGGCTTCCCCTTAAACTTTCCCTGAGTCACGGCCAAGGCTTCTCTAGGAGCCACTGGCTCGGCTTTCCGTTTCTGCTTCCGACTGGAGTTACCTCCTCCGGTTTTGTGGGTGACTGACTTGTGCTTGCCACTCCGGAGCCGATCCTGTTCTTAACCATTGGCATACTTGGTGGCTATGTCCATCATTCGACTCAGAGACATGTCTCCGGTTCGACCGAATTTCAGGTTCAGCTCTCTGTACTTAACGCCTTCCTTGAAGGCATAAACTGCCTGGTGATCAGAAACATTCTCTACCGTGTGATGCAATGTGATCCATCTCTGGATGTAATCTCTCAAAGTCTCATTCGGCTTCTGCACACAAGTTTGCAGCTCTGTCAGCCCTGCTGGTCGCTTGCAAGTTCCCTCAAACGTTGTGACAAACACTCGGGAAAGATCTTCCCAAGTGTAAATGCTGCTGGGTGCTAACTGATTCAGCCATGCTCTGGCCGAGCCCTCCAACATAAGAGGCAGATGCTTCATGGCCACCTCATCATCACCGCCGCTGATCTGAACAGCCACTCGGTAGTCCTCAAGCCAAGTATCAGGCTTGGACTCACCAGTGAACTTGTTGACTCCAGTCGCCAACCTGAAGTTGGGAGGAATCACCGCGGCCCTGATGGCTCCACTGAAGCACTCTGGTCCTGAGACGTGCACTCTGCTGCTGGTGGGTACATCTCTGTCGTTACCCTCTCGGTGAGCTCTGTTCCTGTCGACCAGACCTTGAACGATAATGGATCTCACATCAAAGCCTGGTTCCCTGGGGTCGACTGGAATCCTTCGCCCAACACTGTGCTGTCGTCTATCATCCTACTACCGAGGCACGTACGATCCGCCCCTTGGGGGAGGGGTAGGCACTCGACGTCGATCATCGCGATCGAATCGGTGATCATACTGCTCACGGTTCTTGTACTGATCGTGCCGGTCCCCACGTCCCTCATGCCTCGGGGGCGATCTGGGGCTGTGAGCCGACTAAACTGTATTTGCAGCTACGGATCTGCTGTGAATCCTGTTCTGTGACTGCGATACAACTGAATTTTGATCTCCTGCTGCCCGGAGCAAATCTCTGATCTGCATCAAACCTCTGTCAGCCTCTGACTGGGAAGTCTGAATTGGTTCTGCTATACGAGCCGCAGCTGCTAAATTCTGAATCGGAGTTCGATATACCTAAGTCGGTGGTGGAAAGAGTTGACGTCGACTGGAGTCCGGAACCCGTTGCCGCGCATGCTCGTCGAGTGCTCGCTGAAGGTTCTCCAGTCGAGTGCGCTCAGCCAAGGTGGCCAAGCGCGTGTCCTCTAAGGCACGAGCCTCAGGGGTTTCTCCAACGATAGGAGTGTGAAGTGCATCCATGTTCCGGCGGCGAAGTTCTTCCCTCTGCAGCGAATTGAGGGGCTCGGGGAGGTACTCTTCATGGGCATGCGATGGATCGCCTCCACCGTCGCCTCCTTCGGCACCGGGAAAACCGGGAGGACCGCGTGGTCCATCGACCATCAGAACCTCCGCCGCTGGATCACTGCTGTCGCACTTGGATGCAGTCTCTGCGGAGCCAGTCGACAGGTCGAACAGGCCGTAGAGAGATTCGTCGGGCTCGATTACCGCGACTTGGGGGGTGGACGACTGGCGGGACACCGCATGCCACACCCACCGCTGAAGCCTCGACCGACCGGAGCGCTTGCGCCAGCGGGAAGCGGGGAGGGAGGATGACACAACGACCGACCGATACTGGGTCGACGGTTGCCGCAAGAGGACGCCGCGGACGCACACGCGAAAGTGCATAGCTCCATGGACTGGGAGCGCGTCGATGTCGAGCGGAGCCTCCTGAAGCCAAGTAGAGTCGTCGGCGACGAACGTGAGCACGCCGAGACGGATCTCGCGGCCCTCGACCAAAACTCCGCCTGAAACCATGATCAAGGGGATCGGGAAAAATTGCAACTTCTCCAATAATTCGCTAAGACACCGACCCCATGGTGGGCGCCAACTGTCGTGGTTCTAAGTCTGACAGTAGTGTAGGGGGGTACTAATGGAGAGGCAAGATCCTAGCTATGGAGTAGTTGTATACGCAAGAGATTTACGAGTTTAGGCCCTTCTCGGAGGAAGTAACAGCCCTACGTCTCGGAGCCCGGAGGCGGCCGCCTGGATTATATGCGTATGAGTTACAAGGGTGCAACCCGTTTACACTGAGGAGGGGGGTGGCTTATATAGAGTCTGCTAGACCCCTCCGGCCCTCAGTTATGCAGGGTTTAAAGTACATTAAGACTGGGGGTTACTGGTAACGCCCACATAAAGTTCTATGAAGACCATAAAGGCTACTTAATGACAGACCGTTACATGCAGAGTGACTTTAGACCTCCTAGCCGTCGAGTGGTTGGCTTCATGTTCGAGTGGTTGGCTTCATGGTCGAGTGTCTTCGAGTCCGTCGAGTGGAACACTTCTGAGTCGATTGACAGGTGGTTTCTTCTAGAGATGTCCTTGGGTAGGGTAGTTTGGACGGGTCCATGACCCTACCCTAGGTACATAGCTTCATCAAGTTTCTTGTATGCAGTTCTATAGGACCATAATGCATCATCAAGTTTCTTGGACAAATTCTTTCTAGATCTGTTAACAGTCTTTTGCAAAATTAATTTGAGTTCTCTATTACTCAATTCTACTTGACCACTAGACTGTGGGTGATATGGAGATGCAATTTTATGATTAACAACATACTTAGCAAACATTTTACGAAAGGCACCATGAATAAAATGTGAACCACCATCAGTCATTAAGTATCTAGGGACTCCAAACCTCGGAAAAATAACTTCTTTAAGCATCTTAATAGAAGTGTTATGATCAGCACTACTAGTTGGAATAGCTTCTACCCACTTAGTAATGTAATCAACAACAAAGTATGTGTATATCCATTAGAGGCAGGAAAAGGTCCCATATAATCAAAGCCCCAAACATCAAATGGTTCAATAACAAGAGAATAATTCATAGGCATTTCTTGACGTCTACTAATATTACCAATTCTTTGACATTCATCACAAGACAAGACAAGCTTACGGGCATCTTTGAAGAGAGTAAGCCAATAAAAGCCGGATTGCAATACCTTATGTGCAGTTCTATCTCCAGCGTGGTGTCCTCCATATGGTTCGGAGTGACACTTGCATAGGATCTGTTCCTGTTCATGCTCAGGTACACAATTTCTAATAACACCATCTACTCCTTCCTTATAAAGGTGTGGGTCATCCCAGAAATAATGTCTTAAATCATAAAAGAACCTTTTCTTCTGCTGGTATGTCAAACTAGGTGGTATGAATTTAGCAACAATGTAATTAGCATAATCAGCATATCATGGAGTTGTATGAGAAGAATTTATGATAGCTAATTGTTCATGAGGAAAGCTATCATTAATAGGTAGTGGGTCATCAAGAACATTCTCTAACCTAGACAAGTTGTCTGCAATGGGGTTCTCAACTCCCTTTCTATCAATAATATGCAAATCAAATTCTTGGAGCAAGAGAACCCATCTAATAAGTCTAGGTTTAGCATCTTTCTTTTCCATAAGATATGTAATAGGAGCATGATCAGTGTGAATAGTTACTTTAGAATCAACAATATAAGGTCTGAACTTATCACCTGCAAATACAACTGCTAAGAGTTCTTTTTCAGTAGTAGCATAATTTCTCTGGGCAATGTCTAGAGTTTTACTAGCACATTGAATAACATTTAATTTCTTATCAACTCTTTGCCCTAAAACAACACCTACAGCACAATCTCTAGCATCACATATAATTTAAAAGGGTAAATTCCAATCAGGTGGCTGGACAATAAGTGCAGTGATCAAGGCTTTCTTAAGTATTTCAAATGCTTCTACACAATCATCATCGAAGACAAAAGGAATATCTTTTTGCAATAAATTAGTCAGAGGCCTAGAGATTTTAGAAAATTCCTTAATGAACCTCCTATAAATACTGGCATGACCAAGGAAATTTCTTATACCTTTAATGTCCTTGGGACACATTATCTTTTCGATAGCATCAACTTTAGCTTTATCAACTTTAGTACCTCTTTCAGAAATTTTACGCCCCAAGACAATGCCTTCATTAACCATAAAGTGGCACTTCTCCCAATTCAAGACGAGACTAGTGTCTTCGCATCTCTGTAAAACTCAATCAAGGTTGCTCAAGCAATCATCAAAAGAGGATCCATAAACGGAGAAATCATCCATGAATACCTCACAAATCTTTTCACAAAACTCAGAGAATATAGCCATCATGCATCTTTGAAAGGTAGCAGGTGCATTACATAAACCAAAAGGCATACATCTATAAGCAAAAGTACCGAAAGGGCAAGTAAAAGTAGTTTTTGATTGATCGTCTGCTGACACAGGTATTTGAGAGAAACCAGAATAACCATCTAGAAATCAGAAATGTGTATGTTTGGATAGTCTTTCTAGCATTTGATCAATAAAAGGTAAAGGGTAATGATCTTTCTTAGTAGCTTTATTTAATTTACGGAAATCAACTACCATCCTATAACCTGTAATAATTCTTTGCGGAATCAATTCATATTTATCATTAGGAACAACAGTAATACCTCCCTTCTTAGGGACGCAGTGGACATGACTTACCCAATCACTATCAGCAACGTGATAAATTATACCTGCCTCAAGGAGCTTTAGTATCTCCTTTCTTACCACATCTTTCATCTTAGGATTCAACCGTCGTTGATGATCTCTAACCGGTTTGGCATCTTCGTCCAATTTAATTTTGTGTTGGTATAGAGTGGGACTAATGCCCTTAAGATCATCGAGAGTATATCCAATAGTAGAACAATGCTTCTTCAGAGTTTTCAATAATACTTCCTCTTCCTGCTTTGAAAGGTTAGCACTAATAATAACAGGATATATCTTCTTTTCATCAAGATAAGCATATTTAAGATTATTAGGTAAAGGTTTAAGCTCAAACACGGGATCACCCTTGGGTGAAGGGGGATCCCCTAGGATTCCAATAGGAAAGTTGTGTTTCAAAATAAGACCCTGTTTAAAGAATACTTCATCTATTTCCCTTCTTTCATTCATAAACATATCATTTTCATGGTCTAGCAAATATTGTTCTAACGGATCAGTAGGAGGCACGACAATAGAATCAAAACCAATAATTTCATCTTTACTAGGCAATTCTTTATCATGGGGTTGTCTACGAAATTTAGCAAAATTAAACTCATGTTTCATATTCCCCAAGCCAATTGTAACTCAGCAGGTGCAATGTCATGCATAATTTCTTGATATAAGGAAATGGGTATTGCACTAGCACTAGCACCCATATCACATAAGCCATGATAACAATGATCTCCTATTTTAACAGAAATAACAGGCATGCCTACAACAGGTCTATGTATCTTAGCATCAGGTCTAGCAATATTGGCAGCTTCATCACAGAAATAGATAACATGCCCATCAATATTATCAGCCAAGAGATCTTTAACCATAGTAATACTAGGTTCAACTTTAATTTGCTCAGGTGGTGTAGGTGTTCTAGTATTACTTTTACGAACCATAGTTGAAGCTTTAGCATGATCTTTTATCCTAACAGGGAAAGGTGGTTTCTCAACATAAGTAGTAGGAACAATAGGATCATTATAAGTGATAATCTTTTCTTCAACTGTAACAGGTGCAACTACTTTTACTTCAGTGGGAGGATTATATTTAAACCACTTCTCCTTAGGGAGATCAACGTGAGTAGAAAAAGATTCATAGAAAGAAGCTACTATCTCAGAGTCAAGTCCATATTTAGTGCTAAATCCACGAAAAGCATCGGTATCCGTAAAAGACTTAACACAATCAAACTTAGGTGTCATACCCGACTCTTTACCATCGTCCGAACCCCAATCTTCAGAGTTGCATCTAATTCTTTCCAATAAATTCCACTTGAATTCAATAGTCTTCAACATATAGGAACCAACACAGGAAGTATCAAGCATGGTGCAATCATTGAGAGAAAGCCGAGCATAATTTTTTTGAATAATCATTTCTCTTGAGAGCTCATGATTGGGGCATGAATATAACATTGACCTAAGCCTCCCCCAAGCTTGAGAGATGCTTTATCCTTTGCGAGGCCAAAAATTATATATATAATTACGATCACGATGAATAAGATGCATAGGATAGAACTTCTGGTGAAATTCCAATTTCAATCGTTTATAGTCCCAAGATCCCGTATCATCACATAGCCTATACCATGTCAATGCATCTCCCTTCAAAGGTAAATGGAAGACCTTCCTCTTAATAACATCATCGGGCATACCTGCAAGCTTAAATAATCCACAAACTTCATCCACATAGATAAGGTGTAAATCGGGATGCAATGTTCCATCTCCTTCAACGGGATTAGCTAGTAGTTTCTCTATCATACCCGAAGGAATTTCAAAGTAAACATTTTCAGTAGGTTTAGGAGTAACTCTTTGCTCTACTGGTCGGGGTGAAGATACCCTGAACAAGCCCCTCAAAGGATTAGTTTCCATAGTAACAAGTGACAGAAAATTTCATCACACTATATAAATGTTTCCTTACCAAGTTCCACTTACCAAAGGCGCTTCACTCCCAGGCAACAGCGCCAGAAAAGAGTCTTGATGACCCACAAGTATAGGGGATCTATCATAGTCCTTTCGATAAGTAAGAGTGTCGAACCCAACGTGGAGCAGAAGGAAATGACAAGCGGTTTTTAGTAAGGTATTCTCTGCAAGCATTGAAATTATAGGTAATAGATAGTTTTGTGATAAGATAATTCATAATGGGTAACAAGCAATGAAAGTACATAAGGTGCAGCAAGATGGACCAATCCTTTTTGTAGCAATCCTAGACAAGTTCTTATAATGAGAAAAGCGCTCCCGAGCACACATGCGAATTATCGTCAAGCTAGTTTTCATCACGCTCATATGATTCACGTTCCTTACTTTGATAATTTGATATGTGGGTGGACCGGTGCTTGGGTACTGCCCTTTCTTGGACAAGCATCCCACTTATGATTAACCCTTATTGCAAGCATCCACAACTACAAAAGAAGTATTAAGGTAAACCTAACCATAGCATGAAACAAGTGGATCCAAATCAGCTCCTTACGAAGCAACACATAAACTAGGGTTTAAGCTTATGTCACTCTAGCAACCTATCATCTACTTATTACTTCCCAATGCCTACCTCTAGGCCCAAATAATGGTGAAGTGCCATGTAGTCGATGTTCACATAATACCACTAGAGGATAGACAACATACATCTCATCAAAATATCGAACGAATACCAAATTCACATGAGTACTAATAGCAAGACTTCTTCCATGTCCTCGGGAACAAACGTAACTACTCACAAAGCATATTCATGTTCATAATTAGAGGGGTATTAATATGCATTAAGGATCTGAACATATGATCTTCCACCAAATAAACCAACTTGCATCAACTACAAGGAGTAATCAACACTACTAGCAACCTACAGGTACCAATCTGAGGTTTTGGTACAAAGATTGGATACAAGAGATGAACTAGGATTTGAGAGGAGATGATATTGGTGAAGATGTTGATGGAGATTGACCCCCTCCTAATGAGAGGATTTTTGGTGATGATGATGGTGATGATTTCCCCCTCCCGGAGGGAAGTTTCGCCGGCAGAACAGCTCCGCCGGAGCCCTAGATTGGTTCCGCCAAGGTTCTGCCTCGTGGCGGTGGAGTTTCGTCCTGTAAGCTTGCTTATGATTTTTTCCAGGGTAGAAGACTTCATATAGCAGAAGATAGGCACCGGAGGGCCACCAGGGGGCCCACAAGGCAGGGGGGCGCGCCCAGTAGGGGTGGGCGCTCCCCCCACCCTCGTGGCCAGGGTGTGGTCCCCCTCGTGTACATCTTCCGCTCAATAATTATCATTAATTCCAAAAATGACTTTCGTGGAGTTTCAGGACTTTTGGAGCTATGCAGAATAGGTCTCCAATATTTGCTCCTTTTGTAGCCCAGAATCCTAGCTGCTGGCATTCTCCTTCTTCATGATAAACCTTGTAAAATAAGAGAGAATAGCCATAAGTATTGTGACATAACGTGTAATAACATCCCATAATGCAATAAATATCAATATAAAAGCATGATGCAAAATGGATGTATCAACTCCCCCAAGCTTAGACCTCGCTTGTCCTCAAGCGGAAGACGATATCGAAAAATATGTCCACATGTTTAGAGATAGAGGTGTCGATAAAAATAAAATACAGACATGAGAGCATCATGATCATTCTTATAACAGCAACATATATAGATTTTGTCATATGATTTCTTATGCTCAAGTAACAATCTATTCACAATGTCAAGTATGGTACAGAAACTTCATTGAGAACTTAAAAACTATAATCTCAGTCATTGAAGCAATTGAAATTTATCATAACATGGGAAAGAGTCAATAGTAGAGCTTTTCAGCAAGTCCACATACTCAACTATCATTTAGTCTTCTACAATTGCTAACAATCACGCAATACTTATGGTTCTGGAGTCTTAGTCGGACACAGAGAAAGATAGGGGCTTATATTGTTGCCTCCCAATGTTTTACCTCAAGGGTAATGTCAACAATAATAGTTCATGCTAACTTACATCCAATTGGATATATATATCAGGATCTTTCCAACACAAGGTGCTTGCCAAAGGATAAAATGAAAAAGGGAAAGGTGAAGATCACCTTGACTCTTGCAATAGGTATAAGACATAAAGTAAAAGATAGGCCCTTCGCAGAGGGAAGCAGAGGTTGTCATGTGCTTTTTGGTTGGATGCACAAAATCTTAATGCAAAAGAACGTCACTTTATATTGCCACTTGTGATATGAACCTTTATTATGCAGTTCGTCGCTTTTATTACTTCCATATCACACGATCGTATAAAGCTTATTTTCTCCGCACTAATAAGTCATACATATTTAGGGAGCAATTTTTATTGCTTGCAACATGACAACTTACTTGAAGGATCTTACTCAATCCATAGGTAGGTATGGTGGACTCTCATGGAACAACTAGGTTTAAGGATATTTGGAAGCACAAGTAGTATTTCTACTTGGTGCAAGGAATTTCGCTAGAATGAGGGGGAAAGGCAAGCTCAACATGTTGGACGATCCATGACAATATACTTTAACTGAGATGTGAGAAAACATAAACCATTACGTTGTCTTCCTTGTCCAACATCAACTCTTTAGCATGTCATACTTTAATGAGTGCTCACAATCATAAAAGATGTCCAAGATAGTATATTTATATGTGAAAACCTCTCTTTCTTTATTACTTCCTATTAATTGCAACGATGACCAAAACTATGTTTGCCAACTCTCAACAACTTTTATGCCTCATACTCGTTATATGTGAAGTCATTACTATCTACAAGATCAATATGAACTCTTTTATTCTTTTTATTCTTTCATGTACTTAAAATCATGGCAAGATAGCAAAGCCCTTGACTCAACACTAATATTTATTATATAGCTCACAGACTCGATTACATAGAGGGGTCTCGGTGTCAAAACCGGCGGATCTCGGGTAGGGGGTCCCGATCTGTGTGTCTTAGGCTGATGGTAACAGGAAGCGAGGGACACAATGTTTACCCAGGTTCGGGCCCTCTCGATGGAGGTAAAACCCTACTTCCTGCTTGATTAATATTGAAGATATGTGGAATACAAGAGTAGATCTACCACGAGATCGTAGAGGCTAAACCCTAAGAGCTAGCCTATGATGGTATGATTGTAATTGTGATCGGCCTTCTAAGGACCATGCTCTCCGGTTTGTATAGACACCGAGATCTAGGGTTTACATGGAGTCAGTTACAAGGAAGGAAACATAATATCCGGACCACCAAGCTTGTCTTCCACGCAAAGTAGAGTCCCATCCGGACACGAGCCGAAGCCTTGAGTCTTGTATCTTGACGCTTCTATTGTCCAGACGATGTATATAGTCCGGCTGTCTGGATACCCCCTTATCCAGGCTCAGTAGCCCCTGAACCAGGCTTCAATGACGATGAGTCCGGCGTGCAGTCTTGTCTTCGGCATTGCAAGGCGGGTTCCTCCTCCCAATACTCCAAGGTGATTATCGAACACGTAGGTTGTGTCCGGATCTACAAGATGATCTTCACACCCCCTTAGCATAAATCCGTTCTGCTGGCAGTCTTCGTACATCGTGCCCTTGCATCGTGACCTGGTTCAACACGAACCAGCATCTCCTGCTCCACCTCGACTCTTGTTGCGAGGCGGTTTTATCGGCATGTCCTACCAAAGCAGAGATCGTGTCCCTCTTAATACGGGATCTTTCATCAATATGGGCATATGCAACCCCACGGCGACTATTGGTATAATTCTGTGTTTCTTTTTAGATAAGTCTCAAGCGGTCACGCTGAGGACTCTTGGTATTCATCCCTTTTATAAAGGGGTCAAGGCCTATGCCTCATCTCCACCTCTCCTGCTCCTTCTCATACCTCGAGCTCCATCGCCCAAAGCCTAAGCTCCAACACCCCAAATCCTCCAGTATGTCCGGATCCAATGCAGCAGGCCGGTGGGTGGCCTCCTCGATTCAGGAGGATGATATTGTGAAGCTTAGGGAGGTCGGATACCTGACTGCCGATATCCAACACATGCTTCCTGCTCCGGGGCAAGTCATCCCCATGCCGGAGCCCAATGAGAGTGTCGTGTTTACTCCTCACTTCCTCCGAGGCCTAGGCCTCACCCTCGACCCCTTTGTGAGGGGGCTTATGTTCTACTATGGCTTGGATTTCCATGATTTGGCTCCAGACGCCATCCTCCATATCTCGTCTTTCATTATCGTGTGCGAGGCTTTTCTCCACGTCAACCCACACTTAAGCTTATGGCTAAAGACCTTCACTGTGAAGCCGAAGATGATCGAGGAGCGACATGCGGAGTGCGGAGGCGCCATAATAAGAAGGAACGCCGATGCCCCATGGCCAGAGGGTTCTTTTCCGGAAGTGTCCGACGTATGCCAACAGAGATGGTTCTATGTCACCGCTCCCAGAGGCACAAAGTGGGTAGCTGCCCCCGAGTTCCGCTCAGGCCCTCCATCACAGTTGGCATCTTGGACCGATGTGGGACGGAGTTATGGGCCTGCTGGCGATGTACCGGAACTGCAGAATCGCATCCGGGAGCTTATTAGGAGGGACATAAATCTTGTCAGCATAATTCAAGTAATGCTAGTCCGACGGATATTGCCATGCAAACGTTGGTCTCTCCATATGTGGGAGTTTAATCCGGAAGGTCCGCGGACAATTAAGCATTTCTTCGGCTTGACGCTCGAAGGAATGTGTAAATTATTCTTCGGACCACAAGCAAAGTGTCCGGACACCACCGAGGATGCGGGCCTAAGCTGCAATCGCCTAGATGCCCAAGTAAGCAACCTTAAAGCCGAATACTTCATTTACATTTATCATGATTATTATTCTAACACTCCCTCCGCGGCCAGGAATGGATCGACAAGGTGAAGAGAATCAGGTGTCCGGCGCCACTTCCTGAAGGCCCGCCTGGTCCAACCATTGCAAAGATGTTGGACCGGGCGCTCAGCAAAATCCCTTCAGGGAAAGGCGAAGGAAAGGGCAGTGAAGCTAAACTTCATGCGCTACGCATCCAGACTGGGGAAATTGCTAACCCTCCTATGGAGGATAGTCGGGAAGGGGAGGTCGAAGCCTCCTTCCCACGTAGGAAGAAGAGGGCCGCCTCCGAAGATTTGGAGGCGGAGACGCCCAAGCAAGGGAAGAAAACATCACCAAGGGGCTCTACCGCGACGGGCGCCCTCACCACGTCATGCCCACCAACGGGCCAGCCCTACACTAAGCCGTAAGTTATTTATCAATTCGAAGGTGTAGTGTTACTCCGAGATCCATAACCAGGACTTCGTCTTTTGTAGTCCGGCGAGCAGCTCTTCTCACCAGAGTTTGTCTTCGGGGGACCTTCGTCCGGAGATGATGGAGAGAAAGACTCCACCCAGCTCTCCGCCTCATGAAGCGGGTGACACAGCGGTGTCGTCACGGAGGAGTCCAGATCTGCCGAAGCCGGAGGCGAACACGTCAGCCGCCCTAAGCCTGGAGCGTTTGGCTCCTACGGGGGGCGATGGAAGGGTCCGGCGCAGTTCAGTGTCCGGCCGGACGTACTGGTGGGCCGTCTAGAGCAAGCCGCGCTCTCGGAGGAGCACCTCTCTTTAATGAGCATGGTGCTCACGAGGATTTCATCCTCTACTAGCGGTTTGAATGAGGCATGTACAAGCCTGCTCAAAGGCTTTGAGGTATGTAAAAAATGCACAATTTTTTGGTTATGAGGCACGCGCTAGGTGTGCTCCCTATAGTTAGTAGACACTAAGACTCTGGTTGCTCGCCATAGGCGGCAAACGGGGGATCATATACTGATGGCTGCGCCATACCTGTGCGCAGGTATGCAAGGATCCGGCAGCTGACCCGTCTGTTGAAGTTGCCGAACTGAGGAGGCAAATCGGATCCATCGATGCCGATATCACGCTGGTGAATAAACGGCTTGAGGAGTCCCAGGGTATGTGCTTGGTTTTTATTATAATGTGTAGGAAAATGCCAAAGCGGCATAATATTAATGCAATATGTGTGCACTGCAGATGGTGCTACTGCCGTGGAGGCCCTGAGGGCGGAACTTGCTCAAGCCAAGGAACAAGCTCGGGCTAGCAATGCGTCTGCCCTAAAGGCGGCCGAAGAGTTGAGAGCCGAACAGGCTGCTCGTCGCCGAAGCGAGGAAAAGGTAGCCAAAATGGCTGAAGAGTTAAAAAATGCCGCTGACCGATACTCACTCCTTGAAAAGGAGAATAAGGCTAGTTCGGCCGAGCTGGACAAGGCACGTAATGCCGCCAAGGAGATGCGTACCGAGATCCGGAGTATGTGGGAGGAGCTCCAACAAGCTGACAAAATCGTGGCTGGGGGCTCGTACTTACTACGGACGAAGTTCTTGGATCCGAAGTATGCTCCCCTGGCAGGTCGCATGAGTCCTGCGGATGCATATGCGGACTTGGCGAATAGTACAGCTGATGCTCTCAAGTTCTTCGAGGGTCAAGGCGATGAAGAAGTGGAGAAGCTTTTCTGGTCGCAGTTTAATGCTCACACTCGCCCGCTGCCACTGAATGAGAAGGTGGATGCTATGGCAGAGCTCCACAGGCTTTCCAGACTTGCAATGCGGTCTATAATAGACCATCTTTGGCTGAAGGGGCCTAAGCCGGACAGCTACTTTGGTTTAGTGCAACAATTCCTTGGAGCGGTGTCCCAGATTGATGCCCTGAGAAGGTCGGCGTGCATAGAAGGTGCGCGGATGGCTCTAGCCCGCGTTAAAGCCTACTGGACGGATATGGAGGCCACTGTAATAGTGAGCCAGGATCCGGCAGGAGGCCAACATCCGGCCAAGCACCACTTGGCACAAGTCACAGAAGGTGCCCGGCTGATAGAGGCGCAGTGACCAAAGAGTGTTTTATTCGAGAGATAAGTCGAATCATTGTAGAAAACAATGTTTAGTTTAATTATGAGGCTGTGTTTATACTTTTGCCCGGAAGTATGATTGTCCTCCCTTTGCGGCTATTCTTATATCTATAAGTAGTCTGAAAGATAGCAGTCGTTGGCTTCAGCCCCCTCGCGGACAATGCGGGGGTGTTGGCAAAAAAATATGCATAATCACACTTGATCCAACGTCTTGGTCCGTTAAGGAGGTGATCGCACACCGAACTAGGCAACCGGACTATATAGCTGTAACACTTTTGCTTAGCCATGGGAGTCTAATGGTGGGGCTACTATGTAGCCCCTGGTACCCCCACGTGCATCCGAATACGGGTGCGTGTGTACTTGGCCGGGAAACGGCCCTTCGTTAAGGCGGATGTATCTTTAGGGATTCCGGTGAGTCTTCGAGTGGTTGAACAGTCTCTCGCTGTATCATGACAGTCAGTTTTCGGCTTTCTCTACTAAGGCGCTCATCCGGAATAACCAGGGCACAATCGCAGTAGTTCTCCTTTGGTCTGCCTTAGCCGGATGATAGCGGAACATAAGGTGGCAAACCCAGGAGCCGGGCAAACCCAACATTTTGACCAAAGACATGATTCGGAGCTGATGCATATACGACCAAACTCGTGACGCCGAACACTCCCGAGGGTATTCGGTCTTTTGTAAAAGAAGATAGGCTGACAAGAGCCTACTTTAAGCCCTTTATTTCTAGGTACGTGCAATTTAGTCTGCCGTGGCCAAATGCCAAAAATGGCAGTATCCTCTGTGGGTATAGAACCCATGGGATGGTTAAACAACAAGAGGCAGTAGAAAAGGTTTACACAGGGGCATAATCTAAAAAGAAACCTGTTGCACGGGGCCCTGCTACACGTCTGAGCCTTTGTCTCCGTTGTGCCGTATCCTGGAAGGGTATCACGCGAACGTTGTCTATAAAAAAGAAAAAACTCGTAGGAGGGTGCAACATAAGTATGCAATCAATAATAAGAGTGTAAGTTGTTGGCCTGCCAATAAGGTTGAGCCAAGCGTGGGGCTGTATTAAATATAGATAGCCCCTGGTTTCCCTTATGGGATTACATATACAGTGCCCTGTTTGAATTTATCCAGGCTACCGGACTCGTCTAACCGTGTCTGTGGTCATAATGACCAATCATGTTTTCTAAAACTGGAGGCCGCTTATAGTCCAGCCGCCAGGGCCGTCGCGTATTCCTCTGCGCATGAGGGGCGCTTTATGATTCCGCTAACGGTGATGACGCCACGGGGACCGGGCATCTTGAGTGTAAGGTGGCCATAGTGCGGCAATGCGTTGAAACGGGCGAAGGCCGTTCTTCCTAGCAATGCATGATAGCTGCTTTGAAAGGGTGCGACAGTGAAGAGCAGCTCTTCGCTTCTAGAGTTGCCTAGGGAGCCGAATGTTACTTCCAGCATGATGGAGCCCCTGGCGCAGGCTGCAACGCCTGGTATCACCCCTTCAAAGGTGGTGTTGCTTTGTTTAATTCTGGATGGGTCTATCCCCATTCTGCGGACAGTGTCCTTGTATATTAAATTGAGACCACTGCCGCCGTCCATGAGGACATGGGTGAGACAGTATCAGTCGATTATTGGGTCAAGCACCAAGGCCTGTGATCCTTCTCGCCGAATTGTAGTTCGGCCGTCCATGTGATCGAAAGAGATCGGACGAGACTTCCAGTAGTGATACGTGGGTACGATGGGCTCTACATCGTGCACTTCTATGGGCGCGCGTTCATGCCCTCTAGTGGATGTGTGAGTCGTATGGATCATGTTTACTGTTTTAACCTCTGGCGGGAATTTTTTCTGTACCCCAGTGTTCGGCTGGTGAGGTTCATCCTCGTCTTCGCTTGGTGTGCCCCTCCCCTTGTGTTCGGCATTTAATTTGCCAGCCTGCTTGAAGACCCAACACTCTCTATGGGTGTGGTTCGCAGGTTTCTCCACGGCGCCATGAATTTGGCATAGTCTGTCCAGGACTCTGTTCGGACCAGACGGTCCATCTTTACTGCCTTTGAATGACTTCTCTTGCTGATCAGGCCGAGAGCCCCTGAATCCGGCGTTGATCGTCGTGCTGTCCGGGCTCTCTTCCTTGTTTTGGCATTTGTTTTATTACGCCGTGGCTTCCCGTTGCCATCCCTTAGTTCGGATGTGCTAGGGTCGCTGGTGCCTTTACGGGCCAACCAGCTATTCTCACCTGTGCAAAAGCGGGTCATAAGGCTTGTTAAGGCTGCCATTGTCCTTGGCTTTTCTTGGCCGAGGTGTCGGGCGAGCCATTCGTCACGGATGCTGTGTTTGAAAGCCGCTAAGGCTTCAGCATCCGGACAGTCGACAATTTGATTCTTCTTAGTGAGGAATCTGTTCCAAAGCTTGTCGGAGGACTCTCCGGGCTGTTGGATTATGTGACTTAGATCGTCTGCATCAGGAGGCCAGACATAAGTCCCTTGAAAATTGGCCCTGAAAGCGTCTTCGAGTTCCTCCCAACTCCCAATTGAGTTTTCGGGGAGGCTTTTCAACCAGTGTCGAGCTGGTCCCTTCAACTTGAGGGGAAGGTATTTGATGGCGTGGAGGTCATCCCCACGAGCCATGTGAATATGCAGGATAAAATCCTTGATCCAGACCCCTGGGTCTGTCGTGCCGTCGTATGCTTCTATGTTCACAGGTTTAAAGCCTTGTGAGGATTCATGGTCCAGTACTTCTTCGATGAAGCACAGGGGGTGAGCAGCCCCTCTGTATCTGGACGCATTGTGGCATGTAGTCGGATGTTGTTGTGTTCGGGGTTGATTCCGAACTGGTATCTGGCTTTTATGAGCGTTTGGGTGACCATAGTCCTGCACTGGGGTGTGTCTTCTAGATCCATATATGGACCTGGCTGCACCGGTCTTTTTGTCCGGATGCTCGCGTGGATCGTGTGCAGTGTCCGCGGCCACTCTGTTATGGTTGTGAGGTGGTACGTCTGGTTTCTTGGTCGAATTTTCTTTTGGTGGAATGGCCGCGTCGTCGAATTCTTCGGATAGCTTTTCGTATGGCGGTCAACGCCATATATTTCTTCAGTGTCTAGCACCCTATTCCATCTGCGACTTAGCTTTTCCTATACGGCCTTGAACTGTTGCTTCTGCTTTTCTAGACTTCTTGCGGTGGCCATAAGCTTTCTGTGGAGGTTGTCTCATTCCACTTGTTCGTCCGGGATGATGAATGCATCATCGTCCGAACTATCTTCCTGTTCTGGGGCGGCATCTTGACCTTGTCCCTCCGGATCAGTGATCGTTTATTTGCTCTGAACTTGATTTGGCGTGACCTGGCTCGTCCTGCTCCATCGCTGGGTCCATGTGGTCATTATTTCTTTCGGAGTTTGCGGGTATATCAATCCTTCTTGCGCTCTTGTCGCTATTTTTGCCATTGCTGGACTTTGAGCGGCATCTGCGCCACCTCTTTGGCTTTTGCCCGGGTGTTTTATCGTCCGGACTGCTGTCCTTATTGGGCGTATCTACCATGTATATATCATAGGACAAGGTACTAGTCTTGCGCTCCAGGGATTCTGGAGCCTCTCCTGCATCGTCGTCCATACCGTCGATGTCTTTGGAGTCAAGCACATCGGTTAATTCTTTGATTGTGGCAATGAAGTGGGTGGTGGGTGGGCGCCGAGTTCCTTCGTCGCCTGCTTCCCACTTGGGCCAGACATAGTTCGACCCAGAGCCTCCTGACAAAGAGAGAGACTTCAATGAGTTTAGTATATCGCCAAAGGACGAGTGCTGAAAGATGTCCGCAGCGGTAAACTCCATTACTGGAGCCCAGCCTGGCTCGGCTGGCTCGAGAGTGAGTGGACCAGGACCAACAACCGGATATGAGTCCAGGGGCCCAAGGTTACAGGCCTCCACAGAGGTGAGACCCGTGTTCGGCTCCACCCCTGATAAGTGTGCGGCCTGCGGGGCGGGGTCCAGCCCTCTGTCCGTAGGCAACGCAACCTGCCCTAGATTTAGATTCGGTGCTACCTCGGGGAGAATGTCCCGGGCACTGTCCGACAGCAGGTCTAGTCCGTGCTCGTCGTGGCTGTCCGACGCTCCTGGTGCAGGCTTGAATCCATCGAAGATCAAATCTCCATGGACATCTGCCGTGCAGTTCAAGTTTCCGAACCGGATCTGGCGGCCAGGGGCAAAGTTGTCGATCTGCTCCAACAGGCCAAGCGAATTGGTCGGCAGTGCGAAGCCGCCGAACACAAAGATCTGTCCGGGGAGAAGAGTCTCACCCTGTGCCGTGTCATTGACGATTGAAGACGCCATCAAACCTCGAAGCGACGACACAGAGGAACTCTCAATGAAAGCACCAATGTCGATGTCAAAACCAGCGGATCTCGGGTAGGGGGTCCCGATCTGTGTGTCTTAGACTGATGGTAACAGGAAGCGAGGGACACAATGTTTACCCAGGTTCAGGCCCTCTCGATGGAGGTAAAACCCTACTTCTTGCTTGATTAATATTGAAGATATGTGGAATACAAGAGTAGATCTACCACGAGATCATAGAGGCTAAACCCTAAGAGCTAGCCTATGATGGTATGATTGTAATTGTGATCGAATTCTAAGGACCATGCTCTCCGGTTTATATAGACACTGGAGAGCTAGGGTTTACATGGAGTCGGTTACAAGTAAGGAAACATAATATCCGGATCACCAAGCTTGTCTTCCACGCAAAGGAGAGTCCCATCCGGACACGAGCCGAGCCTTGAGTCTTGTATCTTGACGCTTCTATAGTCCGAACGATGTATATAGTCCGGCTGTCCGGATACCCCCTTATCCAGGACTCCCTCAAGGGGTCACAAAGCAAAACTCAAAACTAATTCATACCAAAACTTTATTCTACTAGATCTAGATATTACCAAAAGGATCGAACTAAGAAAAACGATAATGATAGGAGTGTGATGGTGATACGATATCGGGACACCTCCCCCAAGCTTGGCAGTTGCCAAGGGGAGTGCCCATACCCATGTGATTATGTCCTCGGAGGTGGTGAAGAAGGTGGTGATGATGATGGATAGTCGCACATCGACCGTAGAAGCTCTTCCAATTTGCGGATAATGCCCTTAAGTGCAACGATATGATCCTTCAACAAAAGATTTTCCTGTGTGAGATACTTGTTTTTTATGCGAGCTAACTCAATCATCTTGAAAGCTTCAATCTCAGTTGGGGTAAAGAGGTTAGGAAGAGGTTGAGGGATGTTCTCTTCTTCTACCGCCGGAGCTTGATCCTCCATGGCCTTCTTGATCCCATCATCCTTGTTGATCTCCTCAGGTTCTTCTCTCTTTAGCTGTATCTTCAATAGCCAAGCAACCTTGTCTTCATTGTTGGAAGGGGGTGACGTCATGATGCTCTAGATCTGTCAGGCAAACAACTCAAAACAAAAACAGAAGATTTTTGCGTGATACAGTGGTCCAAACCTTCGGGAGACTATATAATGAAATTTTACCAACCAAAAGAAGCATCGTGTATGAAAACGAAGTCCGGAGAGCACACGAGGTGCCCACGAGGCAGGGGGGCGCGTCCAGTATAGGTAGGCGCACCCTCCACCCTTTTGGACGCCTCGTGTCCTTCCCGGACTACTTCTTATTTTTTCTATTTTCTTAAATATTCCAAAACGGAGAAAAAATGCCATTAGAACTGTTGGAGTTGGTTTACTTACCATACCACATACCTATTCCTTTTCGGAGTCTGAAACATTCTGGAAAGTGTCCCTTATGTATTCCTCCAGGGTTACGGTTTCAATAATATTAGTTTCAACATTTATTGGGTTACCTGAGATATAATGTTTGATTCTTTGACCGTTCACCACCCTCGGACTTGTGCCTTCGAAGTTGTTGATTTTTATGGCACCGGAACGATAGACCTCCTCGATAACGTAAGGACCTTCCCATTTAGGGAGAAGTTTTCCTGCAAAAAATCTTAAACGAGAGTTGAATAGTAACACATAATCACCTACGTTAAACTCACGCTTTTGTATCCTTTTGTTATGCCATCTTTTAACTTTTTCTTTCAACAGCTTGGCATTCTCATAGGCTTGGGTTCTCCATTCATCAAGTGAGCTAATGTCAAATAACCTCTTCTCACCGGCAAGTTTGAAATCATAATTGAGCTCTTTAATGGCCCAATATGCCTTATATTCAAGTTCAAGAGGTAAGTGACAAGCTTTCCCATAAACCATTTTATATAGAGACATACCCATAGGATTCTTATATGCAGTTCTATAGGACCATAACGCATCATCAAGTTTCGTGGACCAATTCTTTCTAGATCTATTAACAGTCTTTTGCAAAATTAATTTGAGTTCTCTATTACTCAATTCTACTTGACCACTAGACTGTGGGTGATATGGAGATGCAATTCTATGATTAACATCATACTTAGCAAGCATTTTACGAAAGGCACCATGAATAAAATGTGAACCACCATCAGTCATTAAGTATCTAGGGACTCCAAACCTCGGAAAAATAACTTCATTAAGTATCTTAATAGAAGTGTTATGATCAGCACTACTAGTTGGAATAGCTTCTACCCACTTAGTAACCTAATCAACAACAACTAAAATATGTGTATATCCATTAGAGGCAGGAAAAGGTCCCATATAATCAAAGCCCCAAACATCAAATGGTTCAATAACAAGAGAATAATTCATAGACATTTATTGACGTCTACCAATATTACCAATTCTTTGACATTCATCACAAGACAAGACAAACTTACGAGCACCTTTGAAGAGTGTAGGCCAATAAAAACCGGATTGCAATACCTTATGTGCAGTTCTATCTCCAGCGTGGTGTCCTCCATATGGTTCGGAATGACACTTGCGTAGGATATGTTCCTGTTCATGCTCAGGTACACAACGTCTAAGAACACCATCTACTCCTTCCTTATAAAGGTGTGGGTCATCCCAGAAATAATGTCTTAAATCGTAGAAGAACTTTCTGTTCTGCTGGTACATGAAACTAGGTGGTATAAATTTAGCAACAATGTAATTATCATAATCAGCATACCATGGAGTAGTACGAGAAGAATTTATGACAGCTAGTTGTTCATCAGGAAAGCTATCATTAGTAGGTAGTGGGTCATCAAGAACATTCTCTAACCTAGACAAGTTGTCTGCAACGGGGTTCTCAACTCCCTTTCTATCAATAATATGCAAATCAAATTATTGGAGCAAGAGAAGCCATATAATAAGTCTAGGTTTAGCATATTTCTTTTCCATAAGTTATCTAATAGCAGCATGATCAGTGTGAATAGCTACTTTAGAATCAACAATATAAGGTCTGAACTTATCACATGCAAATACAACTGCTAAGAATTCTTTTCAGTAGTAGCATAATTTCTCTGGCAGTGTCTAGAGTTTTACTAGCATATTGAATAACATTTAATTTCTTATCAACTCTTTTCCCTAAAACAACACCTACAGCATAATCGCTAGCATCACACATAATTTCAAAGGGTAAATTCCAATCAGGTGGCTGGACAATAGGGGCAGTGATCAAGGCTTTCTTAAGTATTTCAAATGCTTCTACCCAATCACCAACGAAGACAAAAAGAATATATTTTTGCAATAAATTAGTCAGAGGCCTATAGATTTTAGAAAAGTCCTGAATGAACCTCCTATAAAAACTGACATGACCAAGTAAACTTCTTATACCTATAATGTCCTTGGGACACGACATCTTTTCAATAGCATCAACTTTAGCTTTATCAACTTCAATACCTATTTCAGAAATTTTATGCCCCAGGACAATGCCTTCATTAACCATAAAGTGGCACTTCTCCAAATTCAAGACGAGACTAGTGTCTTCGCATCTCTACAAAACTTGATCAAGGTTAATCAAGCAACCGCCAAAAGAGGATCCATAAATGGAGAAATCATCCATGAATACCTCACAAATCTTTTCACAAAAGTCAGACAATATAGCCATCATGCATCTTTGAAAGGTAACAGGTGCATTACATAAACCAAAAGGCCTACGTCTATAAGCAAAAGTACCGAAAGGGCAAGTATAAGTAGTTTTTGATTGATCGTCCGCTGACACAGGTATTTGAAAGAAACCAGAATAACCATCTAGAAAGCAGAAATGTGTATGTTTGGATAGTCTTTCTAGCATTTGATCAATAAAAGGTAAAGGGTAAATGATCTTTCTTAGTAGCTTTATTTAATTTACGGAATCAATTACCATCCTATAACCTGTAATAATTCTTTGCGGAATCAACTCATCTTTATCATTAGGAACAATAGTAATACCTCCCTTCTTAGGGACGCAACGGACATGACTTACCCAATCACTATCAGCAATGGGATAAATTATACCTGCCTCAAGGAGCTTGAGTATCTCCTTTCTTACCCCTTCTTTCATCTTAGGATTCAACCATCGTTGATGATCTCTAACCGGTTTGGCATCTTCGTCCAATTTAATTTTGTGTTGGCATAGAGTGGGACTAATGCCCTTAAGATCATCAAGAGTATATCCAATAGCAGAATGGTGCTTCTTCAGAGTTTTCAATAATATTTCCTCTTCCTGCTCTGAAAGGTTAGCACTAATAATAACAGGATATATCTTCTTTTCATCAAGATAAGCATATTTAAAATCAGGTAAAGGTTTAAGCTCAAACACGGAATCACCCTTGGGTGGAGGGGGATCCCCTAGGATTTCAATAGGAAAGTTGTGTTTCAAAATAGGACCCTGTTTAAAGAATGATTCATCTATCCCCCTTCTTTCATTCATAAACATATCATTTTCATGGTCTAGCAAATATTGTTCTAACGGATCAGTAGGAGGCACGGCAATAGAAGCAAGACCAATAATTTCATCCTTACTAGGAAATTCTTTATCATCCGGTTGTCTACGAAATTTAGCAAAATTAAACTCATCTTTCATATTCCCCAAGCCAATTGTAATAACATCTTTTTCACAATCAATCTTAGCATTAATAGTATTCAGGAAGGGTCTACCAAATATAATGGGACAAAAGCTATCGTGTGGGGAACCAAGAACAAGAAAATCAGCAGGATATTTAACTTTCCCACACAAGACTTCAACATCTCTAACAATCCCAAATGGTGAAATAGTATCTCTATTGGCAAGCTTAATTGTAACATCAATATCTTCTAACTCAGCAGGTGCAATATCATGCATAATTTCTTTATATAAGGAAATGGGTATTGAACTAGCACTAGCACCCATATCACATAAGCCAAGATGAAAATGATCTCCTATTTTAACAGAAATAACAGGCATGCCTACAACAGGTCTATGTATCTTAGCATCAGGTCTAGTAATATTGGCAGCTTCATCACAGAAATAGATAACATGCCCATCAATATTATCAGCCAAGAGATCTTTAACCATAGAAATACTAGGTTCAACTTTAATTTGCTCAGGTGGTGTAGGTGTTCTAGTATTACTTTTTACGAACCACAGTTGAAGCTTTAGCATGATCTTTTATCCTAACAGGGAAAGGTGGTTTCTCAACATAAGTAGTAGGAACAATAGGATCATTATAAGTGATAATCTTTTCTTCAACTGTAACAGGTGCAACTACTTTTACTTCAGTGGGAGGATTATATTTAAACCACTTCTCCTTAAGGAGATCAACCTAAGTAGTGAAAAATTCATAGAAGGAAGCTACTATCTCAGAGTCAAGTCCATATTTAGTGCTAAATCCACAAAAAGCATCGGTATCCATAAAAGGCTTAACACAATCAAACTTAGGTGTCATACCCGACTCCTTACCATCGTCGGAACCCCAATCTTAACAGTTGCGTTTAATTCTTTCCAATAAATCCCACTTGAATTCAATAGTCTTCAGCATATAGGAACCATCACAGGAAGTATCAAGCATGGTGCGACCATTGAGAGAAAGCCAAGCATAAATTTTTTGAATAATCATTTCTCTTGAGAGCTCATGATTCGGGCATGAATATAACATTGACTTAAGCCTCCCCCAAGCTTGAGCGATGCTTTCTCCTTTGTGAGGCCAAAAATTATATATATAATTACGATCACGATGAACAAGATGCATAGGATAGAACTTCTGGTGAAATTCCAATTTCAATCGTTTATAGTCCCTGATGTCCCACAAGTGTAGGGGATCTATCTAGTCCTTTCGATAAGTAAGAGTGTCGAACACAACAAGGAGCAGAAGGAAATGATAAGCGGTTTTTAGTAAGGTTTTCTCTGCAAGCACTGAAATTGTAGGTAATAGATAGTTTTGTGATAAGATAAATAGTAACGAGCAACAAGTAAATAAAGTGCAGCAAGGTGGCCCAATCCTTTATGTAGCAAAGGACAAGCCTGGAAAATTTCTAATAATAATGAAGGAGCTCCCAAGGACACATTGGGAATTATCGTCAAGCTAGTTTTCATCATGTTCATAAGATTCGCGTTCGGTACTTTGATAATTTGATATGTGGGTGGACCGGAACTTGGGTACTGCCCTAACTTGGACAAGCATCCCACTTATGATTAACCCCTATTGCAAGCATCCGCAACTACAAAAGAAGTATTAAGGTAAACCTAACCACAACATTAGACATATGGATCCATAACAGCCCCTAACGAATCAACGCATAAACTAGGGTTTAAGCTTCTGTAACTCTAGCAACCCATCATCTACTTATTACTTCCCCATGCCTTCCTCTAGGCCCAAATAATGGTGAAGTATCATGTAGTCGATGTTCACATAACACCACTAGAGGAAAAGACAACATACATCTCATCGAAATATCGAACGAATACCAAATTCACATGACTACTAATAGCAAGACTTCACCCATGTCCTCAGGAACAAACGTAACTACTCACAAATCATATTCATGTTCATAATCAGAGGAGTAATAATATGCATAAAGGATCTGAACATATGATCTTCCACCAAGTAAAGCAATTAGCATCAACTACAAGGAGTAATCAACACTACTAGCTACCCACTACTAGGAAAAGGGCTATAGATGGAAATGACACTAATGGCGCACCAGACTTGTGGTGCGCCATTAGTATATACTAATGGCGCACCGCCTTCTGATGCACCATTAGTGTTGAAACTACTAATGGCGCACCCTGCCCACGGTGCGCCATTAGTACCATTTTTTTTTGAACTAGTGCGCCTGTCCAAACATACTAATGGCGCATCCACTGGTGGTGCGCCATTACTAGTTGTAACTAGTAATGGCGCACCAGCAAGAAGGTGCGCCACTAATGTTATTTTTTTATTATTGTTTTTATTCCTTTTTTTGCAAAAGTACTAATGGCGCACCACCAGGGGGTGCGCCATTAGTAACCTGGATTACTAATGGCGCATTTGTTGCTGGTGCGCCATTAGTAAGTGGGCAGCAACAAGATATTTTGGACAGCCTCTCCTCCCACACTCACTTTCTCCCCACTTCATTCTCTCCACCGCCTCCTCCTTGTCTCGGGTGCCTCCTCTTTTTCACCTCATTTCCACCATAGATTCATTCAAATTAAGTGGTTAAGTTACCTTATTTTGCTAGGTAAGTAAGGGGGGAAGCTATATTTATGTTGTTCTCCCTACAACAATGTGCACATGCACTTTTTATGGCCTAGCTAGATCTATGTATGTTCGTGGCGTTGCATATGTTTGTGGTGTTGCATATGTGTTTGTGTTTGGAGGTGTACCGGTATTAGAAATGCGATACTTGCCAATATTTTGCCGGAATGTTGATTCATTTCCGTTTCGGCGAGAATTTTGGCATTAAGCATTCTTTTTGGTCCTATTTTTAGGGAAAGTCATGCCAAATTTTTTCTTGGTTCTAAAATATCGTTTTGCTCTACCCCGCAGGCGACCATGGTCCGCACGATGACCGAAGGCATCGTGAATTGGTTTTTGAGGTCCGCGAAGGCCGAGATGCTTCAAAAGAACGAGACGGAGATAAGATGTCCGTGTCGAAGATGCAAGCTGAATAGCCTTATTGCAGACCCGGATTCCGGGCAGGTGCGGGACCACCTGCTCTTGCGTGGTTTCATGGATGGCTATCGGTGGCAAGGTGATGAAGATGACTACGAAGTCGTCCATGGGGGCCGGGCAAGAAATGAGGAAGGGCAGCAAGACAAACACCACGGCTCGAGGGGGCGAGAAGACGAAGAATCCCCAGGAGATGATCACGACGGTGATGCTGTACATAGTCATCATGTAGAAGATGCAGGACATGATGATGATGCCGGCGGAGCAGACGACGCTGGACCATCGATGGGCTGGGTGCAGGACCCTCATATTCAAGAGCTGCTTCTCAAGCAGACGGATAACGCAAGAGCTGCCGCCCGAGAGAAAGCCAAGATGGATCAACTTGAGTTAGACGCGGTTACTCCATTGTATGAAGGATGCAGGACCGAGGAGACCCGCCTGAAAGTAACGCTCATGGCTCTGGAGATGAAGGTAAAACACAAAATGACCGACGCGTGCTTCGACGAGAACATGTCATTCTGGCACGAACGTCTTCCCAAGGGGAACAAGTGCCCGACCAGTTTGGAGGAGGCGAAGAAAATCGTGTGACCTCTGGATTTACCGCACGTGAAATACCATGTGTGCATGAACAATTGCATCATTTATCGGGACGAGCACGTGGAGTCTACCATATGTCCGGTGTGCGGTGTCACTCGATACAAGAATAGGAAGAAAGCTCCTCGAAAAGTGGTGTGGTACTTTCCGATCACTCCTCGTCTGCAGCGGTATTTCGCGGACCCTAAGGTAGCAAAGCTCCTGCGTTGGCACGCGGATAGGGAGGAGAAGAAGCGAGAAGATGACGCAAATGATCCGGAGATAGATAAAAAAGACAAGATGCTGAGTCACCCTAAGGATGCGAGCCAGTGGCAAGCGTTGAACTTCGAATACCCAGAATTTGGGAATGATCCAAGGAACATCATGCTGGGCGCGAGCACCGATGGAGTCAATCCGTTTGGCAGCCAGAGAAGCACACATAGCACCTGGCCTGTGTTCGTGTGGATGTACAACCTTCCCCCCTGGTTGTGCATGAAGAGGAAGTACATTCACATGAGTATGCTAATTGAAGGGCCGAAACAACCAGGGAACGACATCAATTTGTATCTGGGGCTGCTGAAAGAGGAGATTGACACGCTGTGGAAAACGCCAGCCAATACGTGGGACGCTGCAGAGAAAGAATATTTCCCTATGAGAGCCGCACTGCTCACGACGGTGCACGACTATCTCGGTTACGGATATCTTGCGGGGCAGGTAGTCCATGGATATTCTGGATGCGTAAGGTGCATGGATGACACAACGTATCGCCAGCTAGATAGAGATCCCGGGTCTTCGAAAACCGTGTTCATGGGACATCGAAGGTGGCTTCGCGACGATGACCCGTGGAGGAAACGCAAGGATCTGTTCGATGGTGAAACCGAACCCCGAAAACGCCCGTGTACGAGGAGCAGCGAGGAAATAGACAAGCTGTTGAAAAATTGGAAAGACTGCCCACTGCCGGGAAAGAAGCAAAAGGCGCCAGAGCCGCTGCTGAAGGTATGGAAAATGAGGTCTGTTTTCTGGGACTTGCCGTACTGGAAGATCCACCGTGTGCCTCACAGCCTTGATGTCATGCATATCACGAAGAACGTGTGCGAGAGTCTGCTTGGTACCCTGCTCAACATGCCAGAGAGGACCAAAGATGGGCCGAAAGCAAGGGCAGACTTGAAATCAATGGGCATCAGGCAGGAGCTTCACGCTATATATGATGATGATGATGATGATGATGATGATGATGATGAGGCGAAGCAGGACACAGAAAGTCGTCGCAAAGGCAAAAAGGCCAAGAAGACCGGAAATGACTACCCTCCCACGTGCTTCACTCTAAGTCAGGAGGAGATCGAGCAGTTTTTCACCTGCCTCCTAGGAGTAAAACTTCCTTACGGTTACGCGGGGAAGATAAGCAGATACCTAGACCCAGCAAGGCAGAAGTTCAGCGGGATGAAGTCTCACGACTATCACGTGCTGATGATGCAGATACTTCCAGTTGCAATCCGTGGGATCATGGACGCACACGTCCGTGAAACGCTATTTGGCCTATGGAACTTCTTCGATGTCATCTCTCGGAAGTCGATTGGCGTGAGGCAACTCAGAAGGCTACAGGAAGAGATCATGGTGATACTATGCGAGCTTGAGATGTACTTCCTGCCCGCATTCTTCGACGTTATGGTGCATCTACTGGTCCATATAGTGGAGGATATCATCCAACTCGGGCCGACGTTCCTGCACAACATGATGCCGTTCGAAAGGATGAATGGTGTCATCAAAGGATACGTTCGCAACATGTCACGTCCAGAAGGAAGCATAACCAGGGGCTTTCTGACCGAAGAGTGCATCTCCTACTGCACGAATTATCTAGGCATCGAGAACCCCGTTGGTCTGCCCGTCAACAGGCACCTCGGCAGGCTCGCTGGATGGGGTCACCGTGAGGGTCGCCGCGAAATGCATGTCGACTTTGAGGGTCGACTCGCCGACTTTGAAAGAGAAAACCTAGTCGCGCTACAACACATAGACGTGGTCGATCCTTGGGTGGTAGAGCACAAAACCTTTATTAAGAAGACGTACAATGACCGAGGCCAACAGAGGACGGACGGAGATATACTCAAAGAGCACAACTCATGTTTCACGCGTTGGTTCAAGCAGAAGCTTCTGTCGTACCCTTTACATGAGGATTCTTCCGCGGAAGAACAACTCATATTCGCCTTGTCACAGGGCGCCGAGCACAACCTGATGACCTATGAGGCGTACGATATCAACGGCTACACATTCTACACCGAGGCCAAGGACATGAAGAGCGATGGTTATCAGAACTCCGGGGTAACGATGGAATCCTACACCGGTAACGACAAGGACAGATACTACGGAAGGATCAAGGAGATCTGGGAGCCGAGCTACGCTGGAGAGAAGGTCCCGATGTTCCGTGTCAGATGGGCCAAGAACGTCATAAAAGAAGACCAGTATTTCACCACCATGGTTATACCCAAAGCCAAATCCAAGACCGCGGGCGCAAACGTCACCGCGAAAAATGAGCCATGGGTACTGGCTTCCCAAGTGGACCAATGCTTCTTCATTACCGACCCGCCA
This sequence comes from Triticum dicoccoides, assembly GCF_002162155.2. Lineage (NCBI taxonomy): Eukaryota > Viridiplantae > Streptophyta > Magnoliopsida > Poales > Poaceae > Triticum > Triticum dicoccoides. The sequence continues at coordinate 180,127,619 of NC_041393.1, read as the reverse complement.
AAGCCCAGTCGTGTTGTCGTGAGGAGAGGCAAAAGGAAGATCATCGGAATGGATGGAGTAGCCAATGAGCAAGACTTCAACAAGTACGGCGACCCGAGGATCGAACATGACGACGATGATGAAGTAGCAGCATACACCACAAGAAGAAGCAGGACCACCCTACCTAAAGGACGTCCGTTCCACAGAAGAACTCCATTTGCGAAAAAGAAGGGCAAGAAGATTGTGAACAGATAGCTAGCTAAGATCGATTGTATTTAAATCGTAGCCTTCATTTCTCGATTGTATTTCATGGGTACTTTTTGAACTATCATGAATATTTTTAAATTTCATGGACACTCGATCTCGATCCCCCTCCAGATCCGGTCCCCCTCGCCGCCGAGCACCCCCCACCCCGCGCACCGTCTTATAAAAAAAATAAGTATCAAACAGCTTTTTAAATGCTACTGTCTTATAAAAAAAATATTACTGTTATTATTTAAACAAGTTTGAACATATTTAAACAAAAATAAGTATCAAACAGCTTTTTAAATGCTAAAAAAAATTTGTGGAGCCTGGGAGTCGAACCCAGGACCTCCTGGTGTGAGAACTGGCTGCTGACCAGTCAAGCTAGTAGAGGGGACTTGATGTGCATTAGTTCTGGTGGTACATAACCTGTTGGCTCGAGTTGAAATAAAAAAAATACTAATGGCGCACCACGGTGAGGTGCACCATTAGTATGGATATGCTAATGGCGCACCACGGTGAGGTGCGCCATTAGTATTGTGCCCGATCCCCCCTTCCCTCTCCCCCTTCGCCCGATCCCCCCTTCCCTCTCCCCCTCGCCAGTTCCCTCTCCCTCTCGATCCACCGCCGCCGCCGCCGCTGCCCTGACCCACTGCTCGCCCTCGCCCTCGCCCTCTCCTCGCCTTCCCTCTCTCTCGC
>NC_041393.1:180106050-180125604 GCF_002162155.2 Triticum dicoccoides | reverse complement strand
TCTGATATTTCTGTTTCTTTTTTGTCAATATGATCTACCTGCTGTTATTCTGGAGCCAAAGTGAAATTGCTTAGTCCATGTGGATGTGGAAACTTAGTTTCCTATGTTTGAATACATGCTTACATTACCCATGAGTCAATATTTTGGCCCTGAAATCATTGTCTGCACCGAGAATCTTAAATTCTCGGAGTGACATGTTTGATTGAATTTGCCATTTTCACTTGTTTAGTAGATGCAGAGAAAAGGAATATGCATCTCATCTTTCTTTAGACCACAGCTTGAGCATGATTTGCCTATGTGAATAGTATTTTTGCCTGCTCTCTTTGCCTGTTGGAACTTGGAAGGGTGAACTGTGGCAACTATATATTTATTTTTCTTCCCAAACAGCTCTTTTGAACCAGTAGAGAGAGAGGTCCGTGCTATAGGGCTAGGCTCTTCCTCTCCCTCCATTACCTGTGAACAGAATGTATATGCGCTTTTGGAGCAGAGTTTTCCTCTAGGTGTTAGTTTCCAGCAAGAAGATCCCTCGCCGCTGGTTCGAATGTATAATAGGAGTCTATTTCATTATGCTAGCGGTGTCAATGAGGTTGATGTTGCATAATTAAATTCCCCATGACATTGTCTGCCTTTTTTCTTCTTCATTTTTAGTAAAGTGATGCTGCTGTACTACTTGTCAAGTGATGCTGCTGTACTACTTGTCAAGTGATGCTGCTGCTGCTATCTGCGAGTTGCTGCTGCTAGTTGTGATTTTGTCAAGTGATGCTGCTGCTACTTGTGATCTTCTAAAATGACCCCTTTCTCCTGAAACGTTGATTAATTTCCGTTTCGGTTGAGAAATGGGGCACTCCAAGGTCAAGAAAATTAGCAAAGGTCATGCCCAATTTTCTTGACCTAGAAGGTGCCCGATTCTCAACCGAAAAAAATTAGTTTGCTTTAGTCGTTGGATTAGTTTAGTATTTTTTTCACACACTCAGACACCCTTGCTTGCCATGTGTGTGAGAGAGATAGTGAGAGGAGACAAGAAGAAGGGGGTTAGGAAGATGTTGCCTGCTCATCAAAGCTAACCATCTCCCCCTTTTCACCCCTTTTCCTTTGTCTTTTGTGGGCTGCAAGGAAGCTACTGTCTTAGCTAGCTTAGCTTGTGCACAAATCCCAGTGTTACAATCTAGAAAATTAGCCTGCAAAGATGAGGTCCCATGCTGGCTGTACCACTGCATCATGCAACAGTGCCTTCAAGATCCAAGGCAATATCACAAACATCATAGGCAATTTGACCAAACTCACAACCTTGTATCTTTGCAGCAACCAACTTTCTAGACACACCCCTCAAGAACTAGGTTACCCTGAGAACGTGGACTTGGACCTTAGCAACAACACACTAACAGGTTCTATCCCGAAACACCTAGGCAATATCACAAACATCTCTCAATTGTTCCTTGACAATAACCAACTTTTTGGCGACATTCCTCGAGAATTAGGTTATTTGGTCAACTTAGAGATCTTGTTCCTTGACAATAACCAACTTTTTGACCAAACTTTGTTTCTATTTAGAGAGAAACATGGCCCACAACGATGAGGCCGGGGGTTCGGGCGGCAAGGCATTCTGGGAGCTGTCCCAGGAGATGGAGGAACAACCTCACTTGTATGAGGCCGCCGCCTTCCCCACCGATCCTGAGACCACGGATGGTGCCGCCGAGGATGACCACACTGATGCCACCACTGATGGTGCCGCCGAGGATGCCACCACTGATGATGGCGGCGCACACATAGATGGCAGCCAACCGAAGAGGCAACGGAAGGACCGGCGCCCGATCGTGCTCCGCACCCTCAAGGAGGAAGTTACTGAAGTGGACTCCAACGGGAATCCAACGGCGCCCGAATGAATAGTCAAGGGGTACTCGCTTCAGCTCGGGTGCATTGTCCGGAGCACCGTCTCGATCAACACCGAGAACCTGAGGCATCCTGACCGAGGGAATTTGCGCAACCTCCTCTTCACGAAGCTGCACGAACGATACAAGTTCCCCGCTGAATTTGAAAACACAAGCCTCAAAGGGAATAAAGTGAACAATGCTGCCCTCACGAAGATGAGCAAGGCCCTGTCTACTTGGAAAAGCAATGTGAAGAGAATGATCGAGAAAGGTGAGAGTTATCAGAAGATCAAGGAGAAAAATCCTTCGATCACCGAAGATGACTACAACGACTTCAAGATCAATTGCTCGAGCACCGCAAGCTCCCAATCAAGTGAGTGGGGGAAGCAAATGCGGGAGCTGAACATAGGGGAACACACACTCGGTCCCGGCGGTTACAGAGTGGCGGAGCCTATATGGGACAAGGAGGACGCAGACCGTGCCGAGCAAGGCCTACCGCCCCGCTTCGAGAAATACAGCGGTAACAAGCAGACTAGGAACTATGTCAGGGCCCGGTACAAGGAGGACCCGATAACAAAGGAGCTTACCACGGATCCAAAGACCAGGGCGCTTGAGCTTGTTCTGGTAAGGAATACACCCCCGCGTAATTAGCTCCATATGGTTGCATTCTAATTAATGAAGCCAAATTTCTAAATGGTTCACATTCCTTCCGCAGGCGACTGAAAGCAGTAGCGCGGAGTCGACTAAGAGCAACCCTTGGGACACCACTCTAAATAGGGGGTTGAATGTAATGAAGAACAAGGATAAGCTCAGCAAGCCGACGTCAGCTGGTCGTGTGGCCGGCAAAGGCTTGTCGACAAAATGGGGGTCATACTATACCGCTGGTGTGCGGAAGGAGAAAAAGACCAGCTCGGAAAGCCAGGCGCGAGAGGTTCAAGAACTCAAGGCACAGGTGGCGCGGATTCCGAAGATTGTCCAAGAGCAAGTGGAACAACGACTCGGAGAGACGATCACCGCCCTTGTGCCTACCTTGATCTCGGGGTTGAGTGCGTGGATTGCAGGTGGCCAACAGGGGCCGCCCCCGATTCCTAGCTTCACGGCCAGCAACTCGCATAATGCGATGGCGGGGCCATTGGTGCCTCCGGCGGAGGCGGCATTGGTGTCTCCGACGCCGGCACGGGAGCTTAATGCACCCGGGTGTACGCCGGCCGGCACCTCTTCAGCAAGCGGCCCCTCCGTCAACTGCACGCCCACCGTTGGCGGTGCCTCGACATTAGCCGAGCTCGACGCCATCATCACGGTAACTAATTAAGCCTCTCTCGGCCGAGGACTTCATCTCCTTGCCTTTGACTGGGCATCCCTGACGCCCTACATGTTTTCGCAGGGCGCCGCCGACGTTCCGTGCACTCTCCTCCACTTCGTGAACAACGAGTTGGTCGATGTCGCCAAGGGCAAAATCGTTCAACCGGGCAACCCCTTGTTCCACGGTACCCAGATGCCACCCAACTTGTTTAGGGTTCAACTGGTTCGGGTGCTGCCAGGCTGCGACGACTTGTTACCTCCGATTCGACCCGTCGGGGCCGACGATGAAGACGTGATGACCCTCAGCGCCTGCCTGAGCTGGCCCCTGCTTTGGCCGAAGAGCCAGATTCGTTTGGGGGCGGGGGACACCACCCCAAAGACAACACCGCCAGTCGTGCCGGCGCCAAGTCGGCCCCATGGCAAGACCGCCGTAACGGTGCCGGACATCCCTATGCCACTGGATCCAAACATGCATATGGCATAGGATCAGAACGACGACGACGACGATGATGATACATTTGGCAACGTCGATCAGTACTTTGCCGAGCATGGGTACAATGGCGACTTCATGGGGCCTCCTTCTCAAGAACCAAACCCAACAAAAGACGTGTGCGATCTAGCTCGTACCGCGGAGAAGCCAAGTTGCAACAGGCGCCGTCTGGCGTTCAGCTCTCAGGAGACGCCTCCAGCTGCCGACTTCACCGAGCCTCAGATAGGCGAGGTGCGAAATATTATCAGCCCCAACACACTCAAGAAGGCGGTCTGTGAGCAGAACTCGGTCCCATTACAGGAGAAGAAGAAGGCACGCAAAAGAAAGACTAAGAAGGGTGCGAGCCAGCCGGCACCGAGTACGATCCGTGCTCAGGACAGGCCACCTTCACCGCAGGATATCTCGAGGAGGGTGCATGTGGCAGGTAGGGCGATGCTACCGACAAATATGCTCAATGCTGCAACCGGTGCTATGCGGAGTCTGCATGACAGTGTTCTTGCTTTGGAGAAGCAGCGTCTCAGAGAGAAGGATGTGGCATACCCGGTTTTCGCGGCCAAGGTGCCATAGGGCAAGGGCTTTGTGGATAACTCCATCGGGCGTACGATCGTCCTGCGTTTTGATGACATCCACGCTATGTTGAACCTTCATCCGCTGCACTACACCTTCGTTCGGCTATTTTCGCTGAGTATGGAGATGCGGATCATTCGCGACAAGACCCCGGACATCGTGATAGTCGACCCCTTCTACATGCTTGCCAAGATCTTGGGCAGCGCTGGGGACCAGCAAGTCGCGAGTTCTTACCTCGAAGGTGTCATTCTGGCAAACCAAGATAAGGATAACTTCCTCGTGCCTTACTTTCCCGAATAAGTCCTCCCCTCAACCGGCCCGTAACATATGAATTCTTACATTTCGATCATTTTTCTTTTAACATTCCGTGTTTTCTGCAGTGACACACGTTGCACGCTCATCCTCCTAAGCCCCAAATATTCCATGGCCACGTATTTCGACCCGGACCGTCAGTCGAACGTAGACTACACAAATGTCAAGAAGGTTCTTGATGATGTTCTCCCCGGCTACGCCCAATCTAGAGGCACCTTCACCAGGCCTATTCGTAAGTACGGCAAGCACGTGTTCTCCCACAATACGACGTTCTGCTGCGTCAAGCAGCCGCCTGGCGGTCAGAAGGGTGCCTACTACGCCATCCATCACATGCGGGCGATCGTACGGGACCATCATCAACTTCTGCTACCGAGTAAACTCAAAGATTGGGCCGCGAGCGTGTCGGCAATCCAGGACGCGGACCTTCGACAAGAATTCTTTCGCATCCAGTCGGAGTTTGCGGAAATCATCCATCAAGATGTCCTTCGTACCTCGGGGCAGTTCTACCTCAGAAATCAACCGTCCAACAGTGACATCGACAATATGCTACAAATGCAGGCTGACAACGACCGTTATTTCATGACTCCCATGATAGACGGCGGCTTCATCCACGCTCCGGTCCCTTGAGTCAAGTCGAAAGCAGTGATGTTGTGTCTAGTTCTGAAACATCGATTGGCTCATGTTGTAATTAAACTTTAATGAACTTGTAGTGTCTCTTTGGTTTCGAGAGTCGTTCAACTTGGATGTAATCGATGCTATTAATGTCTTGCTTTTCTCTTCCGATCGTTCTGTTGCATAATTATATATTGCTTATGTATTGTCTGTGAATTGGTACTAACGTTTCGTTTGGCTAGTGCATAGCGATGCCGACGTATGTCGTGTACAAGGGTAAGGTTCCCGGAGTCTACGATGACTGGGAGGAGTGTCGGAGACAGGTTCACCGATTCAGCGGTAACAGTTACAAAGGGTACACCACTAGGGCCGAGGCCGAATCTAGATACGCCCGCTATCTAGCGGGAGAGGGGAGGGAGCGTTGGAGGAACCGGATGAAGATGAGTTTCATCGTGATGACCGCAGCTCTCTTCTATGTGATGGTAGTTTAGATGATCGATATCGACTTGTAATGTGAAGACAAACTCGCTACTCGCGGTCTCGAGACTTGTAATATAATGTTCTATCTTTGTTCGGTCTTTTCAATTCGGAGACTAATATGATGAATTGTATTCGGAGACTAATATGATGAATTGTATTCAAAGACTAATCTTCTATTGTATTCGATGAATCTGTTGTTGATGTGTGCTGGCTATATTTTGTCAAATTATACATTTTGTAACCTGTGCAAAAAACAGAAAATAAAAAAATAAAAAAACCTAATATTCATACTAATGGCGCATCACATGATAGTGCGCCATTAGTATGACAAAGCATACTAATGGCGCATCACTGGTAAGTGCACCATTAATATGCCATGGTTACTAATGGCGCATCCAGTGGTGGTGCGCCATTAGCATGCCAAAGCACCTGGATATACATGACCCCTGGGAGGCATACTAATGGCGCACCCTGGCCTATACTAATGGCGCACCCGCGGTGCGCCATTAGTATACCAGATACTAATGGCGCACCAGGTGGTGCGCCATTAGTAAAAATTACTAATGGCGTGCTGTTAATGGCGCACCACAGATGCGCCATTAATAGCCATATTAGGTGCGCCATTAGTAGGGGTTTTTCTAGTAGTGACCTACACGTACCAATTTGTGGTTTTGATAAAAGATTGGATACAAGAGATGAACTAGGGTTTTGAGAGGAGATGGTGCTGGTGAAGATGTTGATGGAGATTGACCCCCTCCCGATGAGAGGATCATTGGTGATGATTTCCCCCTCCCGGAGGGTAGTGTCCCCGGCAGAACAGCTCTGCCAGAGCCCTAGATTGGTTCCGCAAAGGTTCCACCTCGTGGCGGTGGAGTTTCGTCCCGTAAACTTGCCCACGATTTTTTCCAGGGTAAAAGCGATGATATAGCAGAAGATGGACACTGGAGGCCCACCAGGGGGCCCATGAGATAGGGGGCGCACCCTATAGGGGAGGGCTGTCTCCTGGACAGGGTGTGGGCCCCCTGGTGTATTTCTTTCTCTCATAAATTCTTATTAATTCAAAAAAGTTGTTTCGTGGAGTTTCAGGACTTTTGGAGCTGTGCAGAATAGGTTTCCAACGATTGCTCCTTTTCCAGCAAGAATTCCAGCTACCGACATTCCCCCGCTTCATGGTAAACCTTGTAAAATAAGAGAGAATAGCCATAAGTATTGGGATATAATGTGTAGTAACAGCCCATAATGCAATAAATATTGATATAAAAGCATGATGCAAAATGGACGTATCAACTCCCCCAAGGTTAGACCCCTCTTGTCCTCAAGCGGAAGCCGAAATCGAAAAATATGTCCACATGTTTAGAGAAAGAGGTGTCGATAAAAATAAAATATGGACATGAGGGCATCATGATCATTCTTATAACAGCAACATGTATAGATTCCATCATATAATTTTTTATGCTCAAGTAACAATCAATTCACAATATCAAGTATGGTTCACAAACTTCATTAAGAACTAACAAACTATAATCTCAGTCATTGAAGCAATCACAATTTATCATAACATCAGAAAGAGTCAACAATAGAGCTTTTCAGCAATTCCACATATTCAACTATCATATAGTCTTCTACAATTGCTAAAACTCACGCAATACTTGTGGTTATGGAGTTTTAGACAGACACTGAGAAAGATAGGGGCTTATTGTGTTGCCTCCCAACGTATTCACCTTTAGGTGATGTCAACAATAATAGCCCATGCTAACAAACATCCAATTGGATATGTATATCACGATCTTTCAAATGCAAAGAGCTTGCCAAAGGATAAAATGAAAAAGGGAAAGGTGGTGATCACCTTGATTCAAGCACAGAATAAAAGCATAAAGTAAGAACATGAAGTAAAAGATAGGCCCTTCGCAGAGGGAAGCAGAGGTTGTCATGCGCTTTTAGGGTTGGATACACAAAATCTTAGTACGAAAGAACGTCACTTTATATGTCACTTGTATATGGACCTTTATTATGCAGTCCGTCGCTTTTATTTGTTCCATAACAAGATCGTATAAAGATGATTTTCTCCGCACTAATAAGTCATGCATATTTAAGGAGCAATTTTTATTGCTTGCACCGATGACAACTTACTTGAAGGATCTTACTCAATCCATAGGTAGATATGGTGGACTCTCATGGCAAAACTGGGTTTAAGGGTATTCGGAAGCACAACTACTAGGTGTTGGGAATGAGGGGGAAAGGCAAGCTCAACATGTTCGGAAGGTCAATGACAACATACTTTAACTGAGATGTGAGAAAACATAAACTATTACATTGTCTTCCTTGTCCATCGTCAACTCTTTTAGCATGTCATACTTAATGAGTGCTCACAATCATAAAAGATGTCCAAGATAGTGTATTTATATGTGAACCCCTCTTTCCTTATCACTTCCTATTAATTGCAACAATGACCAAGGCTACGTTCATCAACTCCCAACAATTTTATGCCTCATACTTTCTATGTGTGAAGTTATCACTATCCATAAGATCAATATGAACTCTTTTATTCTTTCTACTTTGTCAAGATCATAGCACATAGCAAAGCCCTTGACTCAACACTAATCTTTATTATAAATAGCTAACGGACTCGATTACATAAAGAGATCACAAAGCAAAACTCAAACTACTTGATATCAAAACTTCTAGAACAAGATACTACTAAAAGGATCAAACTAAATAAAGCGGTAAAGATAGGAGTGTGATGGTGATACGATACAGGGATACCTCCCCCAAGCTTGGCAGTTGCCAAGGGGAGTGCCCATACCAATGTGATTATGTCCTCGGAGGTGGTGATGTAGGAGTTGTTGATGATGTAGGCTTGTCGTCTGTCTTCCGAGGCATAGGCTCTCCATCATAGAAGGATGATTGAGTCTCCGGGATCCTTAAATCTGCAGCCAAACTCATCCTCTTGAATCTATATTCATACTCACAGTTCTGGTTTTGCAGGTCATAGATCTGGGCTTGGAGGTGCTCGATTTTCTCTTGAAGCTTGAAGATGGTATCCCCAATGACTTTGGCATCCAGTTTGTGGTTATTGGTGAACTCTGTGATCATCATCTGGTTGGCGTTGAGTCCACGCTCCACCATCCCTTGGCACTTGAAAACTTGCTGCTCCACGGCTTCGAGCTTTGTCTCCATGCTCCCGGTACGCCTTGGTCCCTTATGTATTCCTCAGGGGTTACGGTTTCAATAATATTAGTTATAACATTGATAGGATTACCTGAAATATAGTGTTTAATTCTTTGACCGTTTACCACCCTCGGATTTGTGCCTTCGAAGTTGTTGATTTTTATGGCACCAGAACGATAGACCTACTCGATAACGTAGGGACCTTCCCATTTTGAGAGAAGTTTTCCTACAAAAAATCTTAAACGAGAGTTGAATAATAACACATAATCTCCTACGTCAAACTCACGCTTTTGTATCCTTTTATCGTGCCAGCATTTGACTTTTCTTTGAAAATCTTGGCATTCTCATAGGCTTGGGTTCTCCACTCATCAAGTGAGCTAATATCAAATAACCTCTTCTCACCGGCAAGCTTGAAGTCATAATTGAGCTCTTTAATAGCCCAATACGCTTTATGTTCAAGTTCAAGGGGTAAATGACATGCTTTTCGATAAACCATCTTATAGGGAGACATACCCATAGGATTTTTGTATGCAGTTCTATAGGCCCATAGTGCATCATCAAGTTTTTTGGACCAATTCTTTCTAGATCTATTCACAGTCTTTTGCAAAATTAATTTGAGCTCTCTGATACGTCTCCAACGTATCTATAATTTTTGATTGTTCCATGCTATTATATTACCTGTTTTGGATGTTTATGGGCTATATTCTACACATCTATATCATTTTTGGGACTAACCTACTAACCAGAGGCCCAACCAATATTGCTGTTTTTTTGCCTATTTCAGTATTTTGAAGAAAAGGAATATCAAACGGAGTCCAACGGAATGAAACCTTCGGGAGCGTTATTTTTGGAACAAATCTGATCCGGAGAGCCTGGAGTGCAAGTCAAGAAAGCTCTGAGGGCCCCACGAGATAGGAGGCGCGCTCCCCTGTAGGGCGCCCCCCTGTCTCGTGGGCCCCTCGGGTGTCCACAGACGTACTTCTTCTTCCTATATATATCCACGGACCCCGAAAACATCCAGGGGCACCACGAAACACAATTTCCACCACCGTAAACTTCTGTATCTGCGAGATCCCATCTTGGAGCCTTCGCCGACACTCTGCCAGAGGGGGAATCGACCATGGAGGGCCTCTACATCAACATCCTTGCCCCTCCTATGAGTTGTGAGTAGTTTACCTCAGACCTACGGGTCCATAGTTATTAGCTAGATGGCTTCTTCTCTCTTTTTGGATCTCAATACAATGTTGTCCCCCTCTCTTGTGGAGATCTATTCGATATAATCTCTTTTTGCGGTGTGTTTGTCAAGATCCGATGAATTGTGGGTTTACGATCAGATTTATCTATGGATATTAATTGAATCTTCTCTGAATTCTTTTATGTATGATTGAGTTATCTTTGCAAGTCTCTTCGAATTATCGGTTTGGCTTGGCCTACTAGATTGATCTTTCTTGCCATGGGAGAAGTGCTTAGCTTTGGGTTCAATCTTGCGGTGTTCTTACCCAGTGACAGAAAGGGTTGCAACACACATATTATATTATTGCCATCGAGGATAACAAGATGGGGTTTATATCATATTGCATGTGTTTATCCCTCTACATCATGTCATCTTGCTTAATGCGTTACTCTGTTCTTATGAACTTAATACTCTAGATGCAGGCAGGAGTCGGTCGATGTGTGGATAATAGTAGTAGATGCAGGCAGGAGTTGGTCTACTTGTTATGGACATGATGCCTATATACATGATCATGCCTAGATAATGTCATAATTATTCACTTTTCTATCAATTTCTTGACAGTAATTTGTTCACCCACCGTAATACTTATGCTCTCGAGAGAAGCCTCTAGTGAAACCTATGGCCCCCGGGTCTATCTCTTATCATATTTGCTTTCAATCTACTTTTATTTGCATCTTTAATTTCTTGCATCTATATTATAAAAATACCAAAAATATATTATCTTATCATACTATCTCTATCAGATCTCACTTTCGGAAGTGGCCGTGAAGGGATTGACAACCCCTTTATTGTGTTGGTTGCGAGTTCTCAGTTTGTTTGTGTAGGTGCGTGGGACTTTTGAGGAGCCTCCTACTGGATTGATACCTTGGTTCTCAAAACTGAGGGAAATACTTACGCTACACTTGCTGCATCACCCTCTCCTCTTCAGGGAAAACCAACGCTAGCTCAAGACGTAGCACTCTCTATTTCTCAACTCTACATGACCACTAGACTGCAGATGGTAAGGAGATGATGTTCTATGATTGACATCATACTTAGCAAGCATCTTACGGAAAGCACCATGAATGAAATGTGAACCACCATCAGTCATAAGATATCTAGGGACTCCAAACCTCGGAAAAAATAACTTCTTTAAGCATTTTAATAGAAGTGTTATGATCAGCACTACTAGTTGGAATAGCTTCTACCCACTTAGTAACGTAATCAACAGCAACTAAAATATGTGTATAACCATTAGAGGCAAGAAAAGGTCCCATATAATCAAAGCCCCAAACATTAAATGGTTCAATAACAAGAGAATAATTCGTAGGAATTTCTTGACGTCTACTAATGTTACCTATTCTTTGACATTCATCACAAGATAAGACAAACTTATGAGCATCTTTAAAGAGAGTAGGCCAATAAAAACCAGATTGTAGTACCTTGTGTGCAGTTCTATCTCCAGCGTGGTGTCCTCCATAAGATTCAGAGTGACACTTACGCAGAATCTGTTCCTGTTCATGCTCAGGCACACAACGTCTAATAACACAATCTACTCTTTCTTTATAAAGGTGTGGATCATCCTAGAAGTAATGTCTTAAATCATAAAAGAACTTTTTATTTTGCTGGTATGTGAAACTAGGCGGCAAATATTTAGCAACAATGTAATTAGCATAATCAGCATACCAAGGAGCAGTACAAGAAGCATTGACGACCGCTAATTGTTCATCAGGAAAGCTATCATTAATAGGCAGTGGGTCATAAAGAACATTCTCTAACCTAGACAAGTTATCTACAACGGGGTTCTCAGCTCCCTTTCTATCAATAATATGCAAGTCAAATTCTTGGAGCAAGAGAACCCATCTAATGAGTCTAGGCTTAGCATATTTATTTTCCATAAGATATTTAATAGCAGCATGATCAGTGTGAATAGTAGCTTTGGAATCAACAATATAAGGTCTGAACTTATCACATGCAAACACAACTGCTAAGAACTATTTTTCAGTAGTAGCATAATTTCTCTGGGCAGTATCAAGAGTCTTACTAGCATACTGGATAACATTCAATTTCTTATCAACTCTTTGCCCTAAACAACACTTACATCATAATCACTAGCATCGCACATAATTTCAAAAGGTAAATTCCAATCAGGTGGCTGAACAATAGGTGCAGTGATCAAAGCTTTCTTAAGCACTTCAAACGCTTCTACACAATCATCATCACAGACAAAAGGAATATCTTTTTGCAATAAATTAGTCAGAGGCCTAGAGATTTTAGAAAAGTCCTTAATGGACCTCCTATAAAAACCAGCATGACCTAGGAAACTTCTTATACCTTTTATGTCCTTGGGACATGGCATCTTTTCAATAGCATCAACTTTGGCTTTATCAACTTCAATACCTCTCTCGGAGATCTTGTGCCCCAAGGCAATGCCTTCATTAACCATGAAGTGACACTTTTCCCAATTCAGGACGAGACTAGTGTCTTCGCATCTCTGCAAAACTCGATCAAGGTTGCTCAAACAATCATCAAAAGAGGATCCATAGACGGAGAAGTCATCCATGAATACCTCACAAATCTTTTCACAAAAATCAGAAAATATAGCCATCATGCATCTTTGAAAGGTAGCAAGTGCATTAAATAAACCAAAAGGCATACGTCTATAAGAAAAAGTACCAAAAGGGCAAGTAAAAGTAGTTTTAGATTGATCCTTCGCTGACACAGGTATCTGAGAGAAACCAGAATAACCATCTAGAAAGCAAAAATGTGTGTGTTTGGATAGCCTTCTAGCATTTGATCAATAGAAGGTAAAGGGTAATGATCTTTCTTGGTAGCTTTATTTAACTTACGGAAATCAATTACCATCCTATAACCTGTAGTAATTCTTTGCGGGGTCAATTCATCTTTATCATTAGGAACGACGGTAATACCTCCCTTTTTAGGGACACAATGGACATGGCTTGCCCATTCACTATCAGCAACGGGATAGATAATACCTGCCTCAAGGAGCTTTAGTATCTCCTTTCTTACCACTTCCTTCATCTTGGGATTTAATCATCTTTGAGGATCTCTAACTGGTTTGGCATCTTTCTCCATTGAAATGTTGTGTTGACATAATGTGGGACTAATGCCCTTAAGATCATCAAGAGTGTATCCAATAGCTTCTCGGTGCTTCTTCAGAGTTTTCAATAATCTTTCTTCTTCTTTCTCTGAAAGGTTAACACTAATAATAACATGATATATTTCTTTTTCATCAAGATAAGCATACTTAAGATTATCAGGTAATGGTTTGAGTTCAAACACGGGATCACCCTTGGGTGGAGGGGGATCCCCAAGAATTTCAATGGGAAGGTTATGTTTTAGCATAGGTTCCTGTTTAAGGAACACTTCATCTATTTCTTCCCTTTCCTTCATAAACATATCGTTTTCATGGTCTAGCAAATATTGTTCTTACGGATCAGTTGGAGGAACAACAATGGAAGCAAGACCAATAATCTCATCCTTGCTAGGTGGTTCCCTTTCACGAGGTTGTCTACTAAACTTAGCGAAATTAAACTCATGAGACATACCATCTATGCCAATAGTGACAATATTCTTTTCACAATTAATCTTAGCACTAGCAGTATTCAAGAAGGGTCTACCAAAAATAATGGGATAAAAATCATCTTGTGGGGAACCAAGAACAAGGAAATCAGCAGGGTATTTAACCTTCCCACACAAAACTTCAACATCTCTAACAATCCCAATAGGTTTAATGGTATCCCTATTAGCAAGCTTAATACTAACATCAATGTATTCTAATTCAATGGGTGTAATGTCGTGCATAATTTCTTTATAAAGATCATAAGGTATCGCACTAGCACTAGCACCCATATCACATAAGCCATGATAACAATGATCTCCTATTTTAACAAAAATAACAGGCATGCCTACGACAGGTCTACGTGTCTTAGTATCAGGTCTAGCAATATTAGCAGTCTCGCCCAAGAAAGAAATAACATGCCCATCTAAGTCCTCATCCAAGAGATCTTTAACCATGGCAATAATAGGTTCAACATTAATTTTCTCAGGAGGTGCATAAGTCCTAGTATTACTCTTACGAACAACAGTCGAAGCTTTAGCATGATCCTTTATCCTAACAGGAAAAGGAGGGTTTTCAACATAAGCAGTAGGAACAATAGGATCACTATAGGTAATAGTCTTTTCTTCGACTGTAATAGGTGAAACTACTTTCACTTCTGTAGGAGGATTATATTTAAACCACTTCTCTTTAGGTAGATCAACCTGAGTAGCAAAAGATTCACAAAAAGTAGCTACTATCTTAGAGTCAAGTCCATACTTAGCGCTGAATCCATGAAAAGCATCGGTATCCATACAAGGTTTAACACAATCGAACTTAGGTGTCATACCTGACTCCTTACCATCGTCGGAACCCCAATCTTCAGAGTTGCGTTTAATTCTTTCCAATAAGTCCCATTTGAAATCAATAGTCTTCAGCATATAAGAACCAACACAGGAAGTATCGAGCAGGTTGCGAATATCAAGAGAAAGCCAAGCATAAAAATTCTGAATAATCATTTCCCGAGAGAACTCATGATTGGGGCATGAATATAACATTGACTTAAGCCTCCCCCAAGCTTGAGTGATGCTTTCTCCTTCGCAAGGCCAGAAATTATATATGTAATTACGATCACGATGAACAAGATGCATAGGATAGAACTTTTTGTGAAATTCCAACTTCAATCGCTTATAATTCCAAGATCTTGTATTATCACATAGCCTATACCATGTCAATGCATCTCCCTTCAGAGATAAAGGGAAGACCTTCCTTTTGACAACATCATTGGGAATACCTGCAAGATTAAATAATCCACAGACTTCATCCATAAAGATAAGGTGTAAATCGGGATGCAATGTTCCATCTCCTGCAAATGGATTAGCTAGCAGTTTCTCTATCATACCCGAAGGGATCTCAAAATAAATATTTTCATAAAGTTCAGTAGGTTGAGGAGAAACTCTTTGCTCTTCTGGTTGGGGTGAAGATACCCCAAACAAGTCCCTCAAAGGATTAGTTTCCATAGTGACAAGTAACAGAAAATTTCAGCACACTATATAAATATTTCCTTACCAAGTTCCACTCACCAAAAGCGCTACACTCCCCGGCAACGGCGCCAGAAAAGAGTCTTGATGACCCACAAGTGTAGGGGATCTATCGTAGTCCTTTCGATAAGTAAGAGTGTCGAACCCAACGAGGAGCAGAAGGAAATGATAAGCGGTTTTCAGTAAGGTTTTCTCTGCAAGCACTGAAATTGTAGGTAATAGATAGTTTTGTGATAGGATAAATAGTAACGAGCAACAAGTAAATAAAGTAAATAAAGTGCAGAAAGGTGGCCCAATCCTTTATGTAGCAAAGGATAAGCCTGTACAATTTCTAATAATAATGAAGGAGCTCACGAGGACACATTGGGAATTATCGTCAAGCTAGTTTTCATCACGTTCATAAGATTCACGTTCGGTACTTTGATAATTTGATATGTGGGTGGACCGGAACTTGGGTACTGCCCTAACTTGGACAAGCATCCCACTTATGATTAACCCCTATTGCAAGCATCCGCAACTACAAAAGAAGTATTAAGGTAAACCTAACCACAACATTAGACATATGGATCCATAACAGCCCCTAACGAAGCAACGTATAAACTAGGGTTTAAGCTTCTTTCACTCTAGCAACCCATCATCTACTTATTACTTCCCCATGCCTTCTTCTAGGCCCAAATAATGGTGAAGTGTCATGTAGTCGACGTCACATAACACCACTAGAGGAAAAGACAACATACATCTTATCAAAATATCGAACGAATACCAAATTCACATGACTACTAATAGCAAGACTTCACCCATGTCCTCAGGAACAAATGTAACTACTCAGAAAGCATATTCATGTTCATAATCAGAGGAGTAATAATATGCATAAAGGATCTGAACATATGATCTTCCACCAAGTAAACCAATTAGCATCAACTACAAGGAGTAATCAACACTACTAGCAACCCACAGGTACCAATTTGTGGTTTTGATACAAGATTGGATACAAGAGATGAACTAGGGTTTTGAGAGGAGATGGTGCTGGTGAAGATGTTGATGGAGATTGACCCCCTCCCGATGAGAGGATCGTTGGTGATGATTTCCCCCTCCCGGAGGGAAGTGTCCCCGGAGAACAGCTCTGCCAGAGCCCTAGATTGGTTCCGCCAAGGTTCCGCCTCGTGGCGGCGGAGTTTCGTCCCGTAAGCTTGCCCACGATTTTTTCCAAGGTAAAAGCAATGACATAGCAAAAGATGGACACTGAAGGCCCACCAAGGGGCCCAGGAGATAAGGGGGCGCGCCCTATAGGGGGGCGCCCCCCTGTCTCCTGAACAGGGTGTGGCCCCCCTGGTGTATTTCTTTCGCTTAGAAATTCTTATTAATACTAAAAAGTTGTTTCGTGGAGTTTCAGGACTTTTGGAGCTATGCAGAATAGGTTTCCAACGATTGCTCCTTTTCCAGCCAGAATTCCAGCTGCCGGCATTCCCCCTCTTCATGGTAAACCTTGTAAAATAAGAGAGAATAGCCATAAGTATTGGGATATAATGTGTAGTAACAGCCCATAATGCAATAAATATTGATATAAAAGCATGATGCAAAATGGACGTATCAGTCCCAAGATCCCGTATCATCACATAGCCTATACCATGTCAATGCATCTCCCTTCAAAGATAAAGGGAGGAACTTCCTCTTAATAACATCATCGTGCATACCTGCAAGCTTAAATAATCCACAAACTTCATCCACATAGATAAGGTGTAGATCGGGATGCAATGTTCCATCTCCTTCTAAGGGATTAGCTAGCAGTTTCTCTATCTTACCCGAAGGAATTTCGAAGTAAACATTTTCAGTAGGTTCAGTAGGTTGAGGAGAAACTCTTTGCTCTACTTGTCGGGGTGAAGATACCCCGAACAAGCCCCTCAAAGGATTAGTTTCCATAGTAATAAGTGACACACTATATAAATGTTTCCTTACCAAGTTCCACTTACCAAAGGGGCTTCACTCCCCGGCAATGGTGCCAGAAAAGAGTCTTGATGACCCACAAGTATAGGGGATCTATCATAGTCCTTTCGATAAGTAAGAGTGTCGAACCCAACGAGGAGCAGAAGGAAATGACAAGCGGTTTTCAGTAAGGTATTCTCTGCAAGCACTGAAATTATAGGTAACAGATAGTTTTGTGATAAGATAATTCGTAATGGGTAACAAGCAATGAAAGTAAAGGTGCATCAAGATGGCCCAAACCTTTTTGTAGCAAAGGACAAGCCTGGACAAGTTCTTATAATGAGAAAAGCGCTCCTGAGGACACATGGGAATTATCGATAAGCTAGTTTTCGTCACACTCATATGATTCGCGTTCGTCACCTTGATAATTTGATATGTGGGTGGACCGGTGCTTGGGTACTGCCTTTTCTTGTACAAGCATCCCACTTATGATTAACCCCTAGTGCAAGCATCCACAACTACAAAAGAAGTATTAAGGTAAACCTAACCATAGCATGAAACAAGTGGATCCAAATCAGCCCCTTACGAAGCAACGCATAAACTAGGGTTTAAGCTTCTGTCACTCTAGAAACCCATCATCTACTTATTACTTCCCAATGCCTTCCTTTAGGCCCAAATAATGGTGAAGTGTCATGTAGTCGACGTTCACATAACACTAGTAGAGGAGAGACAGCATATATCTCATCAAAATATCGAACGAATACCAAATTCACATGACTACTAATAGCAAGACTTCTCCCATGTCCTTAGGAACAAACGTAACTACTCACAAAAGAATATTCATGTTCATAATCAGAGGGGTATTAATATGCATTAAGGATCTGAACATATGATCTTCCACCAAATAAACCAACTAGCATCAACTACAAGGAGCAATCAACACTACTAGCAACCCACAAGTACCAATCTGAGGTTTTGGTACAAAGATTGGATACAAGAGATAAACTAGGGATTTAGAGGAGATAGTGCTGGTGAATATGTTGATGGAGATTGACCCCCTCCCGATGAGAGGATCGTTGGTGATGATTCCCCCCTCCCGGAGGGAAGTTTCGCCGGCAGAATAGCTCGCCGGAGCCCTAGATTGGTTCCGCCAAGGTTCCGCCTCGTGGCGGCGGAGTTTCGTCCCGTAAGCTTGCTTATGATTTTTTTCCAGGGTAGAAGACTTCATATAGCAGAAGATAGGCACCGGAGGGCCACCAGGGGGCCCATGAGGCAGGGGGCGCGCCCAGTAGGGGTGGGCGCGCCCCCCACCCTCGTGGCCAGGGTGTGGGCCCCCTCGTGTACTTCTTCCGCTCAATAATTATCATTAATTCCAAAAATGACTTTCGTGGAGTTTCAGGCCTTTTGGTGCTATGCAGAATATGTCTCCAATATTTGCTCCGTTTCCAGCACACAATCCCCGCTGCCGGCATTCTCCTTCTTCATGATAAACCTTGTAAAATAAGAGAGAATAGCCATAAGTATTGTGACACAACGTGTAATAACATCCCATAATGCAATAAATATAAATATAAAAGCATGATGCAAAATGGACGGATCAGGGCCATAGGTTTCACTAGAGTCTTCTCTCAAGATAGAAAATAATATGGTGGGTGAACAAATTACTGTCGAGCAATTGATAGAAAAAGCGCAAAGTTATGATGATATCTAAGGCAGTGATCATGAATATAGGCATCACGTCCGTGTCAAGTAGACTGACTCCTACCTACATCTACTATTATTACTCCACACATCAAGAGCTATCCAACATGCATCTAGAGTATTAATTTTGTAAAGAACGGAGTAATGCATTAAGCAAGATGACATGATGTAGAGGAATTAACTCAAGCAATATGATGAAAAACCTATCTTTTTATCCTCGATGGCAACAATACAATACGTGCCTTGCTGCCCCTACTGTCACTGGGAAAGGACACCGCAAGACTGAACCCAAAGCTAAGCACTTCTCGCATTGCAAGAAAAACCAATCTAGTTGGCCAAACCAAACCGATAATTCTAAGAGATTTGCAACGACATCAAATCATGCATATAAGAATTCACAGAAAATTCAAATAATATTCATATATAAGCTGATCATAAATCCACAATTCATCGTACCTCGGCAAACACACCGCAAAAAAGTATTACATCGAATATATCTCAAAGAACATCGCGGAGAACATGGTATTGAGAATCAAAGAGAGAGAAGAAGCCATCTAGCTACTAGTTATGGACCCATAGGTCTGAGGTAAACTACCCACGCTTCATCGGAACGGCAATGGTGTTGATGTAGAAGCCCTCCATGATCAAATCCCCCTTCGGTAGGACGCCGGAAAAGGTCCCTAGATGGGATCTCACGGGTACAGAAGGTTGCGGCGGTGGAAAAGTGTTTTCATGGATGCCTCTATTGGTTTGGGGATAAACGGGAATATATAGGTGAACAAATTAGGTTAGGGGGTGCACGAGGGGCCCACAAGGGT
>NC_041393.1:180052034-180105640 GCF_002162155.2 Triticum dicoccoides | reverse complement strand
CTTGTGGCCACCTCGTGGCTGCATACTAGTAAAGCAATTATGTCTTCTCAAAATAACATGGCCAAAGAAAGATATCTCTACAAAATCATATAGTCTGGCTATGGTCCATATTCATCACACAAAATATTTAAATCATGCACAACCCTGATGACAAGCCAAGCAATTGTTTCATACTTTTGATGTTCTCAAACTTTTTCAACTTTCACGCAATACATGAGCGTGAGCCATGGTTATAGTACTATAGGTGGAATAGAATATGGTGGTTGTGGATAAGACAAAAAGAGGGAGACAGTGTCACATCAACTAGGTGTATCAACGGGCTATGGAGATGCCCATCAATAGATATCAATGTGAGTGAGTCGGGATTGCCATGCAACAGATGCACTAGAGCTATAAGTTTATGAAAGCTCAAAATAAACTAAGTGGGTGTGCATCCAACTCGCTTTCTCACGAAGACCTAGGGAAATTTGAGGAAGCCCATCATTGGAATATACAAGCCAAGTTCTATAATGAAAAAATCCCACTAGTATATGAAAGTGATATCATAGGAGACTCTCTATCATGAAGATCGTGGTGCTACTTTGAAGCACAAGTGTGGAAAAAGGATAGTATCATTGCCCCTTATCTCTTTTTCTCTCATTTATTTTTTAATTTTTTATTTGGGCCTTTCTCATTTTTGGCCTCTTTTTTTCTTTTCTTTTTATTTATTTATTTTTCGTCTGGAGTCTCATCCCGACTTCTGGGGGAATCATAGTCTCCATCATCCTTTCCTCACTGGGACAATGCTCTAATAATGAAGATCATCACACTTTTATTTACTTACAACTCATTAATTACAACTCGATACTTAGAACAAAATATGACTCCATATGAATGCCTCCGGCGGTGTACCAAGATGTGCAATGAATCAAGAGTGACATGTATGAAAGAATTATGAAAGGTTGCTTTGCCACAAATACGATGTCAACTTCATGATCATGCAAAGCAATATGACAATGATGAAGTGTGTCATAATATATGGAACAGTGGAAAGTTGTATGGCAATATGTCTCGGAATGGCTATGGAAATGCCATAATAGGTAGGTATGGTGGCTGTTTTGAGGAAGGGTATATGGTGGGTGTTGTGCACCGGCGAAAGTTGCGCAGTACTAGAGAGGCTAGCAATGGTGGAAGGGTGAGAGTGTGTATAGTCCATGGACTCATCATTAGTCATAAAGAACTCACATACTCATTGTAAAAATCTATTAGTCATCAAAACAAAGTACTACATGCGTGTTCCTAGGGGGGGGGTAGATTGGTAGGAAAAGATAATCGCTCGTCCCCGACCGCCACTTATAAGGAAGACAATCAATAAATAAATCATGCTTCGACTTCATCACATAACGGTTCACCATACGTGCATGCTATGGGAATCACAAAATCTAACACAAGTATCTCTCAAATTCACAACTACTCACTAGCATGACTCTAATGTCACCATCTTCGTATCTCAAAACAATCATAAAGAATCAAACTTCTCATAGTATTCAATGCACTTTATATGAAAGTTTTTGTTATATCCATCTTCGATGCCTATCATATTAGGAGTAAATTTATAACCAAAGCAAATTACCGTGCTGTTTAGAGACTATCAAAATAATATAAGTGAAGCATGAGAGTTCATCAATTTCTATAAAATAAAACCACCATCGTGCTCTAAAAAGATATAAATGAAGCACTAGAGCAATATAGCCTAGCTCAAAAGATATGAGTGAAACACATAGAGTATTCTAATAAATCACGATTCATGCGTGTCTCTCTCAAAATTTGTGTACAGCAAGGATGATTGTGGCAAACTAAAAATAAAAGACTCAAATCATATAAGACGCTCCAAGCAAAACACATATCATGTGGTGAATAAAAATATAGCCTCAAGTAAAGTTACCGATAGACAAACACGAAAGAGGGGATGCCTTACGGGGCATCCCAAGCTTAGGCTCTTGGTTGTCCATGAATATTACCTTGGGGGTGCCTTCGGCATCCCCTAGCTTAGGCTCTTGCCACTCCTTATTCGATAGTTCATCAAATCCTTACCCAAAACCTGAAAACTTCACAACACAAAACTCAACAGAAAATCTCATAAACTCTGTTAGTATAAGAAAATAAAGCACCACTTTATGGTACTGTTGAAAACTCATTCTTTATTTATATTGGTGTAATATATACTGTATTCTAACTTTTCCATGGTTCATACCCCCCGATACTACCCATAGATTCATCAAAATAAGCAAACAACACATAGAAAATAGAATATGTCAAAAATAGAACAGTCTGTAGCAATCTGTAACTATCGAATACTTATGTAACTCCAAAAATTCTAAAACATTAGGACGACCTGGGAAATTTGTGCACCAATCCAGAGCAAAAAGAATCAGATCAAAAGCACGTTTCAATAAAATCTAGGAAATTATTTACTGGGCGCAAAAATTTCTGTTTTTCAGTAGGATCAAAACAACTATCACCGTAAGCTATCCCAAAGGTCTTACTTGGCACAAAAACTAATTAAAACATAAAACCACATATAACCAGAGGCTATATGAAGTATTCAAAGAAAAATAGGAACAGAGAGCAAAGAACACAAATAAAATTGGATTGGCTCCCAACAAGCGCTATTGTTTAACACCCTTAGCTAGGCATAAAAACACAAATAGATCTAGGTATTTTCATCTTTGGTATGCAATCCATAAGTAGCTCTCATAATATATTCATATGGAAGGAAGTGATCCTAGCTCACTTGGCTAGTGGAGTGGATGTACAACCCAGCCAACCAAGTTCAAGTCCTCGCAGGCGCGAATTTGGGTTCTTATTCTTTAAAAAAACTCGCTGTGTGTGTGGGGGGGCATTCCCTCACCGCTTTCCTTTCAAAAACAAGATTCATACGGAGATTTATTTTTATTTCTAGGAAAGTGTTCCATGCCCTTCCTTAACAGAAATTCAAATCTAATGTTTCCTTCTTTCATATCAATAATTGCACCAATCGTTCTATGGAAAGGTCTACCAAGAATAATAGGACATGTAGGATTGCAATCTATATCAAGAACAATGAAATCTATGGGCACATAATTCCTATTTGCAACAATAATAACATCATTAATCCTTCCCATAAGTTTCTTAATAGTGGAATCCGCAAGATGCAAATGTAAAGAACAATCATCAAATTCACGGAAACCTAACACATCACATAAAGTTTTTGGAAATGTGGAAACGCTAGCACCCAAATCACACAAAGCATGGCACTAATAATCTTTAATTTTAATATTAATAGTAGGTTCCCACTCATCATAAAGTTTTCTAGGGATAGAAACTTCTAATTCAATCTTTTCTTCAAAAGATTGCATCAAAGCATCAACGATATGTTTAGTAAAAGCTTTGTTTTGATTATAAGCATGAGGAGAATTCAACATGGATTGAAACAAGAAAATACAATCTATTAAAGAACAATTATCATAATTAAATTCTTTGAAATCCAAAAGAGTGGGTTCATCACTACTTAAAGTCTTGACCTCACCAATCCCTCTTTTATCAGTTTTTGCATCTGGATCTAAAAACTCTGAATCATTGGGATTCCTTTTAAGTAAAGTTGAGTCATCTCCAGTCCCATCTTTATCATGATTTATATTAGAAAACAGAGATTCAATAGGATTCACATAAATTACTTTAAGATCTTCATCATTATTTTCATGAAAACTAGAAGGACATGCTTTTTCAAACAAATTTCGTTTAGCACACATCTTAGCGGTTCTTTCTTTGCACTCATCAATGGCAATTCTCATGGCTTTGAGAGACTCATTAATATCATGCTTGGGTGGAATAGATCTAAGTTTCAAAGAATCAACATCAATAGAAATTCTATCCACATTCCTAGCCAAATCATCGATCTTGAGAAATTTTTCTTCAATCAAAGCATTGAAATTATTTTGCGAACTCATAAATTCTTTAGCACTAATCTCAAAATCAGAGGGCATCTTATTAAAATTTCCATAAGAATGGTTGTAGGAATTACCATAATTATGAGAGGAATTACCAGGAAACGACCTAGGATTAAAATTACCTCTATACGCGTTATTACCAAAATTGTTCCTACCAACAAAATTCACATCCATAGATTAATTATTATTTTCAATCAAAGTGGACAAAGGAATATCATTAGGATCAATAGAAGCACTCTTAGTAGCAAATAATTTCATAAGTTCATCCATCTTTCCACTCAAAACCTTAATTTCTTCAATTGCATGCACTTTTTTACAAGTGGAAGATCTTTTGGTGTGCCATTGCAAATAATTAACCATAATACTATCTAGGATTATAGTAGCCTCTCCTAAATTAATTTCCATAAAACAGCCTTGATAACCCACAAGTATAGGTGATCAATTGTAGCCTCTTTCGATAAGTAAGAGTGTTGAACCCAACGAGGAGCTAAAGGTAGAACAAATATTCCCTCAAGTTCTATCGACCATCGATACAACTCTACGCACGCTTAACATTCGCTTTACCTAAAACAAGTATGAAACTAGAAGTACTTTGTAGGTGTGATAGGATAGGTTTGCAAGAATATAAAGAGCACGTAAATAAAAACTAGGGACTGTTTAGATAAAGATGCAATAAATTTAGTATAGCGAGTGTGGAAAAGTGGTGGTAGGAGTTGTGAAATTGTCCCTAAGAAATTGACTACTTTACTAGACCAATAGCAAGTTTTATGTGCGAGAGGCCACTGCTAGCATGTCATCCCTGAATTGGAATTCTATGCACTTAGGATTGGAACTATTAGCAAGCATCCGCAACTACTAACGTTCATTAAGGTAAAACCCAACCATAACATTAAGATATATTGGCCCCCTTCATCATGTATGCATCAATTTCTATGCTAGGTTGAAGCTTGTGTCACTCTTTCCCTCCAATACATAGTCCTATCAACATACAACTAACCCTATGGTGTGATCCACGCATGCGCTCATATGATGGGCACCAAAGGACAGCAACATAACCACAAGCAAATTAAACCAATCATAGCAATTAACTAATTACCGATAGGACAACGAAAATCTACTCAGACATCATAGGATGGCAATACATCATTGGATAATAATATGAAGCATAAAGCACGATGTTCAAGTCGAGGGTATATACATAGGGTTGCGGGAGAGTGGACCACTGAATATAGATGGGGGAAGGTGATGACGATGTTGGTGTAGATTGCGGTGACGATGATGGCCCTGGCTGTGTTCCGGCGCCACCGGAAGCGAGGGGGAGAGAGCCCCCTTCTTATTATTCTTCTTCCTTGACCTTCTCCCTAGATGGGAGAAGGGCTTCCCCTCTGGTCCATGGTCTCCATGGCGTGGGAGGGGCGAGAGCCCCTCCGAGATAGGATCTGTCTCTCTGTTTCTGCGTTCCCAGATTCTGCCCTTTCACCGTTTCTTATATTCCCGGAGATCTGTAACTCCGATTGAATTGAAACCATCAACACGATTTGTTTCCAGATATTAGCTTTTTGCGGCAAAAGAAGGGCAACAACCGCCATATGGGGTGTCCGCGAGGGTCAGGGGCGCGCCCACCCCTCAGGGCGCGCCCCCTGCCTCGTGGGCCCCTCGAGCATCGTCTTGTGTTGATTCCACTTCCCAAAATTCATAAATATTCCAAAAATAATCTTCGTCCATTTTTATCCCATTTGGACTCCGTTTGATATGGGTTTTCTGTGAAACATAAAACATGCAACAGACAGGAACTGGCACTGGGCACTGGATCAATATGTTAGTCCCAAAAATAGTATATAAAGTTGCCAAAAGTATATGAAAGTTGAATAATATTGACATGGAACAATCAAAAATTATATATATGACAAAGACATATCAGCATCCCCAAGCTTAATTCCTGCTCGTCCTCGAGTAGGTAAATGATAAAAAAAAGATAATTTTTGATGTGGAATGCTACCTAGCATAATCTTGATCATGTAATCTAATCATGGCATGAATATTAGGACACGAGTGATTCAAGGCAATAGTCTATCATTTGATATAAAAACAGTAATACTTCGGGCATCCCAACAAGCAATCATGTATTTCAAAATATCAATGCTAAAGAAAGCTATCCCTACAAAATCATATAGTCTTGTATGCTCCCTTCTCTTAACACAAGGTACCCCTCATGCTCATCCTGGTGTCAGCCAAGCAATTGGTTCATACTTTTTAACGCGCTTCAGCTTTTTCAACCCTCACGCAATACATGAGCGCAAGCCATGGATATAGCACTATAGGTGGAATAGAGTATGATGGTGGAGGTTGTGTGGAGAAGACAAAAAGGGAGAAAGTCTCATATCGACGCGGCTAATCAACGGGCTATGGAGATGCCCATCAATTGATGTCAATGCGAGGAGTAGGGATTGCCATGCAACGGATGCATTGGAGCTATAAGTGTATGAAAGCTCAAACTGAAACTAAGTGGGTGTGCATCCAACTTGCTTGCTCATGAAGACCTCGGGAATTTGAGGAAGCCCATCATCGAAATATACAAGCCAAGTTCTATAATGAAAATTCCCACTAGTATATGAAAATGATAACTCAAGAAACTCTCTATATGAAGAACATGGTGCTACTCTGAAGCACAAGTGTGGTAAAAGGATAGTAACATTGCCCCTTCTCTCTTTTTCTTCTTTTTTTATTTTTTTTATTTTTTTGGTGGGCTTCTTTGGCCTCTTTTTTTTATTTGGGCTTCTTTGGCCTCTTTTATTTTTCATAAAGTCCGGAGACCTATCCCGACTAGTGGGGGAATCATAGTCTCCATCATCCTTTCCTCACTGGGGCAATGCTCTAATAATGATGATCATCACACTTTTATTTACTTACAACTCAATACTACAACTCGATACTAGAACAAAAATATGACTCTATATGAATGCCTCCGGTGGTGTACCAAGATGTGCAATGATCTAGCGTAGCAATGACATCAAAAAATGGACAAGCCTTGAAAACATCATGCTAGCTATCTTACGATCATGCGAAGCAATATAACAATGAATGCCCAAGTCATGTATATGATGATGATGGAAGTTGCATGGCAATATATCTCGGAATGGCTATGGAAATGCCATAATAGGTAGGTATGGTGGCTGTTTTGAGGAAGATATAAGGAGGCTTATGTGTGATAGAGTGTATCGTATCACGGGGTTTGGATGCACCAGTGAAGTTTTCACCATCTCTCGAGGTGAGAAAGGGCAATGCACGGTATCGAAGAGTCTAACAATGATGGAAGGGTAAGAGCGTGTATAATCCATGGACTCACATTAGTCATAAAGAACTCATGTACTTATTGCAAAAGTTTATTAGCACTCGAAGCAAAGTACTACTACGCATGCTCCTAGGGGGGAGGTTGGTAGGAGTTAACCATCGCGCGCCCCCGACCTTCACGCAAAGATAAACAATCAAAATACAATGCGCGCCAATTTGGTTACATAGTTAGGAGACCATACGTGCATGCTTCGGGAATCACAAATCTTAACACGAATATCCTTACTAAACACAACCATTTACTAGTACCTCACACATATTATCATCTCTATATCGCAAAACTATTGCAAGGAATCAAACATATCATATTCAGCGATCTACAAGTTTTATGTAGGATTTTATGACTAACCATGTGAATGACCAATTCTTGTCATCTCTCTAAATACATATAAGTTAATGAAGAGAGTTTAATTCTTCCTAGAAAAGATATGCCCATGCTCTAACAAATGTAAGTGAAGCAAAAGAACATTCTACAAATGGCGGTTTTCTATGTGAAGGGAAACAGGAAATCCAAACTTCAAATGATATAAGTGAAGCACATGAAGCATTCTATAAAGCCATACTCAAAAGATATAAGTGAAGTGCAATGAGCATTCTATAAATCAACCAAGGACTATCTCATACCAGCATTGTGCATAAAAGAAAAGTGAAAACTAAATGCAAAAGACGCTCCAAGATTTGCACATATCGCATGAATGAAACGAATCCAAAAACATATCGATACTTGTTGAAGAAAGATGGGATGCCTTCCGGGGCATCCCCAAGCTTAGACGCTTGAGTCTCCTTGAATATTTACTTGGGGTGCCTTGGGAATCCCCAACCTTGAGCTCTTGCCTCTCCTCCTTTTCATCATATCGAGACCTCCTCGATCTTCGAACACTTCATCCACACAAAACTTCAACAAAAAACTCGGTAAGATCCGTTAGTATAATAAAACAAATCACTACTCTAGGTACTGTTGCAAACCAATTTATATTTTGTTTTTGCATTGTAGTTACTTCAATGTAAATTTTCCATGGCTTAATCCATTGATAGAAATTGATAGTTTCATCAAAACAAGCAAACTATGCATCAAAAACAGAATCTGTCTTAAACAGGGCAGTCTGTAGTAATCTGAACATTCACCATACTTCTCGTACCCCAAAAATTCTGCCAAAATTAGTAATAATAACCAATTTGTATAGAAACACATTGCAAAAAGTTTCAGAACCATTTGACGTTCCAGTAAAAAATGTAAAATTGTGCATTACAGACAAAGTTTCTGTCCTGCACCGCACAAACCAACAAGCATTGTAAACATCCTAAAGGCAAACCTTGGCACATTAGTTTTATTATATAATGGAATTTTACAAGGGGATAATTATTTTTGTTGAAAAGTTTCTGTAATCAAGATTCATAAAGTTTCCATGAGCATGAACAAAGTTCAAGGCTAGCTCCCACTTTAATAATGCTCGTCTTTCTCACTTTCGCTTGTCTTTTCGAAAAAGTTTTGGGTTCCCATCTTTATTTATTTTTGTTTTTAAACTTTATGAAAGCACAAAACAGAAATAAACGACTCTCTAAAACTTCCGGGTTTTCTCCCTGGCAGCGCTTTCTTTAAAGCCATTAGGCTAGGCATATAGTCCTCAAGTAATGAATCCACCCAAATCCCAAGGTATATCAAAGCCAATTTTAATTACAATGATTTGTAATTTAGTAGTGAGAACAAAGTAACATATGTCATGCAACAACAAAGTCTAACTCTCTTACTATGCATTGGCATGTCATAAAAGAACAATTCATGCACATCAAGTAAAGGCCAATGCATAGTATAAGCAGTTTCTTGCAATTCTATCATGTTGGAAACATAAAGAGGCGGAGATGTAGTTCCTCTCTCATAATAATTGCAAGTTGGAGCAGCAAGCACATGCATATTATATCTATCAAAATCATCATGTGCAACGGTAAAATGCAACCCATCAACATAATCCTTAATAAGAGCAAACTTTTCTGATATAGTGTAGTTTGGAGAATTCAAAAAGATAATAGGACTATTATGTGTCGGCGCAATAGCAACCATTTCATGTTTAACATAAGGAACTACAACAAGTTCATCTCCATAAGCATCATTCATATTGGCATCATGGCACAAGCATAGCAAGCATCATCAAAAAGGGGTATTTCAAGAGAATCAACGGGATCATAACAATCATCATAGCAATCATCCTTCGGTAAGCACGAAGGGAAATTAAACAATGTATGAGTTGAAGAGTTACTCCCATTAGAAGGTGGGCACGGGTGATCAATCCACTTTTCCTCCTTTTGTTCTTCGCTCTCCACCTCATCTTTTTCATCCAATGAGCTCACAGTTTCATCAGTTTCTTCTTCCATAGATTCCTGTAAAATATTAGTCTCTTCTTGGACAGCGGAGACTTTCTCAATAAATTCATCAATATCATAATTGTATTTATAATTCTCATAGCAATATTTAAGGATAACTAAATTTTCAGGTCTGTAAGCAGCATCATAAAGATTTTCACACACTTTAAACAAAGATTCAATTTCATAAGCACCCATAAAAGCAACGAATTCTTCTATTTGTTCCACATCATAGTAATCATATATACCATTAGCATAAGAAGCTAAGGTTTTATTATCATTAAATTTGCATGGAAAGGGAAGGTGTGGAGCCTTAATCCTAGAGCAACAAGTATAACCATATCGCAAGCACAGTTCCCAAGCATACCAATGCAACATATGAATTTGATCCCATAATAGTTTCCCTTTTTGAGTCAAGCGATAATCCCTAAATTATTCATGTTGATCCAACGTTACTCCCATTATAAAGTTGAATGGGGTTTTCTGAGGATTATCAAAGTAGTACATAATATCTTTCACATAATGAGCATCGAGGGTTTTAGGAGGTTCCCCATCTCCATGAGTAGCAAGTACACCTAATTTTTTGGTATTTCTTGTTCCATATCCATAACTAAAGATAGAGAACAACTTAGAATAGAAAATAAAAATTACTTAGTGATAAAGCAAACAAGCACACACGAGAATATTCACCCCACACTATAACTCCCCGGTAATGGCGCCAGAAAAAGGTCTTGATAACCCACAAGTATAGGGGATCAATTGTAGCCTCTTTTGATAAGTAAGAGTGTCGAACCCAACGAGGAGATAAAGCTAGAACAAATATTCCCTCAAGTTCTATCGACCACTGATACAACTCTACGCACGCTTAACGTTCGCTTTACCTAAAACAAGTATGAAACTAGAAGTACTTTTTAGGTGGGATAGTATAGGTTTGCAAGAATATAAAGAGAACGTAAATAAAAACTAGGGGCTGTTTAGATAAAGACTCAATAAAGTTAGTATAGCGAGTGTGGAAAAGTGGTGGTAGGAGTTGTGAAATTGTCCCTAAGCAATTGACTACTTTACTAGACCGATAGCAAGTTTAATGTGGGAGAGGCCACTGCTAGCATGTCATCCCTGACTTGGAATTCTATGCACTTATGATTGGAACTATTAGGAAGCATCCGCAACTACTAATGTTCATTAAGGTAAAACCCAACCATAGAATTAAGATATATGGGTCCCCCTTCAATCCCGTATGCATCAATTTCTATGCTAGGTTGAAGCTTCTGTCACTCTTGCCCTCCAATACATAGTCCTATCAACATACAACTATACCTATGGTTTGATCCACGCGCGCGCTCATATGATGGGCACCAAAGGACAACAACATAACCACAAGCAAATTAAACCAATCATAGCAATTCACCAATTACCGATAGGACAAAGAAAATCTACTCAGACATCATAGGATGGCAACACATCATTGGATAATAATATGAAGCATAAAGCACCATGTTCAAGTAGAGGGTACAGCAGGTTGCGGGAGAGTGGACCGCTGAAAAATAGATGGGGGAAGGTGATGACGATGTTGGTGAAGATGACGGAGGTGTTGGTGTAGATTGCGGTGACGATGATGGCCCCGGTGGCGTTCCGGTGCCACCGGGAGCGAGGGGGAGAGAGCCCCCCTTCTTATTCTTCTTCCTTGACCTTCTCCCTAGATGGGAGAAGGGTTTCCCTCTAGTCCATGGTCTCCATGGCGTGGGAGGGGCGAGAGCTCCTCCGAGATGGATCTGTATCTCTGTCTCTCTCTGTTTCTGCGTTCCCAGATTCTGCCCTTTCACCATTTCTTATATTCCCGGAGATCCGTAACTCCGATTGGATTGAAACCTTCAACACGATTTGTTTCCGGATATTAGCTATCTTGCGGCGAAAGAAGGGCAACAGCCGCCTTACGGGGTGTCCACGACGGTCAGGGGCGCGCCCCCTGCCTCGTGGGCCCCTCGAGCATCGTCTCGCATTGATTCCACTTCCCAAAATTCTTAAATATTTCAGAAATAATCTCCGTCCGTTTTTATCCCGTCTGGACTCCATTTGATATGGGTATTCTGTGAAACATAAAACATGCAACAAACAGGAACTGGCACTGGGCACTGGATCAATATGTTAGTCCTAAAAATAGTATATAAAGTTGCCAAAAGTATATATGAAAGTTGAAAAATATTGGCATGGAACAATAAAAAATTATAGACACGACGGAGACGTATCATGCCTCCCGCGGCCGAATCTAAAAGATTTCTAGAACAAAATTCAACCCGGCATAATTTTTTGGTATAATTATCCACAAATTCAAACCATGAGTAGGGCAATTTCGTATCATCAATTTCATCCTCTCCCAAGATTGTGCAACATGTTCACGATCAAGTTGCTTAAAATTCATAATATCGTTCCTAAGAGAGATGATCTTAGCGGGAGGAAAATACTTAGAGATGAAAGCATCTTTACACTTGTTCTATGAATCAATACTATTTTTAGGCAAAGATGAAAACCAAGTGTCGGTGTCAAAACCGGCGGATCTCGGGTAGGGGGTCCCGAACTGTGCGTCTAGGCGGATGGTAACAGGAGACAAGGGACATGATGTTTTTACCCAGGTTCGGGCCCTCTCGATGGAGGTAAAACCCTACTCCTGCTTGATTATTATTGATGATATGGGTAGTACAAGAGTAGATCTACCACGAGATCGGAGTGGCTAAACCCTAGAAGCTAGCCTATGGTATGATTGTTGTTCGTCCTACGGACTAAAACTCTCCGGTTTATATAGACACCGGAGAGGGCTAGGGTTACACAGAGTCGGTTACAATGGGAGGAGATCTTCATATCGTATCGCCAAGCTTGCCTTGCACGCCAAGGAAAGTCCCATCCAGACACGGGACGGAGTCTTCAATCTTGTATCTTCATAGTCCGGGAGTCCAGCCATCCGGACACCCCCTAATCCAGGACTCCCTCAGTAGCCCCTGAACCAGGCTTCAATGACGACGAGTCTGGCGCGCAAGTTGTCTTCGGCATTGCAAGGCGGGTTCCTCCTCCGAATATTCCGTAGAAGATGTTGAACACCAGGGTAGTGTCCGGCTCTGCAAAATAAGTCCCACATTCCATCATAGAGAGAATAATATTTGTATCAATCGGATCTGCTACGTATTCCGCGGCGTGACATCATGCCACGGCCAGGCTTTAATTCATTTTATTGTTCCACCTCAACGCGTTTAGCGAGGTGGTTTCCTTGGCACGTCTTGTCAAAGCAGAGATCATGTCCCCTTATACTAGGATCCTCATCAATACGGGCGTGGGTAACCCAACCGTGACTTAGGTGTGACTCCCTAATTGAAAGAGAGTCTCAAACGGTTACGGGGAGGGCTCTTGGTATTCACCTCCTTTATAAAGGAACCAAGGCTCGGCTCCCTTGTTCTTAAATCAATCAAATCCGCCCCTCGCTTCGAGTTCCAACACCCAAAGCTCTAGTTTTAGGCACTTCGGACCTTCGAAGATGTCCGGCTCCGACCCTCAAGGCCGGTGGATGCCTTCCTACATTACGGAAGAAGATGTGCGAAAGCTAAGAGATGCCAGGTATCTAACCGGCGAAATCTCGCATAGACTGCCTACTCAAGGGAAAGCTGTTCCCGCTCCCCAGCCTGGTGAAAGCGTGGTGTTCGCATCTCATTTCCTTCGGGGACTAGGCTTCCCGATCGATCCCTTTGTGAGGGGGCTTATGTTTTACTATGGGCTGGAGTTCCACGACCTAGCTCCGGAGTCCATCCTCCAGATCTCATCATTCATTGTCGTGTGCGAGGCCTTCCTCCATATCACCCCTCACTTCGGATTGTGGCCAAAAACTTTCAAAGTGGAACCAAAAGTGATCGAGGGGCAGCACGCTAAGTGCGGAGGGGCTATAATAAGCAAGATGGACGACGCTCCATGGCCCGAAGGCTCTTTTCAAGAGGAGCTCGGCTTATGGCAACGGGACTGGTTTTACATCACAGCCCCTAGGGGCACCACATGGGTGGCACCGCCTACTTTTTGCTCGGGTCCCCCACCACAGCTGGCGTCATGGGTTAATGAAGGACTTATCTGGGGGCCGCCAAAAGACGTGCCCCTGCTGCAGGGCCATATTCGAGATCTTCTAGAAAGAGATATCAATCTGACTGTAGTGGCGCAAGTCATGGTGATTCACCGCACACTGCCCTGCAAACGTCGACCTCACTGCTTGTGGGAGTTCAATCCGGAGGGACCACGAGTCCTACAACATTTCATGGGAATGACACCCATGGAGATGTACAAATTGTTCTTCGGATCACAAGCAAGGTGTCCGGATTTGTCCGAGGACGCAGGTCTGAGCTGCAACCGCCCGGATGCTAAAGTAAGTAGCCTCGTATTTGAACATAACATCCATATTTTTATCAAATCTACCCTTTAGCAGAGTTTCCCTTTGAACAGGAGTGGATAGCAAAGGCAAAGCTTATCAGGTGTCCAGCCCCCCTACCCGAGACCATACCGAATCCCATGCTAACCAGGATGCTGGAGGCCGCGCCGTTGGCGAAAGGCGAAGGGGGGACCAAGGAGCTACTGCCTCCACGAAGGAGGCCGTTAGGAAGAGAAGAATCGAAAATTCTCCCGACCAGGGAAAGAAAAGGACTGCCTCTAAAGACCCGGGGGTGATAACCTCAAAACGGGGAAAGAAATCTTCGTCAGAGGGTTCGGCACCGGAGAACGCCCCAGCCGAATCGCCCCCTAAAGGGGACCCGCTCTCCCCCGAGGCGTAAGTGAAGGGAGGGGTTCCATAATGAATCACATTCATGTTTTATTCCTGAGGAAAATAACCGAAACATTATCTTGCAGTTCGGATCTCAACCCTTCTCAGCAGAGCTCATCTTCAGGGGATCTTCGTCCAGAGATGATAGAGAGCAAAACGCCTCCCCTTGTTCCACCGTCTCACGAGGCTGGCGACCCCGAGGTATCGTCCTGGAGGGTTTTTTCAAGTCCGGACCCTGGGAAAGGTCGTCAGCCTAGTCCGACACCCTCTTGCGCGCCGGTGGAGGGGTTGAAGGATCTGCTTAGTAGGGCGTCCATCTCAGAAGAACACCCTATGTTGATGGATACGGTGATTGGAAGGATTTCATCCGCGGAAAGCGGATTGTACGAGGCTGCCAGGAGTTTACTAACAGGCTTTGAGGTATGTAAAAAGGTGTACCTTTTGGTAGAGCCGCATATTAAATGTGCCCTGTATGAATAGTAGCCCCTGAGACTCTGTGTGTCGTCACGAGTGACGGCGCACAGAGGATCATAACCCCAGGTATAATGTGCCGCCTATTCCATGAAGGTGGCGAGGCGTTCGGTGGCTAGCCGGACTGATGAATCTGCCGAACTAAAGCGGCAACTTGACGTAGCAGATGTCGACATCGCGCTTGTACATAAGCGGCTATACGAGGCTCAAGGTATGTTCAAAAGACACCCAGTAATAGGAGCTTGATGCTCGGGCCTTATATATGTTTTATGTAGATGGTGCTGCTGCCGCGCAGAACCTTCGGGCGGAATTTTCCCGAGCAAAGGAGCAAGCAAGGAAGAGTGATGCGGTTGCCGTTAAAGCGGCTGAAGAGCTAAAATCCGAACAGGCTGCTCACTACCAGAGCAAGAAGGAAATGGCCGAGATGGCCATAAAGTTGAAGGATGCTACTGACCACTGTAGATTGCTTGAATAAGAAAATAGGGCGGCTCAGAAGGATCTTGAAAAGATCACTGCCGAAGCCAAGGATACTCGCTCTGCCATGAGAGCGATGAAGGAGGAGCTGCGTCAGGCCGGAGATATCACGGCTGGAAAGCCTTATATGCTGCGGATGAAGTTCGGAGACCCCAAGTATGCTCCATTAGACCGGCAGTGGAGTTCGGAAAACGCTTATCTGGATTTGGCCGCAAGTGCGGCGGACGCGATCGAACACTTCCGTAGCCGAGGTGACCATGAATTGGAAGAGCTTTTTTGGTCGCAGTACCACAATCCAGAACGCCCACTGTCAGTATCCGACCATTTAGCCGCCTGGGCGGAGCTAAACAGATTATCTGGACTCGCCATGAAGTATGTTGCGAGTCGTCTGTGGCCGGAGAAGCCGGAGCCGAAGAGTTATTTTGGCTTGGTGTAGCAATTCCTTGGTTCAGTGCCGCATGCTGATGCAATGAAGAGGTCGGCGTGCATAGAGAGCGCACAGATGGCTCTTGCCCGTGTCAAGACATACTGGGCAGATATGAAGGCCAATATTGTTGCATCCCAGGATTCGGACGAAAGTCGAGTACCTACCAAGCACTATTTTGAGGAAGTTCTTCCTAGCGCTCGTATAATAGAGTCGCAGTGCTTGAAGGAATTTTGTGTTCGAATAGCTTATACTATTTGTAACACGAATTGTGTTTTTATGAAAAAACCTTTTTTATACTTGTGCTTGCAAGAATCATGATGCCTCCTGTGCGGCCGTTTAATGTATATATTTGTATATAACCTGAAAGATGGCAGTCGTTGGCTTCAGCCCCCACACATAGAATGCGAGGGTGTTCGCAAAAAGGCGCCTTTTCACACTTAATCCAATGTCTTGGTCCTACAAAGGAGGTGGTGGCGCGGCGAACTAGGCAACCGGACTATAATGCTTTATCACTTTCACTTAGCCATAGGAGTTTGACAGTGGGACTACTGAATAGCCCCTAGGGGCACCGCGCTCGCCCGAATTCGGGGCGCGAGTGTGCCTGACCGGGAAGCGGCCCTTCGTTAATGCGGGGGAATCCTAAAGATTCTGAAAGTCATCGAGTGGTTGACCAGTCTCTCGCTATATCATGACAATCAGTTTTTGGCTTTCTCTACTGAGGTGCTCACCCGGCCGAACCGGGGCACAATCGCAGTAGTTCTCCTGGTGCAGCATTAGCCGATATAACATAACGTAAGGCAGCAATACACAGGAGCCAGGCAAACCCAACATTTGACCAAAGACATGATTCGGAGCTGATGCATATAGGGCCAAACTCGCGACGCCGAACACTCCCTAAGGTATTCGGTCTTTATGAAGACGGGCCGAAAATAGAGCCCTTGGTAAAAAAGCCCCTAGTGTCCAGGTATGTGCAAAAATTCTGGCGTGGCCACATGCCAAGACGCCAGCCTCCTCCTCGGCTATAGAGAAAACCGGGGGATGTTATCAACAAGAGACAGTAAAAAAGGTTTATGCAGGGTCTTAGTCTAAAAAGAATCCTTGGAATGGGTCCCTGCTGCACGTCTGCGCCTGTGTCTCTGTTGTGTCGTATCCTGGACGGGCATAGCACGATGTTCGTCTGCGAAAGAGAGGAACTTAGTAAAAAATAAGTGTGCGAGAAATCTATATCGAAATAAACAAAATATAGTTGGAGCAAGAGTTGGGCCGTATTGTCTCCGGGCGTGAGCACACGGAGCCCCTTGCACGAGGATATGCGACTATTTAAGCATGTTGACGCCGGACTCGTCTAGCCGTGTCCGGGATAGTAGGGCTGGATTTGTGGGCGGCTGTCTAGGCAGCCGCACCCCTGCCCGTACTTTGGGGGTCAATTTATGTTCCCTTGTAATGAAATGATGCCCTTTGGACCGGGCATTTTAAGTGTAAGGGATGCGTAGTGCGGTATTGCGTTAAAGCGGGCGAAAGCTTCACGTCCCAGTAGAGCTTGATAGCGACTTACGAATGGGGCGATGTGGAATGTTAGCTTTTCGCTTCGGAAGTTGTCGGGTGATCCGAACGTGACTTCTAACGTAAGGGAACCCATACTTGGGGTATCCGAACCTGGCATTACTCCTTGAAAGGAAGTGTTGCCGAGGTGGATTACGACTAGGTTTACCCCGAGTTTGCGGACTGTGTCCTGATATAACAGGTTCAAGTTGCTCCCGCCGTCCATAAGGGTGTTTGTAAATTGGAGTCCGTTAATGATTGGGTTTAAGACCAAGGCAGTCCAGCCTGCGTTCTGGTCTCCTCTAGAGTAATCCTGATGATCGAAGGTGATTGGTTGTAACAACCAGTGGGGTTGCTCCTCTGGGGCTGGCTGTACGGCGCGTGTCATTGTAGGTGCCGTTCTGTTCTTCCCTTCCATCACATGAAGTAGATTTACTGTCTTGATTTCTTGTGGGAACTTCTTTTGTTCTCCGGTGATCTGCTCATGGGGTGCATCGTCATCTACGCTTGGTGTGTTGAGCCCCTTGTGTTCGGCGTTGAGCTTGCTGGACTGCTTAAAGACCCAACAATATCTGTGGGTATGGTTTGCAGGTCTCCCCGGAGTGCTGTGGATTTGACATATTTTGTCCAAAATTTTGTTGAGGTTGGATAGCTCATCCCTATCGTCTTTGGGGGGCAGCTTTTTCTGATTTTGCCGAGAGCTTTTGAATCCGGCGTTTACTGCCGTGCTCATCGGGCTATTGTCCTTTATCCGGTGCGGTTCTTTGTTACGGCGCGGCTTCCCGTTCCCATCTCTGGGTTCGAACGTATTTGGGTCGCTGGTGTTGCTTCTTGCCAACCAGCTATCCTCTCCTGCACAGAAGCGGGTCATGAGGCTTGTTAACGCGGCCATTGTTCGCGGCTTTTCTTGGCCGAGGTGTCTGGCAAGCCATTCGTCTCGGACGCTATGTTTGAAAGCTGCTAGGGCCTCTGTGTTCGGACAGTCGACTATCTGATTCTTTTTGATAAGGAATCTGTTCCAGAGCTTCCGGGCTGACTCTCCGGGCTGCTGAGTTATATGACTCAGATCATCTGCATCCGGGAGCCGGACATAGGTCCCTTGAAAATTTGCCCGGAAAGCATCCTCAAGCACTTCCCAACTTCCCATGGTGTTTTCGGGAAGGATTTTAAGCCAATGCCGGGCTGGCCCTTTGATCTTAAGGGGTAAGTATTTTATGGCGTGGAGGTCATCTCCTTTGGCCATGTGTATGTGGAGGATGTAGTCCTCGATCCAGACTCCAGGGTCTGTTGTTCCGTCGTATGCTTCTATGTTCACTGGCTTGAATTCGGCTGGGAATTCATGATCCAGCACCTCATCGGTAAAACATAGGGTGTGTGCGGCGCCCCTGTATTTAGGCGTGCTGCGATGTTCGGGTATTTTTTGCATTGCATCACTCATTGG
Organism: Triticum dicoccoides; assembly: GCF_002162155.2. Taxonomy (NCBI): domain Eukaryota; kingdom Viridiplantae; phylum Streptophyta; class Magnoliopsida; order Poales; family Poaceae; genus Triticum; species Triticum dicoccoides. Next base: position 180,086,822 of record NC_041393.1, on the reverse strand, counting down.
AGCTTGCTTTCTTGGCCTATAGATGGATCTGGTTGGGCCAGTTTTCTGGTGTGAATTCTTGGACGGATCGCGTGCCATATTGAGTGCGGCGTCCTTTGATGCGTGAGATTGATCGTAGGGTCGTCTATCCGACCTTGTGTCTTCCTTATTTTTTGACTGTGGGGGCTTTATGGCCTCTTCGTCAAATTCCGGTAGTAGTTTCCTCTTCGGATAGCTCTTTGTGTGGCGACTACTGCCGTACTTGTGTGCGGTATTGAGTACTTTTCCCCATCTGATCTTGAGTGCATCTTCCGCTGTCTTGAGCCTCTGCTTCTGCTTTCTCAGGCTACGTGCAGTGGCGACGAGCCTTTGGTGGAGGTTCTGATGTTCCAGCAATTTGTCTGGTGTGAGGTCGTCCGGGCTATTATCTTTCCCGGGGATTGGTTGTTCGGATTGTCCGCCCTTCTTGGACGGATGCTCAACGGCATGTTCATCGTCCGTTGAGTCACCCTGCTCTATGGCTGGGTCTTTGTCGAGGTGGGGCTTGGCCTTGCGCTTACGCCGCCGCTTTGATTGTTTTTCGGGGGAGCGATCCCTGGCCGCATCCTGTTGGTCCTCGTTGTCGTTTAATGTGTCCACCATGCATACATCGTATGATGAGGTGGTTTTCCGGAGCCCTATGGGTGCTGGTTCTTGATCGTCTCCTTTATCGGCGTCCATACCGTTGATATCTTCGGAGTCGAAATTGAGCATGTCGGTTATATTTTCGACAGTGGCTATCAAGTGGGTGGTGGGTGGGTTTCGAACTTTGTCGTCCGCATCCCAACCACCCCGACCGTAGTTCGGTCGGGGTTCTTTCGACAAAGAGAGGGACTTTGGCGAATTTAGGATATCGCCAAAGGGCAAGTGCTGAAAGACGTCCGCGGCGGTGAACTTCGTGATCGGAGCCCGATCGAGTTTGATCAAAAGTGGTAAAGAATATTCAGAGTCTGGAACGGAGCCCGGCACCTTGGAGTTACCGGACTTGCAAAGGACTTGGCTGGTATTCGTCTCTATCACCGCAAAGATTGCGGCTCCTGGGGCGGTGTCCAACCGTCCATCCCTAGCTAGCGCAGTCGGCTCCGAACTAATGGTCGGAGTGAACACCTGAGCGGCTCTCTGGTCGATGTCCGGCGGCAGAGCTAGATCATGTCCATCGAGACAGTGCGGCGCGCCCGGTCGTGGCCCGAATCCGTCAAAGATCAAGTCTCCGTGGATGTTGGCCGTGTAGTTTAAGCTTTTAAACGTGACCTGATGGCCAGGGGCGTAGCTTTCGATCTGCTCCAGATGGCCAAACAAGTCGGCCCGCAATGCGAAGCCGCCGAATACGAAGATCTATCCGGGAAAAAAGTCTCATCCCGGACCGCATCGCGACTGACGAACGAAGAAGCCATCGGGCCTAAAGGCGACGACACAGAGGAACTCTCAATGAAAGCACCAATGTCGGTGTCAAAACCGGCGGATCTCGGGTAGGGGGTCCCGAACTGTGCGTCTAGGCGGATGGTAACAGGAGACAAGGGACACGATGTTTTTACCCAGGTGCGGGCCCTCTCGATGGAGGTAAAACCCTACTCCTACTTTATTATTATTGATGATATGGGTAGTACAAGAGTAGATCTACCACGAGATCGGAGTGGCTAAACCCTAGAAGCTAGCCTATGGTATGATTGTTGTTCGTCCTACAGACTAAAACTCTCCGGTTTATATAGACACCGGAGAGGGCTAGGGTTACACAGAGTCAGTTACAATGGGAGGAGATCTTCATATCGTATCGCCAAGCTTGCCTTCCACGCCAAGGAAAGTCCCATTCGGACACGGGACGGAGTCTTCAATCTTGTATCTTCATAGTCCGGCAGTCCGGCCAAAGGTCTTAGTCCGGCCATCCGGACACCCCCTAATCCAGGACTCCCTCACCAAGGTTTAGCGCGATCTCTAAGCGAAAACAAAAATAGCTTCCATTTAACAATATCATTATCCACATCTTTTTTCTTCTGCATATCACACAAATCAACGAAATTGTTTAGATGGGATGCGGCATATTCACTTGGAAGGCTAGAAAATTGATCTTTCATAACAAGATTCAGCAAAGGGGCACTAATCTCACAAGATTCTGCATTAGTAGCGGGAGAAATCAGAGTACTAATAAAATCATTGTTATTGGTGTTGGAAAAATAACACAATTTGGTATTCTCTTGAGCCATCATGACAAAGCAAGCAATCCAACACACGAGCACACAAAAAGCAAGCAAGAAAGATGAATGGAAGAGGGGCGAAGAAAAGGCAAATCTTTTTGAAAATCATTTTAAAAGTGGGGGAGAGGAAAATGAGAGGCGAATGGCGAATATGTAATGCAAGAGATGAGAGTTTATGATGGGTACTTGGTATGCTTGACTTGGCGTAGATCTCCCCGGCAATGGCGCCAGAAATTCTTCCTGCTACTTCTTGAGCTTGCATTGGTTTTTCCCTTTAAGAGGAAAGGGTGATGCGGCAAAGTAGAGATAAGTATTTCCCTAAGTTTGAGAACCAAGGTATCAATCCAGTAGGAGACAACACACAAATCATCAAATACCTGCACAAACAATCAAACTTGCACCCAACGCGATAAAGGGGTTGTCAATCCCTCCACGGTTACTTGCTAAAGTGAGATCTGATAGATATAGATAAATGATAAAGTAAATATTTTTGGTTGATAGATCGAAAAGTAAAATATTACAAGAATAGTAGATCGGAAATTGTAGATCGGAAATTTATATGATGGAAAAGAGATCCGGGGCCATAGGTTTCACTAGAGGCTTCTCTCAAGATTGAAAATAATATGGCGGGTGAAAAAATTACTGCCCAGCAATTGATAGAAAAGCGCAAAGTTATGAAGATATCTAAGGCAATGATCATGAATATAGGCATCACATCCGTGTCAAGTAGACCGACTCCTACCTGCATCTACTACTATTACTCCACACATCGACCGCTATCCAGCATGCATCTAGAGTATTAAGTTCATAAAGAATAGAGTAACACATTAAGCAAGATGACATGATGTAGAGGAATTAACTCAAGCAATATGGTGAAAACCCCATCTTTCTATCCTCGATGGCAACAATACAATACGTGCCTTCCTGCCCCTACAGTCACTCAGAAAGGACACCGCATGATTGAACCCAAAGCTAAGCACTTCTGCCATTGCAATAAAAACCAATATAGTTGGCCAGACCAAACCGAAAATTCGAAGAGACTTGCAAAGACATCAAATTATGCATACAAGAATTCAGAGAAGATTCAAATAATATTCATAGATAAGCTGATCATAAATCCACAATTCATTGGATTTCGGCAAACACACCGCAAAAAAGTATTACATCGAATAGATCTCCAAGAACATTGAGGAGAACATGGTGTTGAGAATCAAAGAGAGAGAATAAGCCATCTAGATACTAGCTATGGACCTGTAGGTCTGAGGTAAACTACTCACGCTTCATCAGAAGGGCAATGGTGTTGATGTAGAAGCCCTCCATGATCGAACCCCCTCCGGCAGGACGTTGAAAAAGGTCCCTAGATGGGATCTCACGGGTACAGAATGTTGAGGTGGTGGAAAAGTGTTTGCGTGTATGTCTCTGTTGGTTTGGGGATATATGGGAAAATATAGGCGAAGAAATTAGGTCAGGGGGTGCACGAGGGGCCCACAAGGGTGGGGGCGCGCCCTACCCCCCTGGGCACGCCCTCCGTCCTTGTGACCGCCTCATGGCTCTTCCGACTTTGTCTCCAAGTCTCCTAGTTGTCTTCTGGTCCAAGAAAAATCATCGCGAAAGTTTTATTCTATTTGGACTCTGTTTGGTATTCCTTTTCTGCGAAACACAAAAACAGGGAAAAGGCAGTAACTTCCACCGGGCTCTAAGTTAATAGGTTAGTCCCAAAAATAATATAAAATAGTATATTTATGCATATAAAACATCCAAAACAGATAATATAATAGCATGGAACAATAAAAAAATTATAGATACGTTGGAGACGTATCACACGCCTCTGCGCACCTGCACAAAGAAACACTCAAACAGAAGAAACAGCCTGCAATACTGAAGTGGATTATGAAACTGATGACGAAACGCAAGGAGAAGAAGAGGGACAATCAGAAATCAGGCCAACCACCTTATGTTGGACAGAGATTTGGTTCATTTGAAGATGCCAAGGAATACTACCAAAGATATGCATTGTTCCATGGATTTGCGGTGAACACAGAATACCATAGGAAAATTAAAAAAACTAACGAGTATAGTAGAGGTGAGCTAAGATGCTACAAGGCATGAAAGAACAAGAAGAGTAAAGGTGTTGTGCCTGTCGTGCCGGAACGAAAGAGAGGCATCATTCTCAAAACGGGATGCCCTGTCAGGATGAAGCTAAACGCAGATGGAGCATGGTGGGTGGTCACCGAATATGCCAAAGAACATAACCACGACCTGATAAAGAAGTTTGACCTAGGAAAATTTCTGAGCACCCACAGAGGATTCAGTCCTCATGAGAAGAATTCATAAAGTTGCTACATGATTGTAAAATCGGTCCATCAAGAATGGTCCAGATACTATCCCTGATCCACAGCAAAAATGGAAGTCTGAGTAGCATGCCCTACATACCAACAGACGTCACAAACCTAAACGCAAAGTACCATAGAGAGAGCAGGTTAGCTGACGTAGAAGACACGATCGCCTACTTCAAAGAGAAATCAAAAGTTGATCTTGATTTCTTCTACAGGATAAGATTGGACGATGAGGACCGTGTCAAAAACATGTATTGTGTGGACGGTGCTGCAAGAAGATCCTACAAACATTTCCGTGATTGCATTTAGTTCGACGCGACATATCTCACGAATATGTACAAGATGACATGTGCTTCATTCATAGGAATAAATAACCACAATTAGTCCTTGCAGTTCGGTTGCGGTCTCGTTTGGAACGAAGATGCTGATGGTTACACTTGGTTGTTCAAAACCTTCTTGGAGTGCATGGATGGACTTCCTCCGATGAACATAATAACAGACCAGAACTTTAGCATGCGTGCAGGCATGGAGGAGGTCTTTTCATTGGCAGTTCACAGGCACTGCAGGTGGCATATTATTAAGAAGGCTGAAGAGATGCTAGGACCATTCTTTGCTGATCGTCCAGAGCTACATAAGGCATTCAAGTTGTGTGTGGACCACATCTTGACAGTAGAGAAGTCTGAACAGAGCTAGACGGCTATGATTGAAACATACCAAGTCCAAGACAACGAGATACTTAATAGCCTGTGGGAGAAGCGGATGTACTAGGTGCCAGCCTTCTTCATGCAGTGCTTCTATCCATTTCTGTAGACTACACAACGCAGCGAGGGTTTCAATGCTGTTTTGAAGCATTACGTGAGCTTTGGCAACTCATTGCTGCAGTTTGCCAAGCAATATTCAGCTTTGCAACAGAAAGTTCTGGGATCTGAGCTACAGCAAGAAGCAAACACCGCACTCAAGCAACCTAAATTTCTAACATATTTACAGATGGAGAGGCAGATGAGCAAGATATACACCAACAAGATATTTAACAAGTAAGTGAATGATCGTACAGTCTTATTTGCCATGTATGATACGGCACATTCAACATTGAAAAATTGCTAAAATAAATAAATAAATAAATATGTTTGCCATGTATGCCGGTTTGAAGCTGCCGATGAGACCATAATAATGGTTGAGGGCTCCGCGATCGATATTGCCAACCTGAAGTTCCTCCTCCTGTGCTTCCAACAAATGTATGGGCTCACTATCAACTTCGATAAGAGCGAAGTGATGATTCTTGGCTATCCTCCGGAGGAGGCCCAGGCCATAGCTGACCGGCTTAACTGCCGCTTGGGTAGTTTCCCCACGATGTATTTGGGGATACCCATAAGTGACTCGCGACTCACCGTGGCTGACCTCCGCCCGAAAATGACCCGCATGTAACACCAGATCGAGCCCTGGAAGGGGCGGTGGCTCTCGAAGGCGGCCCGGGTAATCCTCATCAACTCCTCGCTTGCCAGCCTCCTATGGTTCCTCATGATCTTCTACAGCCTCCATGAGACGCTCCATCAGGAGATCGCCAAGTACCAATCTAGGTTTTTCTGGGTAGGAGAGGGGGACAAGCAGAAATACCATATGGTAAGCTGGCCCGACATTTGCAAACCCAAGGACCAGGGGGTCTGGGGATCCTGTCTTCTCGGTGCATGAACATTGCTCTCCTGACTTGTTGGCTCTGGCATATCGCCAATGGGGAGGGCGGCCTCTGGCTTACTATCATCATAAACAAGTACTTTAGGGGCCAACCCCTAGCTTTCTGTCAACGCTCTTGTGGCTCCCAGTTCTGGCAGGCTATGATTCAGCTTTTACCCGTGCTCCGCATAGGCACGTCCATCTCAGTTGGCTCCGGGTCCTCGACCCTGTTCTGGTTCAACCGCTAGCCAGGGGACTCCCCCTGGCCGCTCTCTTCCCAGACCTATTTGCCATAGCACCTCGGGTTTCCGTCGAGACGACCCTTATTGACTTAGGGCGTCGCGCCTTACGGTGCCCCTTTGGCCCCCTTGAGGTGGCCGCTTGGAACTCCCTCCTCCAGGATACCGCTCTTCTTCCGATGGACGTCGAGGGCGCCCTTGACTCCATTTCTTGGCCCCTGGAGCCATCCGAGCACTGTCGATGTCAAAACTGGCGGTTCTCGGGTAGGGGGTCCCGAACTGTGCGTCTAAGGCTAATGGTAACAGGAGGCGGGGGACACAATGTTTACCCAGGTTCGGGCCCTCTCTATGGAGGTAATACCCTACTTCCTGCTTGATTGATCTTGATGATATGAGTATTACAAGAGTTGATCTACCACAAGATCGTAGAGGTTAAACCCTAGAAGCTAGCCAATGATTATGATTGTTGTTGTCCTACGGACTAAACAATTCGATTTATATAGACACCGGAGAGGGTTAGGGTTACACAAAGTCAGTTACAGAGAAGGTAATCTACATATCCGGATCGCCAAGCTTGCCTTCCACGCAAAGGAGAGTCCCACCCGGACAGGGGACTATGTCTTCAATCTTGTATCTTCATAGTCCAACAGTACGACATAAGCATATAGTTCGGCTGTCCGAGGACCCCCTAATCCAGGACTCCCTCAGTAGCCCCTGAACCAGGCTTCAATGATGATGAGTTCGGCGTGCAGATTGTCTTCGGCATTGCAAGGCGGGTTCCTTCTCCGAATACTCCAAGGTAGATTTTAAACACATGAATCGTGTCCGCCTCTGCAAAACAAATTCCACATACCACCGTAGAGGCACAATTTTTCACAAATCTAATCTGCTGACAATTTTTCATAGCGTGACATCACGCTGCGGCCCGGTTATTATGCGAACCGTTTTTCTGAACCTGCTACTGCACGTCTTGCGAGTCGGTTTTATTGGCACGTCTTGTCTAAGCAGAGATCGTGTCCCCTTATCACGGGATTCTCATCAATACGGGCGTGGGTAACCCAACCGTGCCGTTAGTATGACTCCTCGGTCTTAGGCAAGCTCCAAACGGCCACGCGGAGGACGCTTGATATTCGCCCCTTTATAAGGAGGCCAAGACCTGTCCTTTTCTTTCCATGCTAGATCCTTCCCTTCTCCTACCTCGAGTTCCAACACCCAAGGTTCAGTCCAAGTGCTCCGGACCTTCAACTATGTCCGGACCCAACCTTCAAGGCCGGTGGATGGCCTCTTCTGTCATAGAGGAGGACATCAAAAAGCTTAGGGAGGCTAGGTATCTGACCACCGAGATTCTTCACAGGCTACCCACTCCGGGGCAGGTTATCCCCACTCCCAAACCCAACGAGAGTGTTGTATTCATCTCCCACTTCCTCGAGGGCTAAGATTTAGTCTTGATCCCTTCGTTAGAGGGCTCATGTTCTATTACGGGCTATATTTTCACGATCCAGCTCTAGATTCCTTCCTCCACATCTCTTTGTTTATTGTCATGTGTGAGGCCTTCCTCTGCATTACCCCCACTTCGGCTCATGGCCCAAAACCTTCGATGTGAAGCCAAAGATGATCGACGGGCGACCACGGAGTGCGGAGGCGCTATAATAAGCAAAGGTGTCGGCGCCTTATGGCCAAAGGGTTCCTTCCCGGAGGTATCCGACCTATGGCAACAGGAGTGGTTTTACGTCACAGCACCCTGAGGTACAAAGTGGGCAGCCGCCCCAGCCTTCCGCTCTACCTCTCCGCCATAACTGGCATCATGGGTCAACAAGGGGTTGGACTGGGGACCAGTTAATGATGTGCTGACATTGCAAAGCCGCATCTGAGATCTCCTCAAGAGGGATATCAATCTTGTCAAAGTAATTCAAGTAATGTTGGTTCGTCGGGTCCTGCCATGCCAACGTCGATCTCTCCGTATGTGGGAATTCAACCCAGAAGGACCACGAACCATTCAACACTTCTTTGGCATGACGCTCGAAGGGATGTATCGATTATTCTTTGGATCACAAACAAAGTGTCCGGACACCACCAACGATGCAGGTCTCAACTGTAACCGTCCAGATACCCAAGTAAGTAACTCCGCGACCGAACATGCTATCATTATATTTGTCACAATATTATTCTGAAAAACCTCCCTTGGCCAGGACTGGATAAGAAAGGCGGAGAGGATCAGGTGTTCGGCCCGTCTTCCCGAAGGCTCGCCGGATCCTGTACTAACCAGGATGCTAGCTCGTGCACCTTATCAAGTGCCATTAGGAGAAGACGAGGGGAGGAGTAGAGAACCCGAAAGCAGGCTTCACACATTACACATCCTAACCGGGGGAATTAGTGCCTCCATGTTGGAGGATGATTGGAGAGGTGAATCTAGAATCTCCTCCCCCCACGGGAAGAAAAGGACCGCCCCTGAAGATTTGGAAACGGAGGTTTCCAAACAAAGGAAGAAACCTTCACCAGGGAGCCCTGCCTCGGAGGGCATCCTTACTGTACAGCGCCCACAAGGGGGCTAGCCGTCAACCGAGCCGTAAGTGAACAAAGGCACTTTAGTAAATATGCCCTACTCCTTTCCTGAGAATAACAACTGAGACATATGTTTTGTAGTCCAGCTCGCAGCCCTTCGCAATAATGTTCGTCCTCGGGGGATCTTCTTCCGGAGATGATGGAGAGTGAAACGCCCCCTCCTGCTTCCTTGCCTCATGAGGCGGACGACCCGGAGGTGTCGTCCCGGAGGATTTCTCCTGATCCGCAAAGGCTAGAAGGTAACTCTTTGGCCACCCGAAGTCCGGAGTTCTCGGCTCCTAAGGTGACCGACAGGAAAAGCCCGGGATTGTCTGGTGCACCATCGGACACATTGATGGGTCTTCTGGAGCAAGTGGCTATCTCAAAGGCACATCGTACCTTAATGGGTATGGTGGTTGAGATGATTTCATCCACAAAAAGCGGGTTGAATGAAGCCTTCACGAGCCTGCTAGGAGGCTTTGAGGTATGCAAAGTAATGATATATATTTTTGGCTGTACCACACACACAAGGTGTACTTTGTATAGATAGTAGCCCCTGAGACTCTGGTTGCCGTCCTGAAGAGGCGAGCAGAGGATCATAGTCTCAGGTAATGATAGTGCTGCTTTTGTGCGCAGGCGTCTGCAGATCCGGCTGTTGACTGGACTGCTGAATTTGCTGAATTAAGGCGGCAACTAGACTTGGCAGATGCGGACATCGCGCTTGTAAACAAGCGGCTCGACGATGCACATGGTATGTATATGAGGGTGGTCAGCAAATATTTAGAAGAGCATGATGCTAGTATTAATAGTATGCTGTGATTGCAGATGGAGCTGCCGCCGTGGAGACCCTGCAGGTAGAGCTTGCCCGGGCCAAGGAGCAAGCCAGGAGAAGTGATGCGGCTGCCCTGAAGGCAGCCGAAGAGTTAAAAGCCGAACAGGCTGCTCATCGCCAAAGCAAGGGTAAAATAGCCGATATGGCAATTGAGCTACAAAATGCCGCCAGCCGTTATGAGCTTCTTGAAAGGAAAAACAAAACGAAAACGGCTGACCTGGAGAAGGCATTGCAAGCAGCAAAGGAAACTCGCTCTGAAATCAGAGCGGGTCGGGAGGAGCTCCGGCAAGCTGGTGATATCGCGGCTGGAAAGCCCTTTTTATTGCGAACAAAGTTTGGCGATCCGACGTATGCCCCTCTTGATAAACTATGGAGTTCTGAAGACACATACTTGGATTTAGCAAAGAGTGCTGCTGATGCGACGGAGTATTTCAAAGATCGGGAAGATCATGAGGTGGAAAGATTGTTCTGGTCGTAGTTCAGTGCTCCAAAGTGTCCGCTGCTGTTGAATGAGAGAATGGCCGAGTGGGCCGAGCTCCATAGGTTATCCGGTCTTGCCATGAAGGTTGTGGTGGATCATTTGTGGCCGAAGGAACCGAGCCCGGGTAGTTATTTTGGTTTGGCGCAACTATTTCTTCGTGATGTGCCGCATATCGACGCTGTCAAGAGGTCGGCGTGCATAGAGGGTGCGCGGATGGCTCTTGCCCGTGTTAAGACATACTGGGCGAAGATGGAGGCCACCAATATTGCAACTAGGGGTCTGCCTGGGGGTCAGGACTCGCCCGAGCACTATTTTGAAGAGGTCCTAGAAGGTGCCCGTTTAATAGAGGCTCAGTGCTCGAAGAATACCATGTTCCAGTGACATGTATCATGATTGTAGAAACAATGATTTTGATAATAAAGGCTATATTTATACTTTTGCCCGTAAAGTATTGTAGTGCATCCTGTGCGGCCGTTTATGTATGTATGTATATAACCTGAAAGTTTGTAGTCGTCGGCTTCAGCCCCCATGCATATAATGCGGGGGTGTTCGGTAAAGCGCGTAATCACACTTGATCCAATGTCTTGGTCCGTTAAGGAGGTGATAGCGCGGCGAACAAGGCAATTGGACTATATTGCTTTAACACTTTCACTTAGACATAGGAGTTTGACGGTGGGGCTACTATATAGCCCCTGGTATGTCCGCGCTCATCAGAATACAATGCGTGTACATACGTGACCGGGAAACCGGTCCTTCGTTAATGCGAATGAATCGCGAAGATTCTGCTGGGTCATCGAGTGGTTGACCAGTCTCTTGCTTTATCATGACAATCAGTTTTCAGCTTTCTTTATTGAGGTGCTCATCCAGGTGAACCAGGGCACAATCGCAGTAGTTCTCCTGGTGCCACCTTAGCCGATATAACGGAACGTAAGGTAGCAAAACACGGGAGCCGGGCAAACCTACCTATTGACCCAAGACATGATTCAGAGCTGATGCATATAAGGTCAAACTCGCGATGTCGAACACTCCCAATGGTATTCAGACTTTACAACCTATACTGGGCTGAGTACCGCCCTCGATAATGATCCCTGAATTTCCGGATACGTGCATAAATTTGGCGTGACGAAAGAGCAGCTATAGTGACAGCATAAATCCCGATACCACATTGGGTGCTGCCCTTGTGACGTCTATTTTAAATTGGCGAATAATAATTTTTCCAATAACGCCGGTATCCCTCTTGATCTTTTTAAGTACTAGGAGGGTGTGAGCCAACAAGAGACAGTAAAAAGGTTTACACAGGGTCTTAATCTAAAAAGAAACCTTGGAACGGGTCCCTGCTGCACGTCTGCGCCTTTGTCTCCATTGTGTCGCATCCTGGAAGGGTGTAGCACGGTAGTCATTTGTAACAAAGAAGGAAAAACTCAGATGAAATAATCTTGTGTGACGGTGTATAACGCTGGTTAAACTTAATGAACCGTGAAAACTCAATTTATTGAGTGTGAACTGGATCCAGTCGAACTATGGATTCTTTTCGTGCGGGTAGCCCCTAGCACCACATATGGGGGCATAGCCGTTAGTCAAGCTCAGGTTTATCTGAGCTTCTACAAATAGTGGTGCGCCGAACATGTCTGTCCGTGTCCGTGATCTCGACAACCGATCAGATACTTGGGTTGGAGAGGCCGGTTAGTGGTTCGACTGCTAGAGCCGCCACGTATTCTTCCGCACGCAGGGAACGCTCTCTGTATCCACTAATTGTAATGATGCCATGTGGACCGGGAATCTTGAGTTTAAGATAAGAGTAATGCAGAATTGCATTGAAATGAGTGAATGCCGTTCTTCCGAGTAGTGCATGGTAGCCGCTTAGGATTGGAGCGATGTCGAAGATTAGTTCTTCGCTTCAGAAGTTGTCGGGAGAACCGAATACAACCTCTAAAGTTAGAGAGCCCGTATAGAGGGCCTCTACGCTTGGTATTAATCCTTTAAAGGTAGCATTGCTTTGGCTAATTCTTGACGGGTCTATCCCCATCTTGCAGACAGTGTCCTGATATATCAGATTGAGACTACTGCCGTCCATGAGGACTCGGGTGAGATGGTAGCCGTTAATTGTTGGGTCGAGCACCAAGGCAGCTGAACCTCCATGCTGGATACTAGTCAGATGATCCCTGTGATCAAAAGTGATCGGGCAGGCCGACCATAGGTTCAATTTGGGGGGGGGGGGCGGTTCTACAGTGTATACATCGTAAATCATGTTCACTGTTTTGACCTCTGGTGGAAAATTTTTCTGTCCCCCAGTGTTCGGCTGGCGAGGTTCATCCTTGTCTTCACTTGGCGGCTCTCTCCCCTTTTGTTCCGCATTTAGCTTGCCGGCCTGCTTGAAAACCCAGCATTCTCTGTTGGTGTGATTTGTAGGCTTCTTGGGGGTGCCATGAATCTGACATGATCTGTCTAAAATTTTGTTTAGGCTGGACGGTCTATCTCTGCTGCCTTTAAATGGCTTTTTCCGTTGACCGTGTCGAGAGCCCCTGTCCGGCATTTACCATCGTGTTGTTTGGTCTATCTTCATTATTTCGATGCTTCTTTTTATTGCGTCACGGCTTCCCATTACCGTCCCTGATTTCGGATATGCCTGGGTCGCTGGTGCCGCTACGGGCCAACCAACTGTCCTCGCCCGCGCAAAAGCGGGTCATAAGGCTTGTTAGGGCTGCCATTGTCCTCGGCTTTTCCTGGCCGAGGTGTCTGGCGAGCCATTCGTCCCGAATACTGTATTTGAAAGACAATAAGGCTTCGGCATCTGGGCAGTCGACGGTTTGGTTCTTCTTGGTGAGAAATCTGTTCCAAAGTTTACGGGCTGACTCCCCGGGCTGTTGGACTATGTGACTTAAATCGTCCACATCCGGAGATCACACATATGTCCCTTGAAAATTAGCCCTGAAGGCATCCTCCAGTTCCTCCCAATTTCCAATGGAATTTTCGGGGAGGCTTTTCAACCAGTGCCGAGCTGGTCCTTTCAACTTGAGGTGTAGGTATTTGATGGTGTGGAGATCGTCTCTGCGAGGCATGTGGATATGAAGAATAAAGTCCTCAATCCAGACTGCCGGGTCTGTTGTTCCGTCGTATGCCTCGATGTTCACGGGTTTGAACCCCTCTGTAAATTCATGGTCCAGCAACTCATCGGTGAAGCACAAGGGGTGTGCGGTGCTCCTGTATCTGGATGAGTCGCGGTGTGGGTCCGACGGATGTAGTATTCGATGTTGATTCCGAGCTGGTAGTTGATCAGTATAGATAGTTTGGTTGCCATGATCTTGCGTAGGAACACGTTTCCTAGGCCCATAGATGGACCTAGCAATACCAGCTCTCTTGTCGAGGTGCTCACATAGATCGTGTGCTGACTTGTCTATGGCGTCATCAGCCGCTTTGTCTCGGCCACGGGGTGGACGGTCCGGCCGATCGGCCGTATTATTTTTCAGCGGGATGGTCTCTATAGCCTCGTCGTCGAATTTGGGCAGCAGCTTGCGCTTTGGGTAGCTCTTTGTGTGGCGATCGCCACCGTGTTCTTCGTTAGTGTTAAGCACTTTATTCCATCTGTGGTTGAGTGTATCCTGCGTGGCCTTGAACCTTTGCTTCTGCTTCTTCAAGCTCCTCGCGGTGGCGATAAGCCTTCTATGGAGGTTCTCTTGTTCCCAATGCTTTTCCGGGATGGTGCGTGCATCATCATCCGGACTGTTCTCCTCTCCGGAGATAGGTTTATAAGTTTTGTCTTCAGCATCGCCGTGATCGGTCTGCGGTCCCGGACTGTGTTCGCTGTCCCCTGGCTCATCCTGCTCTATCGCTGGGTCTACGTTGTCGTCGTTATCCTTAGAGTCATCTGGGTTATTATTCTTTCTTGTGCCGTCAATGCTATTTTTGCTGTGGCGGGCTTTGGAGCGGCGCCGCTAACGTCGGTGCTTTGTTTGCCTTTTAAGGGGATTATCCTCCGTTGCATCATCGCCATTGCTTTCTTTGGGTGTGTCCACCATATATAAATCATATGATGAGGTGGATGTCCAGCGCCCTGTGGGCGGTGGTTCCTGTTCTTCTCCGGCATCGTTGTCCATATCGACGATGTCTTCAGAGTCGAAATCGAGCGTGTCGGTTAAGTCATCGACAGTGGCTATTAAGTGGGTGGTGGGTGGGTAACGAATTTCTTCGTCATTCGCTTCCCCCTCGAGCCGGACATAGTTCGGCCAAGAGTCTCCTGATAGGGAGAGATATTTTAATGAGCTTAGCACATTGCCCAAGGGCGAGTGCTAAAAGATATCCGTGGAGCTAGACTCCATTATTGGTGCCCGGTCAGATTCGATGGGCACGGATGCGCGCGGTTCGGAGCCTATGGCCGGAGGCGAGTTCGAGGGTCCGATGACACAGACCTCATTGGAGGCGAAGTCTGTGTTCGACTCTATCGCCAATGAGTATGCGGCCTCCATGGCGGGGTCTATCCGCCCATCCTCGGATGGCACGATCTGCTCCAAATTTAGAGCCGTGGCAGCTGCAGGTGTGATCTCTTGGAGATAGTCCGATGGCAGATCTAGGTCATGCTCATCGTGACTGTACGACACACCTGTCATGGGCTCGAATCCGTCGAAGATCAAGTCCCCGCGGATGTCGGTAGTGTAGTTTAGGATTCCAAACCTGACCTGATGGCCAGGGGCATAGCTATCGATCTACTCCAGATGGCCAAGCGAGTTGGCCCGCAGTGCGAAGCCGCCGAATATGAAGATCTGTCCGGGGAGGAAAACCTCACCCTGGATCGCATCGTTGTTGATGATTGAAGGAGCCATCAAGCCTTACCGTGGTGACACAGTGGAACTCTCAATGAAAGCACCAATGTCAGTGTCAAAACCAGCGGATCTCGGGTAGGGGGTCCCAAACTGTGCGTCTAAGGCTAATGGTAACAGGAGGCGGGGGACACAATGTTTACCCAGGTTCGGGTCCTCTCTATGGAGGTAATACCCTACTTCTTGCTTCATTGATCTTGATGACATGAGTATTACAAGAGTTGATCTACCACGAGATTTGTCACGCCCAATATGCGACCCTATCCAAAAGGAACTCGATGGTCCCACCAAGGATAGACCCGCATATTGAAACGCTTTTGCAAGGTGGATATCATTACATCAACATTACATAATAGATGGGGATACATACATCAGGCATATAATGCCACACGAATACAACATCACAATACAAACGAGCATCATCCGACTACGGATGAATCACAAACAGAAACTCAAACGACATCCACCCTGCTAGCCCAGGCTGCCGACCTAGAACCTATCCCCTGATCGAAGAAGCAGAAGAAGAACCCAATGCAAGCAAGCATCGCTCTCGCGTCATGAACATCGCATAACCTATACCTGCAACTGTTGTTGTAGTAATCTGTGAGCCACGAGGACTCAGCAATCCCATTACCATGGGTATCAAGACTAGCAAAGCTTAAAGGGAAAGGAAGGGGTAAAGTGGTGAGGTTGCAGCAGCGATTAAGCATATATGGTGGCTAACATACGTAAATAAGAGCAAGAAGAGAGTAAGAGGAACGGTCGTGAAGCTAGCAATGATCAAGAAGTGATCCTGAACTCCTACTTACGTCAAACATAACACAGAAACCGTGTTCACTTCCCGGACTCCGCCGAAAAGAGACCATCACGGCTACACACGCGGTTGATGCGTTTTAATTCGGATCTGATGTCAAGTTATCTACAACCGAACATTAACAAATTCCCATCTGCCTATAACCGCAGGCATGGCTTTCGAAAGATTATACCCTGCAGGGGTGTCCCAACTTAGCCCATGACAAGCTCTCGCGATCAACGAAGGAATAGACCTTCTCCCAGGAAGACCCGATCAGACTCGGAATCCCGGTTTACAAGACATTTCGACAATAGTAAAACAAGACCAGCAAAGCCGCCCGATGCGCCGACAAATCCCGATAGGAGCTGCACATATCTCGTTCTCAGGGCAACACCGGATGAGACTAGCTACGAGTAAAACCAACCCTCAAGTTGCCCCGAGGTGGCCCCGCAGGCAGCTCAGTTCGGACCAACACTTAGACAAGCACTGGCCCGGGGGGGCTAAAATAAAGATGACCCTCGGGTTGGCCGACCCAAGGGAAAGGGGTAGGTGGTGGTGAGGCAAATGGTAAAACCAAGGTTGGGCCTTGCTGGAGGAGTTTTATTCAAAGCGAACCGTCAAGGGGGTCCCATAAATCACCCGACCGCATAAGGAACGCAAAATCCAGGAACATAACACTGGTATGACGGAAACTAGGGCGGCAAGAGTGGAACAAAACACCAGGCAAAAGGCCGAGCCTTCCACCCTTTACCAAATATATAGATGCATTAATAATATAAGAGATATTGTGATATCCCAAACATAATTCTGTCCACCATGGAGAAATCTTCAACTTCACCTACAACTAGCAACGCTATAAGAGGGGCTGAGCAAAAGTGGTAACATAGCCAAACAATGGTTTGCATAGGAAAGGTGTCAAAGGTTAGAGGTTCATGGCAATATGGGATGGCTTGATAAACAGGTAATAGGTAGCGCAGCATAGCGATAGAACGAAACAACTAGCATAGCAATGATAGTAGTGAGATCCAGGGTAACGGTCATCTTGCCTGAAATCCCGCAAGGAAAAAGAACGAGTCCATGAAGAAGACGAACGGATGAATCCACGAAGACGAACCAAGCATAGACGAACGAATCCTCACGATCGCAACGAAACAGGAACTAACAAGAAGAAGCACACAACATAGTAACCACACCACACATGAACAAGGCATGATGTGCAACAAGCATGATGCATGACAAAGCTACATGAAGCTACTCATGGCAAGAGATGATGCAAACAAGAGCAACACATCAAGGCAAGTTTAAATGAGGCCAGGAACAACATATAACAATTCCGGTAAGTCCTCATATACAAATTTTGAAATTGGTCCAGATCTGAATAAACCTTATGTTCAAGTTGTTAAACAGCAAGTTGAAATGCACAAGGATGATCTACACGAGATTCTAGTCAAGTTACATATAAGTTCATTTAGTTCGGAGCTACGGTCTAGAAGATATGAGCAAAACAAGTTAAACATGCCATTGATGCGAAATGCACCCAAACCTCAAGAAAACACCTCAAAACAAGGATGCAACATGATAATATGAAACTACAAGCAATTCTAAGCAAGTTTCATATAGAGCACACTCAAAACGGAGCAACGGTTCAACACACACAAACAATACAAGTTTAAAGGACAAGCTGTCCAAAACAGCAACTAGGCATATTGCAAGCATCAAAACAACATGCTACAGCACCTCAACATAATAACAAAAGGCATGGGCATGATGTGCAGGTAAAGCATTACAAAACATGAACACTGAGCTATCTCCAGAAATCACTAGAACATGCTCAAACACACATGGTAAGATTGCAAGTTATAACAATTTCAGACTTTGCAGAAAATAACATCACGATGCAATGTTCAGAGCTATCAAACAACATGTTACAGGAACTTATAATGGCAAACAAAGACATGGCATGAATCTACTAATTGCATAGATCAAAAGTCCCTTACTGACCATAAGCCAAAAAGGATCAGAAAATATGATGGCACCCACGTGAACATGGCAAGTTATATTACAGATTCATACATGGCAGGGACAGAATTCTGAAGGCATGTAGATAAGCTTGTGCAACTCACCACAGAGCAATACATGGCATGGAAAGGCAACCAACAGTAAGAAGACATATTTGTGAAGCTAAGCATGGCAATAGAAAGGTCATAGGGTGCATGAAACACTAGGAAAACACATGGTAACAACTGAACTTAATGTTAACAGGCTGACAGCAACATTATCAAGCAACTTTGGAGCAAGATATGAACAAGCTACAGCAACCTATAAATGCAACCAGGGGTATGGATGGATATAGGATGACATGTAGAACAAAACATGTTTATAGAACATCTCCATATTATGCATAGACTGACTAGTAGCAACATGTTTATATAGCATCACGAAATAACAGATTCGGCCTAGCAAAACAGCAACATCATGTACCCTACTTAACAAGCTCGATTCACTCACCACAAGTCATTGCATGACAAGATAAGCATAGAATCATCAATAAGACATGTTTGTGTAACCAACCAAGGCAAGAACAAGTTCATAGCATGCAAGGATCAACTATAACAAGCTTGGCCAAATTGAATAACATGTAAACAATCTGCCAGGAAACATTTTGAAGCAAAAATAGAGCACGAAAATGACATGCTAGACTACTCCATAATTGCAACAAAGGGCATGAATGGATAGAGGATAACCTATTGTTCAAAACATCCTTACTGAAGTATCTCTAAATATGCATGGATCTCTCTGTAGCATCAAGTTTACATGGCATCAAAATAACAGCAGAACAGGGACTAAAATCAGCAACATCACGATGCCTAGTTTGCATGCTTGTGCTAGTCACCACATTGATCACAAAAATACATGGTAAACACCTCTGTAAAGAAGACGTGGCATAGATCAAAACACATGTAGACATCAACCTCATAGGATGCACACATCAATCATGGAAAAAATGACAAAAGAGCTCGTTCTGATAACAGACAGCAGAAAACATTATGAAGCACTCTTACGATGATGATTCGGGAATCTAGATGACCTCAAATGAATATGATGCAATGAAATGAAATGATGTACTCATCGAGGCGAACAATTTGACATATTACACGCACGAAACGGAGCTACGGATG
Organism: Triticum dicoccoides; assembly: GCF_002162155.2. Taxonomy (NCBI): domain Eukaryota; kingdom Viridiplantae; phylum Streptophyta; class Magnoliopsida; order Poales; family Poaceae; genus Triticum; species Triticum dicoccoides. The sequence goes on along the minus strand of NC_041393.1, from coordinate 180,067,726 downwards.
CAGAGATACGGCATGACGAACATGGCATGAAAATTACAAAATCCTGGGACTTGGAAGAATTTCGGAGGGGGAAAGTCAAGCTCTCGATTTGGATCCGGACGGCACGTGGATCGAGGCAGGCGGCGGCTCTCGCCGGAGAGCGGCTGGAGGGAGGTCGGAGAAGGCGGCCCCGGCCGGAGGGGAAAGCCTTTTACAGTAAGCTGCCATCTGTAGTGAACACATGAATGCAAACAAGATGAAAAAATGGAATAAAAACTGTGTAGTTGGAAAACAAATATTAGTTGTTGTTTGTTGTGAAAGAAAGTGTAGTTGCCATTTTGAATGTGGTGTGGTTGCCATGTGGGATGTAGTGTAATTGCCATGTATAGTGCAAATGGTATTTCACATGTAAGATGACCTGATTTGGCATGAGAACAATATGATACAGTTGCACTTCCAGGAAGACAGTAGTTGCCATGTAGAATGCATTGTAGCTGTCATCTTTTGACATGCTGGTTGTTTCAAAAGTAGCACAGGATTACACTGTAGTTGTCATCTTTTGACATGCTGAAATAAACTGCATTTGCCATGTGAAATAAACTGCAGTTGCCATGTGAAATAAACAACAATTTCCATGTGGAAACAATCAATACAAAAAATGTGGAAAAATGCTTTATTTGCCATCGTTGATTTTAATACATTTGCTATGTCTTGCCCTACCTCAACAAAAGTTGCTACAAAAAGAATACAAGAATTTAGCGAGCACAAAACATGCAGATTCCAGGAAGATATAAAGCGTGCCAGCATGTATGCAGCTTACTAGGTTGACGAACGTACCTTCAAGGTGTGTACTCTTAGGGGCATGTCCGATTCAGAACCTGAAGACTGGACAAGGGAAGAAACTACTTTATGAGGGACTCGATAAACGAAGGTGAATACTACTGCGAGTGCTGCAAATACGAACGGGACGGGATTGTGTGCTGCCACATACTCAAAATAATGGAGCTGCACGCAGTCAATAGCTCATGTGCGACATCTTTGAGGTGCAATGCAAGGAGTGCGACGTAGTTGACGAAAATAGCTCTAGTGCTACATTTCAGAAGCCCAAATAGCCAAGGCCCACACTAGTGATTAAACTCGTCGTCAACGGGAGTGAGGTTATGTTTAAGACATGTGGATCCCACTTAGAAGTGCATCTAGTAACGGGCCTCACTTGGTAGTGCATTAGGTGAAACGTGTCCCCATGCCTGTCTGAACGTGTACCCCTGTCTGAACCCGTTGCTCCCACCCCCTCCTCTTCGTTCTTGGCGGTCAGCCGGCGACGGCACCAGAGATCTTGTTCTCAGTGAGAGCAACGCTGAGCTTTCGTTCTCGGCGATGACGGTGGCTGTGGTGAGTGAATCTGGAACCCTGTCACGTTCCCCTCCTTGTCGAGCTAGATCCCACCGCATCGCCTCTATTTCCCTCTGTTTTGGGTGTTTTTGGTCGATTTGATCCAGATTTGGGTGGGTGGGAGGGGGCTGACCGTGATGGAGCCGCCAGAGACAACAACATTTACTAGCTAATCCCTTAATGTGCATCGATTTGTGACTCATCTGCTTCCGCTAACTCACCTCACACTGCCCCGCCATTGACAAATAGGGGGATGGTGCTCGGACAATCGAATTCATTATGGAATTCCTTCCTCCTTCCTTCTAAGGAGAAGCTAGGTGATGGTAGCATGTAGTACATAGAGAGAGATACAATTGTGAAGTGGGAGATTGATTTTGCAGAGATTGATCCACAAGAACTACAGAGCATGGAAGATAAGGCCGTGAAGAATGTGGTGGAAAAATTGGGGAGAGCATTTTTTGGGGTCTAGAGCAAGAGGTAGGATTGTTATGGTTTGATAATTGGAAAGGAGAGTATGTGAGAATTGAGGATGGTGAAGAGATGGTTGATGAAATTGATCGACAAGATGGTCGGACAACCAAACAAACTATGTTTCATGTAGACCTTGTTGATCTGAAATCAGATTCTAAGATTGGATATGTGCCCTCAAAGTTAGCTTTACATACGGTAGATGATGATTGGACTTCAGAGAGGCAGATAATTCCCATTTGTATAGGTGAAGTGACGCTATTGCCTAAGGGGGGTGATGCAGAAGAGGGCTCTGATGGTGTTGCAAGGGTTGTTTCTGTTGATTGGAATTCAGTAGAATTAAATGACCCAACTGATTTAGTCATTGCACCAATGGATGACACTAATATGGCCAATTTTTTTGGCATTCTAGTAGCTGATGAAGATAAGGAGAAGAAGGATCGTGAATCTAGTATGCCTACTGATACTGACGCTAACAGAGATAGAACTGAAGATGTGGATTGGCAGCTGATGGAAGATGTTGCAGATGATGTAGATGATGCATGATAACCCACAAGTATAGGGGATCACAATAGTTTTTGAGGGTAGAGTATTCAACCCAAATTTATTGGTTCGACACAAGGGGAGCCAAAGAATATCCTCAAGTATTAGTAGTTGACTTGTTAATTCAACCACACCTGAAAGACTTAATATCTACAGGAAAGTATTTAGTAGCAAAGTAGTATGGAAGTAACAGTAACGGTGACAAAGGTAATAGTAGCAATTTTGTGGCAATCGTAATAGTGGCAACGGAAAAGTAAATAGTGGCAACAGAAAAGAAACTAAGCAAAGATCAATACGAAACGAGCTTGTAGGCAATGGAACAATGATCAATAATTATGTCGGATGGCATTCATCATGCAATAGTTATAACATAGGGTGACACAGAACTAGCTCCAATTCATCAATATAATGTAGGCATGTATTCCGAATATAGTCATACGTGCTTATGGAAAAGAACTTGCATGATATCTTTTGTCCTACCCTCCCATGGCAGCGGGGTCCTATTGGAAGCTAAGGGATATTAAGGCCTCCTTTTAATAGAGTACCGGACCAAAGCATTAACACTTAATGAATACATGAAGTCCTCAAACTATGGTCATCACCGGGAAGTGTCCCGACTATTGTCACTTTGGGGTTGCCGGATCATAAAAGATAGTAGGTGGCTATAACTTGCAAGATAGGATCAAGAACACACATATATTCATGAAAACATAATAGTTTCAGATCTAAAATCATGGCACTCGGGCCCTAGTGACAAGCATTAGGCATAGCAAAGTCATAACAACATCAATCTTAGAACATAATGGATACTAGGGATCAAACCCTAACAAAACTAACTCGATTACATGGTAAATCTCATCCAACCCATTGATACGTCTCCAACGTATCTATAATTTATTATTTTTCCATGTTGTTATATTATCATTCTTAGATGTTTTACAATCATTTTCTAGTCATTTTATATCATTTTTTGGTACTAACCTATTGACATAGTGCCCAGTGCCAGTTACTGTTTTCTGCTTGTTTTTTACATCGCAGGAAATCAATACCGAACGGAGTGCAAAAGCAGCGAAACTTTTTGTGGATTTTTTTGTACCAAAAGAAATCCAGTGGGCCAAGAAAGTACCTGAGGGGAGCTCCAAGGGGAGAACAACCCACCAGGGGGCGCCTAGGGGCCCAGGCGCGCCCAGGTGGGTTGTCCCCACCTTAGTGGCCTCCAGCACCGCCTCTTTGCTCAATAAATACAACAATATTCTAGAAACCCTAGGGGGTCGACGAAAATCAATTCCAGCCGCCGCAAGTTCCAGAAACACCAGATCCATTCTAGACACCATCTTGGAGGGGTTCATCATGTCCATTGGCGCCTCTCTGGTGATGCCTGAGTAGTTCTTTGTAGACCTACGAGTCCGTAGTTAGTAGCTAGATTGCTTCCTCTCTCTCTCTCTCTCTCTCTCTCTCTCTCTCTCTCTCTCTTTCTCTCTCTCTCTCTCTTGATTATCAATACAATGGTCTCTTGCAGATCCATATGATGTAAGTCTTTTTGCGGTGTGTTTGTTGGGATCTGATGAACTTTGAGTTTATGATCAGATCTATATTTTTATCCATGAAAGTTATTTGAGTCTTCTTTGATCTCTTATATGCATGATTGATTATAGCCTCGTATTTCTTCTCCTATATTTGGGTTTTGTTTGGCCAACTTGATCTATTTATCTTGCAATGGGAAGAGGTGCTTTGTGATGGTTTCGATCTTAGGGTGTTTGATCCCAGTGACAGAAGGGGAAACAACCCGTATGTATCGTTGCTATTAAGGATAACAAGATGGGGTCTATTTCTACATAAATAGATCTTGTCTACATCATGTCCTCGTTCTTATTGCATTACTCTGTTTTTCCATGAACTTAATACACTAGATGCATGCTGGATAGCGGTCGATGTGTGGAGTAATAGTAGTAGATGCGGGCAGGAGTCGGTCTGCTAATCTTGGACGTGATACCTATATAATGATCATTGCCTGGATATCATCATGATTATTTGAAGTTCTATCAATTGCCCAACAGTAATTGTCTTTGCATCATTTGCTATTTTACTCGAAAGAAGCCACTAGTGAAACCTACGACCCCCAGGTCTCTTTTCATCATATTTGCCTTTGCGATCTATTTTCCTTTGCTTTTATTTTTAGATAAATTAAGCCAAAAATAAAAAAATACCTTGCTGCACTTTATTTATTTTGCGATCTATTTATCCTATCTATCACAACTTTATCACGTCTTCTCGCCAACTTGAGGCATCATTACCCGAAAGGGATTGACAACCCCTTTAACACGTCGGGTTGCGAGTATTTGTTATTTGTGTGCAGGGGCTGTTTACGTTGTGTTGCTTGGTTCTCCTACTGGTTCAATAACCTTGGTCTCATCACTGAGGGAAATACCTACCGTTGATGTGCTGCATCATCCCTTCCTCTGGGGAAATACCGACGTAGTTCAAGCGGGCATCACCCATCATCGTCCAGCAAGCCTACGATGGGATTACTCACGCACGGCGGTGAGCATCATGAAATTGGTGATGGAGAATGGTTGATGATGATGATGGTGACAGATTCCCCTCTACGGAGCCCCAAACGGACTCTAGATCTGCCCTCCCGAGGAAGAACAGGGCTTGGCAGCGGCTCCGTATCGTAACACGCTATAAATCCTTCTCTCTTATTTTTTTCTCCCCAAATGTGAATATATGGAGTTGGAGTTGCGGTCGGTGGAGGTCCAGGGGGGCACAAGACAGGGGTCGCGCCCAGGGGTAGGGCGCGCCCTCCATCCTTGTGGCCAGGGGGTGGGCCTTCGGTTCATTATTTTGCCAATATTTTTCTTTATTCCAAAAGTTATCTCTGTGAAGTTTCAGGTCATTCCGAGAAATTTTATTTCCGCACAAGAATAACACCATGGCAATTCTACTGAGAACAGCGTCAGTCCGGGTTAGTTCCATTGAAATCATGCAAATTAGAGTCCAAAACAAGGGCAAAAGAGTTTGGAATAGTAGATACGATGGAGATGTATCAATGCACATGATGATGAGTCGGTGAATGTGTATGACAAGGAAAACCCTCTTATTGCAGTGGGGAAGTTGTTCCCAAACATGGATGAGTTTAGGATGTGTTTCAAGACTTATGTAGTCAAACATGAGTTTGATGCCAAGACTAAGTGGACTGATAGAAAGAAGTTTTATGCAAGATGTAGAGGTTTTGATGGAAGTGTCAAGCATTGCAAGTGGTATATATCTGCTAGATGCCAACCTGATGGAAGTACCATTAGGGTGAATCAAATCCCACACCAACATACTTGTATTACAAGTTCACAGAGAGTATCAACCATGACATTACAACTTTGGATTGCAGAAAAGATCACTCCTATTTTAGCCAAGAAACCAAACACTACTGCAAAGAAACTTAAAGTAGACTAGAAACGCAATACCCCATTATGGTGAAGTATAACACGATGTGGAAGGCAAAACAAAGGGCAATGAAACAATTATGTGGTGACTAGGCAGATACTTTTAGGATGCTTTAGAATTTCAAAGCAGAGGTGGAGAAGAGGTCACCTAGTAGTGTTGTGGAGATAGATATTGAGGTAACAGAGGATGGAAGAGTCCTTTTCTCTAAGTTTTTTATGGCTTTAAAGCCTTGCATTGATGGCTTCAAGGTAGGGTGTCATCCATATTTGAGCATAGACTCATCATTTTTGACTAGCAAGTGGAATGGTCAATTGGCAGCTTGCAATGCTTTGGATGAACACAACTGGATGTTCCCTATTGCTATTGGCTTATTTCAGTCAGAGACAGAGGTCTCGTGGACATGGTTCATGATGAAGTTGAAAAGATGCATAGGGCCAGTTTCACCTTTGGTAGTCCACACAGATGCATTCAAAGGGATAGAAAACGCAGTGAAGAATGTTTTCCCCCATTGTGAGCAGAGGGAGTGCTTCGGCCATATGTGGATGAATGTGATCAAAAAATTCAAAGGGGAAGAATTTGGTCGCATGTGGCCCGCAGCAAGATCTTACACTAATTAAATAGATACATTCATATCATCTTGGTAAGATAATGACAACATGCCCTGAGTTTGGTCCATGGGTGAACACCTACCATTCTCTATTATGGAATAGCTCAGGATTTAACACTCCCATCAAGTGTGATCATATCAACAACAACTTGGCAGAAAGTTTTAACAACAAGGTGAAGCAGTTAAAAAAATTGCATGTTCATGACATGGTTGACCAAATCAGGATCATGATCATGCGCTTGTGGGAATTGAGAAGAAGGATTGGTGATTGTCTACAAGGGGATAAGCTTCCCGCAGTGGTACAACCTGTGGTCATCAGGAGCAGAAATCTTACACATTTATCTGTTGAAAAATCTTCTGTGTGGGGTGCTGAAGTTAGAGATACCAAAACTGGTAAAAGGCATGTTGTTAACACTAAAATGCATGATTGCACTTGTTTGGAGTGGCAACACACTGGGAAACCATGTGATCATGCCATACTTTTCTTGGCCTCCTGACCGAAGATAAATATGCACCCATAATTGCACAAATATTACTCAGTAGCAAGATTCAAGGCTGCATATGCAACTCCAATTCCAGCACTTACAGATCAGTCTCAATGGCCTGAAGTGGAAATGAATTTTCCATGTGTCCTCCCCTAACAAAAAGAAAGGCTGGCTGGCCTAAAGAGAGTAGATTCAAGGCATGGTTTGAGAAAGGTGGGAGTAGTAAAAAGGGCAAGGAAAAGAAGGATGCAAAGCCAAAAAAGGTACCAAAAAGGTAACAAAAATAGATGCAAGTTGTGCCAGGAACTTGGGCACCAAGTTTGATCTCTCAAATGTTGTTACACTCCTGAAAGGCCAAAGTATGTGGGCATATGTTTGCATTGTGTACTATTTTGCTGCATTTTTCAATTACTAACCAGTTGACATCTTTATCTTTTTAGGAGGAAGCATGCAGGTGAGCCCCTTGTTATTGAAGAGTGCTGGCCAAAGAAAAAGGCAAGAGGGAATGGCTGTAGAAGAAAGAGAAGTTTTGGTGAAACAATACACATTCAACAAGACTTGGATGGTGTGGTGCAAAATGAGCAAGACTTGGATGTGCTGCTGCAAGATGAGCAAGATTTTGATGTTCTGGTGCCAACTGAAGATAGGGGTACCTCTGAATATATTCTAGCTGATGTTGTGCAAGCTGAACCTATGTTGGAAGTGAAGTTGCAAACTGAAGATATTCTAGCTGATGTGGTGCCAACTGAGCCTATATTGGAAGTTGTGTTGCCAACTAGTGGTATTGGGTCCGATGATACTACAACTGTTGTGGTGTGAAATGAAGCCGCTGTTGCAGGGAGTCCAGTGAAGAAAATCAAGAGCTTGAGTGAACTGGGTGTTGTACAATAAAAAATAAGCATTGGTAAAAAGAAGAAGAAGAAATTGAGTGATAGGAAGAAGCAGAAGTGAAAATTTGTTGTACCTTGTGTATTGCTACTATGCTGTAGTAATAAAACCTTGCCTGAATTTGTGTAATGGTATTTTTACTTTGGTATGATGTGTATTTGTGTAATACTATTCAAGTTTGAGACAAAATTCAAATTTGAGCCAAAATTCAAATTTGAAGTTATTTGGTCTGTGGTATTGGTGTTACAATGATTTCTGGACTATTATGCATGTTAGTTGATTAGTCGGAGCACTTTTATTATGTGAAACTCTGGACATGAAAAATGTGCTCCACATGAGCTCCAAAATCCCTCCAAAGCTAAGTAAAACAGACCCATTTGTAAGCAAGTTTATTTTCGACCTTCTCTAAATGAGCCAAAAGTGAAACTTGACATCTAGTGTGTGTATATAAGAGTCCTTAATGATATTGGATCGTTTCGGTCAAGTATGACATGTTTAACACTAAACCCTAGCTCACTTCTCTTCAAAACCTTACAACCTCGTTCCTGATAGCCATCTTTTGTGAAGGTTTTTCATGAAAATATCCACAGTCCAAGTTTCTTATTTTTCCTAGATACTTAGTCACATAGAATGATGATCGGCACAAGTTTTATATATTTTTGATTTTTTTTTTGAATTAGTTATGCTCAACCCTAACCGTTGAAAATCTCTCAAAACCCCTCAAAACCCCGCACTCCTCTGGGCCATTGGATTGATGTGAATGGACGGTCTAGATCAGGCACTAGGGCTACGTCAGTGATCCGAGGGCTACACTCTGATTGGCTGATTCGAAGATGTTGAATATTCTAACACGCAACATTCTGGACCATTGGATGGATGTGAACATAAGCAACGGTCTAGATCAGGAGCCACATCATAGATCCGCGGGCTGCGCTTTCATTGGCTGGTCGTTTTAGCCCATTTTTTATGTTGGGTAAGACTGAGCAGGCCTGCCATGTGTTGTTGGTTAAAGCGGCCCACCCGTTGGACCGATGGACACCATGCTGCATTTGAGCAGGCCTGAAAAGCATGCATGCGCGCAGCCCTGCCGCGGCCGCCCTCGCAGCATTCGACGTTGCAAGCATGGCATCAAGCACACCCGTTGACACCTCGTCGCATTATGGCTATTATGCATTCTAGATGGGTCTAGATGCCCGACCATCGCTAGACGTTGCATGCATGGCATCGAGATCTTCTCTCAACGCGTTTTTAATTGCTAGAGTGCTACGCGGGCTGTTGGCGTTACTACCACAATGCATGTGCGTGTACACACGAGTTGGCTCCGGTGTGATGCCACATTTGCCCGTTTCCCCATGCCATTACGAGGGAGAGGAAAACAAAATGTTAAAATGCACCTCGGCTATTTAAGCACACCCAGGCCTACATCTTTCTCTACATCTTCCTCTCACTCTCCTTCATCTCCCATCTTCACCATAAGCCGTCCGAGCCGTCCCAAGATTCACTCGAAGAAAGCAAGATGCAGTTCACCGGGGCTACCTACCGTGTGGCGCCCATCTTTCCCAAGAGTCTCTACCCTGCCAGAATCTGGGTGGAGAACACCCTACGGGTGTGGGCGATCTCGAGGTGGAGGGAGGCAAGGGGGATGACCGAGTTCTTCCTCTCCTCCGGCTACCGTCACCTCCCAAGGGGCTCTCCAGTCATGTTCCGAGTCGAAGAGGTCAGTAACAATGGCTATCCTATCGGGCCCATCGTGAGGTTCACCAACCCCTTCGACGCCTACTACCTCCGCAGACGTGTTTTTTGGTGTGGATGCGAGTTCATTGCATTCACCATGTACAACATCTTCACCAACTTCAAGAGCGCCTTCCCCGCTATCGAGTGCATGCACGCCCTCCCGTACCCCACCGACGACAATGAGTGAAGGAGTTGGCCATAGAGGAGAGGAGTTGGCCATGGAGGAGTTGGCCTTGGAGCAAGCAAGCAAGCCGGTGGTGTTTTATCTTATCTAGGGTGATGTTCTATTATTGCCATGTTGGGTTGAATTATGAACTATCTATATAAGTTGTAATGGTACTATGTATGTCGTGCTTGGGTTTATCTATATTAGTTGTAATGTGGTACTATCTAGTGCATCCAATGCTACTACTTATGCTACTATATTGTGATGTGTTCTATCTGTTTTTTCTATCTAGTTGATATTGGTGAGTTGATATATATCATGTTTAATGTTCTATCTAGTTGATCTATGTGTTACTAATAAAAGGTAGATTCCACTATGGACATGCAAGTGTATGGCTACCCAATTTTTTTGCAAAAAAAATCATATCTTGGTGTGTTGCATGTGTGCATGCATGTATCTAGGCCCTAGCTGATAGGGTCACCCTAGCTAGTAGGTGTAGGGTGCAAATTTTTGTGCAACCATGGACTTGCAACTAAATTAGTTCATGCAAATAATTATTGGATTAACTCAAATGCCCAAAAGAAATATTTCTATGCTCCTAAAAATATTGGTTTGAATTTTACCTTTGGCCAATATTTTGAGAGCAAAACAGGAGCATTTTCTTGGACCTATTTGAAGCGAATTTTACCTTGATCATTTCAAAAAATGATTTCTGAGGCTTTCACATATCCCCATTTAATTTGGGTTTCATGGAACCATAGACATGCATAAAAATAATCACAAAAAAATAGTGGACAAGCAACAAATATGTAAAAAAACAAAAAAAGTACAATACATACGGCCCAACATTTATTCGACAGAAAAATTTGGCTAAAGGAAAAACAAGTAAAGAAGTATATGTTTGTTAAAGGTTTATTCGCCGAAGAAACATTTTATTTTGAGGTTTTAGTCGAAGTATTTTTTTTAAACATGGGTGCCTCTATGCTATAAAACTGGGCTGGTGCCCCTACGCGGGTGGGCTTGTCTCTATTTGAGCCTGGTTATTTTCTCACAGCCCAACATCTATTCGGCAGCAAGATTTTTTTACTAGAAACTAAATTTGGGGGGTGTGCACTCTGTTAACTGAAGAACAAGAACAGAGCATGAACACTGAATATTTCTGCTTCGATCCAGTTACATGAACTTGGCATGACGCACAGATCGCATCATATGCCCTGACAGACCTAAATACCCCCTCTAATGACGGATGAACAACAAGTAAAACAAAAATTGAGCAATGACACAACAATAAACCCCCCTGCCATGATATTTGCTTGCTTCTGCAAATAGATAATCTCCATTTGATTTTTGTTGATCTTCTTTAGTTCCTCGGTTAGTTCAGACTTGCAGTTCAGCACTGCGCGCATACCTCACCATCCGCACGACTCTGCCCATCCCTCTGTCCGAGCTCCCTAAAAGGTGCCCTTGAACCAAATCCTCTCAACACAATCATCCATCGAGTAGAAATGTGTGCATTTCTTCAGGATCTGAAAACAACAACATGAACCCTAAATTCAAAATTTGAGGGGAAAAAACCAAAAAAACCAAAATATGGAGAAATCAGAGCAAACGGCAGTGAAAGAATGGGCTAAGAACTAAGATCTAACCTTGCCATCCCTTCCTACCATTGTTTTGCTCAAGCACTTCACGATCTCCCACCCAAGATTTCCATTCTCATCGGTCCTACTAACCCACCATTTTAGAGGCTCTGGGCGTGGGCAGTCAGGGCACCTTTTGAGCGGCACTGCACCATACTGACGCCATTTTGAGTGCATGGCGGAGGAGGTGGACATCTACACTAGGTCGCCGGAGAACAGGAAGAATAGGGAAAGGCGAAGTAATGGGCAGCGGCATGCGGATGGGCACGGGCGGTCATCTCTTTTAGCTGCGAAGAGTTGGGTCCCGCGCTTACTGGACAAGTGGTCGGTCCCATGCTTACGTCGATAAGTTGTGGGTCCAAACCATAACTGCTAATGAGGGCATCACTTCAGCTTAAGGGCCATGTCGTGTGTGGGCTATTTAATCGCTCAAAAGTGTTGCCCCAAAGCCATTCTGTTGAACGACATCTCACTCCATCCAATTCCCACGAAAGATATCGCACATGAGCTATTGACCTGGGAAAGCGAGGAGCCAGATTCCCACGGGCACAAATGTAGAAGGGTTTAATGCTGAAAACAAGCAGAAATGAGTATCTATGTGTAACTCAATTTAATAAAAATATAAAAGTGCTGCAATTGCAATAGTAATGAGAAAATTCAACATTTATTTCTCTCTAGCCCCTTTTTCATGGGTCATTATGTAGTGTATCTGGAACATGTTCGAGAATTGGTTATCTGGGGTGAGGGCTCCTTTGGTTCATAGATCCAGAGTCCTTTGATCCACAATAACCTTCTCTAGTCTATGCCCTGCTCACTTGAATCATGTGGAATTCCACCGCAAAAGAAAAAGAATGGTACAAAATTGAAGAACAAGTGGGTGTTTGATGGCAATGTAGGAAAATCGTACGATTCTTTCAAAAGGGATCAAACCTCGTGGACAAAAATATATATGAAATAAACCAGGGAATATTTTTTGCAAAAAGACTAGGGAAAGTTTCATAGGAATATTTCATAGAGATTGCATTCATGAAAATCAAGCACCTACTAGAGGAAAAATTGATAGGATCACAGTCATGTTCCAGTCCGTTGAACCAGAGGAGTCCTTAGTAGACAGCTCAAGGCTCGAAAGTGAGATAACATATATCTAAAATACTATAACAGAAGAGATGTCATTTGATTCAGAGGATATGATTTTTTTCATTCGATCTGTGCTTTTTCCTACTCTATGAAATACAAAGGATTGATTTCTATCCTATAAAGGAATAGTATTCTATTCCTACAAATCAAATGACTCCAAAGTAAAAATTTCTACAAAAATCTGTCCTTTGCAATTCCCACAAAATTCATATAAATCAAAGGTCTCAAATTGGGGAATGAGTGTGTTGTTGGAAAATACACATTGGGACAGACCCCACTATATCTTACTACTATCTACCACAACAAATCAATTTTGTGTAGCTGGCAGTAGAACTGGTCCCATAAGTTGATTAGCATGCAAAATGCAAGGATGAGGAATATAGAGAAACAAATTGGGGCATGACGATTGTGTCAATATCTTCATAGCCAATAGGTCTTGGAATGCACTCTCATCCTCCATGATCATATTATTTATCATCACCCATTTCATGATATTTGCCAAGGCATTCTTGTTCCAAAAACAAGTAGGCCCTGAATAAGTGAAAACCTTGCTTGCAACACTTCAAAAATCTCCATTGTTGGAAGAAAGGTTCGGTAGTTTCATGTCGTCGGCAATTCAATGGAGCAATCATTCGGTCATATGAAGCTTTACCGAAAGACGTATGGTGGGAAGGTACAACCGACACAAAGTAGTCGAGCATGAGCCACTAGTGACTTTGATTTTATACCAATGAAATGTCGCACGACCAACCTGCGATCCCGATGCACCCTCTTCGTTTCGGTTGATTCTACCCATTCAGAAACCATCGAATATTGCCTTTATTCTTTGGCATCCATTATTTCACTGTATGGCTTGTAGCTCGAATAGGACGATGAATCATCAAAAAAAGAAGCTCCTCCATCGAATCCATCTACACGTAATGTGAATCCTATGTCACCTACATGAATATGTGAGCCACTAAACTAAATCTACAAGAAAATGTTAGAATAATCAACCTCTAGGCAAGTCGTCGAACACCTTAAGGTCGGGCGGGGGATGGGGTGGCATGACCGGACAATAGGAAGAACGGGCAGGGCTAAAACAGAGCATGGTAGGTCTGGGAATGGCTCAGATGAGGCGACCGGTGCCAAATCTTGGTGGTTCGAACGGTAAAGGTGGCACCAAACAAAAGCGGCGCGGGATATGGGTGGCGGTGGAAGGGAGCGCATGTCCTGTAATGTCTGTGGCGACAATTTTTGGATGGATGAAGGGCTTGCTATATCACCTTGTCGAATGATCTTAAAGACATCAAAATCAACCTTACATATTCAAATTTGATTTTACATCATTAATTTTCTATTGCATTGCATGATGTATACAACTCATGATAACACTATTAGGACATCGATATCCACCACACGTGTGGCATCTGAGGGGTGTGTGTCGCACGTCCTGTGTGGCATCGACACCGTCCCGCCTGCACGAGGACATCCGGGCGCACCCAGTCATTGCCCTCACGTCCGGTGTGTGGCACATTCGCCCACACATTCGGGTGAGTGACCCCGCGGTCCGCACGACCTCTATTGTCCCGTCGTCCCTCTTTGCCTATGAGCCACAGTAGACATCGCCCATCGTCTACAACCTCCGGATCGACAAATCTTCCCCTACCTCCATCGTCTTCCTTCGCTACTTGCCATGTGTTGGTGTCAAAACCGGCGGATCTCAGGTAGGGGGTCCCAAACTGTGCGTCTAAGTCTAATATAACAGGAGGCAGTAGACACAATGTTTGCCCAGGTTCGGGCCCTCTCGATGGAGGTAATACCCTACTTCCTGCTTGATTGATCTTGATGATATGAGTATTACAAGAGTTGATCTACCACGAGATCGTAGAGGCTAAACCCTAGAAGCTAGCCTATGGTTATGATTGTTGTTGTCCTACGGACTAAACCATCCTGTTTATATAGACACCGGAGGGGGCTAGGGTTACACAAAGTCGGTTACAGAGAAAGGAATCTTCATATCCGAATCGCCAAGCTTGCCTTCCACGCAAAGGAGAGTCCCATCCGGACACGGGAAAAAGTCTTCTATCTTGTATCTTCATAGCCCAACAGTTTGGCATACACATATAGTCCGGCTGTCCGAGGACCCCTTAATCCAGGACTCACTCAGTAGCCCCTCAACCAGGCTTCAATGACGATGAGTCCGGCGCACAGATTGTCTTCGGCATTGCAAGGCGGGTTCCTTCTCCAAATACTTCAAAGTAGATCTTGAACACAAGAATCGTGTCTGGCTTTGCAAAACAAATTCCGCATACCACTATAGAGAGTATAATATTCCATGAGTCCAATCTGCTGACAATTTTTCGTAGCATGACATCATGACACTGCCCGGTCATTATTCGAACCGTTTCTTAGCCTGTCGTTCCATATTTCAAGGTGCAGTTTCATTGGCACGTCTTGTCAAAGCAGAGATCGTGTCCCCTTATCACGGGATTCTCATCAATACGGGCATGGGTAACCCAACCGCGCCATCTACACGGCGCTTGGGGAATAAGCGAGTTTTGGGGCAAGTGGGGAGGCACATGATTTTACTGCCTTTATAAAGATATAAGGATTCCCCTCTTTCACCCACGCCTTCTCCTTCCTATGCTCATCCATTCTCGAGCTCCACCGCCCAAGCTTTCGCCTTCTCCGCCAAAAACGCATTCCGAACATGTTCGGATCCGGAGCGGGAGGCAAGTGGATGGCCTCCTCCGTCAAGAAGGAGGACATCAAGAAGCTCCGGGAGGCTAGGTACTTTGCAAAAGACATCACTCATCGGCTTCCGGCCAAGGGGCAGATCGTCCCCACCCCGGAGCCCCGGGAAAGGGTAGTGTTTCTCTCCCACTTCATCCGCGGGCTGGGATTCCCCTTCCACCCGTTCATCCGCGGACTGATGTTCTACTACAGGCTAGACTTCCATGATTTAGCCCCCAACTCCATCCTCAACATCTCAGGATTTATTGTCGTGTGCGAGGCCTTTCTCCGCATCACACCTCACTTCGGCCTACGGCTGAAGACCTTCAACGTGAAGCCAAAGGTGGTAAGCGGCCAACAAGCAGAGTGCGGAGGCGCCATGGTGGGAAAGATGCCCAATGTCACCTGGACCGAAGGCTCCTTTGTGGAGACTATAAAGGGGTGGCAATCGGGGTGGTTCTATATCACCGAGCCGCGCGGCACCAACTGGGCGCCCCCAC